>NC_084885.1:30177500-30777500 GCF_023558435.1 Drosophila sulfurigaster albostrigata
TGCCACTTGCCTCGTAATCGCTGCTGGCCATGGTGGCAGCTTTTAATTCACAATTTAATTTCACAGTTAGTTGCTCAATAAAAACTTTTCACAGCAGCTGAAGCTGAAGCTGAAGCTGACGCTGAAGCAACGGCAGCAGTTGAATCATCTGTCAGTGGAGGCGACGTTGCATGCCGCATGTGGCATGGCTAAAGTTCAGCGCGCGGATCCTAATTGAAATGTCTCATAATTGTCACGAATCAACAACTACAACTCCACAACAAAAAACATAAATAAAACTCGCTGCAGGTGCAAAAAACAGATTTGCTGCATAAAAATACGATTTTATATTTAAAAAATAAAAAATAAAATAACAACACTACAAGCAAAAACTCGAAATAAGTTGCCAATACTTTGTCGAGTTCTCTTTAATGTTGTACAGCAATTTGTAAAGAACTCGACAATCAGCAGCAGAGCGAAGAAAAAAATTCAATGCAAGCCAATTCAATAAATTTAAATAAACTACTCTCAAGTTTTGACATCTATACACTTCAAAGTAAACAAATTTAAATAAATAGATCAAAATAGATAAGAATATTATTAAACTAACAAAATTGATCAAAATATAAACAAATAATTAATCAAGTATTGACTATGAAAGACCCTTTCATGCTCCTAGAAAGAAATTATTCCATTTGCAGGTGATGAAAATTATTGAGACAAGTAGGAAAGCTACTCGCCACCCATTTCTAAGCAATAATGTTACGGTATTAATGTTAAATGCGGTATTAATGTTAAAAAATACTGAAATGGTCCAAATACTATATTTTGTAGTATACAAAATATACTAGATTTTTAAACAAAGCTTTAATCTGCATACCACAAAATATACTAGCTTAAATAAATAAATAAAAATAGATAAGAATATCACTAAACCCCAAAATAAAATAAAAACAAAAATGTTAGGAATATAAACAAATAATTGATCAAGTGTTGACTTTGAAAACCCCTTTTATATTTTCGGCAACAAAATAAATAAAGTGCAATTTTGTTTATGCTCTAAATGCAATAAAAAAAAGAAATACATTAAGGGACATAAACTTCTGCTAAGAAAATGAGAAAAGCTTTGACCAAGTATTGACTTATAAAGACCCTTTCTTTATGCAATTGTCAACAAAATAGCGAAAATATACTTTTAATTTGTTTTCTTAATATTGTAAAAGCAAAACGAAAAAATTGAACAGAAGAACAAAAAATATAAACGAGAAATAGACAAAAGCTATAAGCAACTATTGGCTACTAAAGACCCTTTCATTGTAATAAAACAAATTATCATTGTAATTGAGAATCTAGAAAATAAAACTTAATAAAGAAAAGAAAACTTAATTTCATAACCGCCAAACAGTTGCTTGGGCAACATTCTAAACACATACATATATGTAATAAATATAATTAAAAATGACAAGCAAAACTGAAAAGAGCTCTTTTGAAATATAGACTTCAAAAGACCCTTTTGAAAAACAAATTCTTTCGCAAAGAATGAAATACAATATTAGTGCACATTTCACATTTGCTTCTAAAACACGATGCGTAAAAATAATGTAAATGAAGTAAAATATAATTGTCAAAGGAAAAGGATGTTTAAGAGGAGCGAACAGTCTACTAACTAAAGTGCACGAATTGAGCAAAGATGCAGGTCAATTCGTGTGATTGGGGGCCATAAAAAGTGCGTGCAATAACGCACAAGAACGGGAACGAGAACGAGAACAACAATAAAATGCAAGAACAGCAGCCGCAAAAGAATTTCCGAGTGCAGAGAGAAAGCTGGTGGCAAGAAGGCAAATGGTAAACATTCAATGAAGCAAAATTGATTTGATTCAATTTAAAGTTGGGAGCTGAGCAAAAACTGATTTTCATTTCATTTCATAGCCGCCTCTCGCGGTCGCCCCAATTGTTTTACAATGATTGGCGCATTGTTCAATTGCATTTCCTTGCCACAGTCCAGTCGAAGCGAGCAGCAGCAGACGGCAGACAACAAGCAGCCAGACAGACGGACAGACAGACAGACAGACAGACAGACAGACGGACAGACAGACAGACAGACATAGAATACGAGCGTGTTTCAGCTCAATTTAGGATTGCATTTGCATCTTGTACATGCTTTGGCAGACCACATTAAACACACACGACAAAATGCGAGTGTTGTATTACGTATACGCAATATTACGTATACGTCTCGCATTCACTCTCGAAAATCGGAGCCGTTTTTAACCGACGCCGTTCATTTAATCCAACGCCTATTTTGATCTCACCCATCAAATTTCGCTTCCAAGTGATTATTTCTGTACATATTCGATTTCCATCTCCTTGTTTTTTTTCTTTTTTTTCTGCTTTTCTTTTTTTTGCCATACTGTGCGCAACTGTGTAGCCTCAACGAAACACCACAATTAAGTGGTTACACGAAACGCAATGCCGACAAAAAACTGCAGCAAGAGAACAAAACAAAACAAATAAGCAGCAAGCGGATCTGCTCGACCATTGAGATACTTATTATTCAGTGTTGAATTTAATATTTGAAAATTAAATTATTTGAAGCTTTTAACCAAAGGACAAAGCAAATAAAACCAATTTCAATAAGCTTAAAGAAAAGTTCGAACGGAAACCATAAATAAATAATTGGTAGAACAAAAATTTAATGTTAAAAGTACTATAAATAATACAATGACAAATATTAAAGTATATAAAGTATATTAAAGTATACTGAAATATACCAATACCTTTGTTTTGTATGGACATACTATTTAAAAGTATACCGAAAAATTCAAAAATATTCCACAAGTTTTTTAAATATATCGATATACTTCTCTGTTCAAAAAATATACCAAATTAGTATACTGAAATAATACCAAGATTTACTAAATCGAGATATACTACATTATTCAAACTAGACCAAATTAATATACTGAAATAATACTGAAATTTGTCAAATCGATATATCGATATACTACTATAATTAAAGTATACTAAAATATACCAATACTTTGTTTTGTATGGATATACTATTTAAAAATATACAAAAAAATACAAAAATATACCACAAGTTTTGTAAATATATCGAAAAAATATACCAAATTAATATACTGAAATACTAAAATTTACCAAATCGATATACCGATATACTTCTACATTTAAAATATACCAAATTAATATACTGTCAAACTACAAAGCAGCAAGCTGTAGTGAATTTAAACAAGATTACATATTTATTTGTAATCTAAGCTTTGATTATAGAAATAATAAAATTGGAAATATTATCCATCTACTTTTACTTGCTTGCAGTCGAGCTTATCTTGCCAGCTTTTCATTTGCGGGGTGCTTCAATAAATCCAGTTTAACAATAGCAGGCTGGAAAAGAGTTGCTTTTCTTTTTCGCTTTTTTGTATAGCATAAACAGTACTCAGAGCGATGCAGAAAATGCATCATAAAGCGCAGCGCAGTCAGTTCAACTATGTAGTGTGTCAAATGTGCCCAGTAGCTATTTAAAATCTCAAATACACTGTAAACATAGCTTGCACAAAGTATTTACTCCACAAATAACTTCACTCGATAAACTAAGAAAGAACACTCATATTGAATATGTAAAAATTAAATAATATTTCCATTAAATATAATTACATATGTGAATTAATGACTTTTTAACTATCTTTTTTGATATGAATTTTCAACAATTCGAAATATTTTTACTACATGAAACATGCTCAAATTGTGAAAAATTGTTATTTTGATGAACACAAAACACAAAAACCGTCTCCGTTTTTTGTTTAAGCTTAAAAATCAAACAGTCAACAAAATTAAAAAAAAAAATAACATATTTTGTTGAATGTTTGTCAGAATAATAAATAAATATAGTTCGGATTTAAAAGAAATTCTAAAATTGTTATATGTAGATGAAAATGATTGAAACTACTAAGAAAGCTACTCGCTACTCATTTGCAAGCAAAGCAAAACAGTATTAAAATATGCTAAAAATAATTTAGCTAAAAAATAATAAACTATATCAAAAGTTTGGTTTTGTGTAGCGATATTCTAGTACTACTAAAAAAAAATTCTATAATTTGTTAAACGCTTTATTGTGTATATCAATATACTACATTCAAAATATACCAAAATATTACTACAATTGACCATATTTTGTATATTTCGGTATATTAAATTGATATATTGGTATATATATATATGGATGTAGTATTTTGATGTACTACATTCAAAATATACCGAAATAATACTAAATACTAAAATTAACAAAGCGCTATATATCATATATCTTTATACTATTCCATTCAAAATGTATTACTGCGGTATTGGTGTTAAAATATACTAAAAATGATATACCGAAAAAATACTGAAATGTACCGAAAATATTGTATCGTATATAGATATACTACGCCGAAACTTTCAACTTATATTTAAATGTACTACAATTTATCAAACTTTATATTTCCTATATCAATATAATATTCCATTCAAAATATACAACGAAGTACAAAATATAATAAATTTTCCACCAAAAACTTTAACATGTGACAGCTGCACACATCTTTTTGCCATATACATTTATTTTATTAATAACCTTTATGTTTTGGCAAATAAAGAAATATATATTTTTGTGCCATTTTCAGACACAGATAAATGTATTTTGTAAGCCCCAAAAAATGATGAAAATGAGTAAAAAAAAAAAATAGTCAATCTTCCATGTAGTCGACAATCAGAAACCCCTTTAGAAAACTAAATTTCCCTCTACAAATCCATACTGAAGCCTTATAACATAGCAATTCAAATATTAAGATACTTCCGCGTTACCAATCAAAAACTTTGCTACAAATTGTCAGTGCTCTTTATTCTAAATATTCCAACCATAAAAGAAGAAATAAAGAAATTTAGTAAGAAATACATCGAAAGACTCCATAAACACGAAAATAATTTAGCCTTAAGTCTAGTAGACAACAATTTAACAATCAGAAGATTGATCTTTCCGATAGATAAATCCAAGCAACTGAAGAGATATTATATATAATAGCAGGGCTCAGAGGAAAGCTGATATTTTTGATAATTTAATATTAATCATACAATTTACTTATTGTATAAACAAACAAATGGTAAATAAAAGAAGAGAGAGAAAAAATCGACGATGTAGTTCACTATGCAGTATAACTAGATGAACAGTATTGCCAATTTGACAGACAGTCAGTCAATCTTATGAATGAACGAACATATAGTGTGTATACATAGCAAGTAGTATTACCTGATAATATATAGCAATAGTATTACACGGATAAATATATAAAAAAAATATGATGAAAATAAGTATAGAAAATAGTGAATCTTCGATGTAGTTCAGAGTATATCTAGGTAAACAGTATTGCCAATTTGACAGACAGTCAGTCAATCTTGTGAATGAACGAACATATAGTATGTATACATAGCAAGTAGTATTACCTGATATCGTCGACGCAGCTTGCAGCTCGCGGCTCTAAGCTCCCAGCTGAGAGCTGAGAGCAACTCGTAACTCGTGACTCGTAATAAGCATTCGGCAGATAATCATCGCTGACTCGCGGCCATTTGGCTCAACGCAGCAAATGACAGGTGCTTGTAGGCGTACGCAGACACGCCCACTCAGCATTCAATTGCAGTTGTTGTCATTGCTGTTGCTCTGTTGCTTTGGCTGTTGTTGTTGATGGCGGCGATATGGCATCATCAATGGAAACAACGTCAACCTCGTCGTCAATTGCAATGCAAGACTAAATGTCGTTGATTTTGGCATTGTTGTCGTTGTTGTTGTTGTTTCGACTACTATCAACGTTATTGTTGTTGCTGTTATACACTGTCAGCATTGTCGGCATAGCTCATATACCAAATGCTCTCTATCAAATTTGATTTATAGTCGCATTTTTGAAACGTAAACGCGTTGGAATTGTCACTGCCGTAAATTCGATTAAACTTTCAAAATATGCTGTAAATTGAAAAAGAAATAATGTAAAGAATTATAAATACTTGCAGTATATTTCATATTTAGTATATAGTAAGGTATTTAGTATATAATATAGTATTTAGAATATGCTTGTTGTTAATATTGTAAACATTCGATTACATTTTCGTAATAATCTGTAATATAAATTATTGGCAGTATATTTTATATTTAGTATATAGTATGGTATTTAGTATAGAAAATTGTATTTTGTATTTTCTAAAATTCTTTCTATTAACATTACAAATATTTCATTAAACTTTTTAAATTGTGAGAAAAGAGAATCGTGGAGAAATATAACTTTTTAGTATATTATATAGTGTTCAGTATTTGCTTACACTCTTAATATTAATATTATAATTATAAGATTGTAAAGGAAATAACGATAGGGATTACATTTATTTGCAGTATATTTTATATTTAGTATATTGTATGGTATTTAGTATAAAGGACTATATTTATTTGCAGTATATTTTATATTTAGTATATATAGTATTTGATTAAACTGCCAATATTAATATTATAATTATTCGATTGTAAAAGAAACCGTTTGGGATTATAATTATTTATGGTATTATTTAGTATATAGTTTGGTATTTAGTATATAATATGTTATAGTATTTGCTTAATCTTTTGGTGCTACTATTATTATTATTATTGTATAAATTTCTTTTTCTCTCTATTATTATTCGATTCTAAAAGAAAAAGGGATTAGGGACTATAATTAATTACAGTATTTAGTATGGTATTTAGTATATACTGTAGTATTTAGTATTTTCTTAAACATTTATTATAATTATTATTATTGTTGTTGTTGTGTACATTGATAAGGTATTCGCTTTTGTTTCTCTAGTTCTCTTTACGTCTTATTGTTTTGTTGATCCTAAGTGCCAACCTAACCTCAAATTGCGCCATGAACACAAGGATATTTGAGCTTCGGCATGAGCTCAGTTCAGTTTTGGGGGCTCAGCTGTCGTTGTTTGTTTGCAGTCTAACAATGCCAGTTGAAAACACCTCAAATGCCAGCATTCAATGTGTGTCTGTGTGTGTGTATATGTGTGTGCCTGTACAGGTGTCTACATGTGTGTGTGTGTGTGATGTATGTTGGCTTTGTTTGTGTGGCTAGCTCGTATTTTAGTGCACCATTATCCGCTGTTCTATGCAGATGCAGACAATTTGTGCCGCTTCACATTGCGGGGGAGCCGAACAGAGGGGAGGTGAGTGGGGAGATGGGAAGAGCGTTAACATAAATCAAAGCTCCAAACTCAAAGCGAGCGACAGGCGCACACAAAGCGGTTCCACTGCAACGCTGACGTGGCCAGAGGAATGAAAACTGAGCACTGAGCACTGAGCATTGAGCTCTGAGAACTCTGTGTGTGTGTGTGTGTGTGTGTGTGTGTGTGTGTGTGGACTGAGAACTCTCTGCGCTAAAGCCAGAACCAAGAGCCGCAGGACAGGCGACAGAAGACAGCAGACTGTACACTTTAGACAGCAGAGAAGGGAGCGAAGGGGGGGAATTGCAACGGGAAACGGAAATGCCGCCTGACACACATCCAGCTTCATTTCGGCACGTGCACTTGAAAAGCCGAGCACTGCTTTTGACATATTGCCGACTTGAGGCAGCGAATGGAATGGAATGGAATGGATCAGCATCTGAAGCTGTAGCTGAAGATGGAACTGAAGCTGAAGCTGCAGCAGCGGCTCAGTTTTCTTTTTTTTTGCGAAATTAGACAGCGAATAGAACCGCCAGCGTTAGTTTTTCATACACTGCACTCGCTTTGGCATTTCCTCAATCCACGATCTGTCAGCTAACAGCTCGAAAATTAAGCAAAAAGTTTATGTAGTTCTAGAAAACGTTTTAATATATAATATTGTATATTACATAATTTATATTATAGTATATTATAAATAGAAAATCAAAACAATTTGGAAAAATATCTTTTAATGAATAGAATAATACTAAATTAAATAAAATGGAATGGAACGGAACGGAATGAAATAAAACGTGATAAAATGAAACTCAAAAGATTATATCTAATGTAAAATAAATACAAAATTTAAATTAAATAGGAATAAAATGCAATGATATGAAATGTGATGAAGTAAAAAAAGAAACGAAATTAAATAAAATGGAATGGGATGAAATGAAATGAAACGAAATGGGATTATATCAAATGGAATGAACAAAAATGAAATGGAATGAAATTAAATGAAACGAAATGGAACGGAATGGAATGAAATGACATAAAGTGAAATAAAATGATATTATATGAAATGAATTTGAAGCCCAAAATATTTTTTTTAGATTTGATATTGTATATTATAACTAACGTAAAATAAATAGAAAATGTAATTAAATCTTAATGATATAATATGAAGTGAAATGGGATGAAAAGAGTAAAACGAAATGGAATGAAATAAAATGAAACGGAATGAAATTAAATTAAATGAGAGAGGAATGGAATGAAATGTGATAAATGAAAGAAGCGAAATGGAATAAAATGGAATGGGATGAAATGAAACGAAATGGGATTATATAAAATGGAATGATATGAAATGTGATGAAATTAAATAAAACGAAATGGAAAGGAATGAAATGAAATAAAATGAGATGAAATGAAATGAATTCGAAGCCCAAAAGATTATTTTTAGATTTGTTATTTTATATAATAACTAACATAAATGATGACCTTAAATGATGAGATGAAACGGAATGAAATGAAATAAATTAAATGAGAGAGGAATGAAATGAAAGTGAAATAGAATGAGATGAAATGAAATTCAACAAATTTTTCATAGATATTATATTGTACCACACGTAAAATAAATACAAAATTTAAATCAAATAGGAATGAAATGAATGAAAACAATCTAAATTCATTTCACAACAAGTGTTCAGAAATCACTTAAAATATAATATTATTTAGCAAGCTACAAAAATTAAGACTGTTATGAGCTAAAATAGAACTGAAGTTGTAAATGCGGCTTTTCTCAGAGAAAATAAGCAAACCTATTAAATAAGTTTACAAAAATAAAGAATTACAAAGATTTCTTAAAGAATAATGTTAATGCACAATTATGTTAACACATTTGTTTAGCTACAAAAGAATTGAAAGTATGACATTTAAGAATTACAATTTCAATTACGTTTAATGTTTGCATTTAGTGTGCAAACATCAATATACAAATAAATATAATATTCAGGAACAGGTAAATACACATAAGAGAGTTAAGAGTTGAAACATAAACCAATTCCCAAGAGATAGATTTAGAGTAACAGGAACCAATTGACGAGAATTCGAGTTAGAAAAACACTTTATTTTATTGCTTGCTTTTGAGAGATATTCCTTTATTCCTTGTCACATTTAATGCACATATCGATAGTTAATAAACTATCGAAGAATTTAATCGACGAGCAAGCAAATCAGTTGCATGAAAAGTTTGCTGAGAGATTTTCGCTTGCTGATACTGATTTTAGTGTATTCGATCTTCAGCTAATCTGCAAACACTTTTCTAGTTTTTCTTCTTTTATTTTTTTTTTGTGCTTGGCAAGTTGTGCCAAAGCTGACGAAGGCTGAAGCAGAGGGGGAGACTAAGGGGGGAAGCCGTCGGGGCGTCATTGCCAGTCATATCCTGCGGGGATAAGCGCACTTTATGCAAAACGCACAAGTTTTATTCTATTTTGATTTCTTTCATTCTTTTCTTGTTTTCTTGTGCTCTTTATTTTTTTTGTTGTCTGTTGCCTCTTCGTCTGCCGCCCCAAAGTTGCAGTGGAAGGGGGTGAGGCGGGAGGGGCGGAAGTAGTATATAAAAGTGTAAACAGCTTCAGCTGCGTGTCCTTGTTATGTCGCTGACAATGCCTGCGAGTTGATGGCTTTCAGCAGAGATTTGCTGACAGGGCGCGACGCGATGCGCGAGGGACGAGGGGCGGTGACGAGGGGCGTAACGAAGGTGGAGAGGACGGGGGGAAGGGGCGGTGGAATGGGTCTGGTTGGCAGTAAAAGGCACAAAGGCAGCGACAACGGTTAAAAGCGATGGGAATTGATTGAAAAGTAAAGAAAAGAAACGAAACAACCTAACTACAGAATTAAGATGTATACGCGACACACACACACACACACATACACGCACACACACCCTTACACAGATACGTGTGCCGCTAGCGATGGCTGAGGACGGAAAGTGGGCGGGGCAGCGATCAGCCATTTGATTATGCTAATGAAATAACAAGCCTATAAACTTAAAAACTATGCTGGGGCAAGAGCCATTCACACGCACACGCACACGCACATTGATACCCGGGTACGCCCACCACTTAACGCCCACCTTAAGGATAACTTTCTGGCACACACTGAAGAGATACTGAGATTAGCTGTCAGAGGACACAGCGAGAGCGAAATTCTCTCTCTCTCTTTCTTTCTTTCGTTGAAAACCAGAAGTTCACAATAAGAATTATACAAAAAACACGACTCAGGAAATTTAACATACTGTATAAATAAATAAGCAATATCTTGGGGTAAAATTTCATTTCACTTTCGTTCGATTATCAAACAATTATTAAATTTGAATTCAATTTTGTTGTGAATGAATGCTACTGGCATGCATTATACTACTGGTATACTGTACTGTTATATTGTACTACTGTTATATTGTACTAGTGGCATACTGTACCACTGTTATATTGTACTACTGTTATATTGTACTAGTGGCATACTGTACCACTGTTATATTGTACTACTGGTATATTGTACTACTGGTATACTGTACTACTGTTATATTGTACTACTGGTATACTGTACTACTGTTATATTGTACTACTGGTATATTGTACTACTGGTATACTGTACTACTGTTATATTGTACTACTGTACTACTGTTATATAGTACTACTGTTATACTGTACTACTGGTATATTGTACAATGCTGAACTGTACTACTGCTACTATGCTATATTATTATTTCACATATTGTTATACTTGCTTCTGTTATATTGTACTTCTGTTATACTGAACTACTGCTAGCTGTATCATACATATATTATTATACTGTACTTCTGTTATACTGTACTACTGCTATATTCTACTATGCTGTGGTATAATAGATACCACATATTATTATACTGTACTACGCTGTACTTTTATACCATGAACTACTGTTATACTGTACTACCGATATAATGGACAATATTTCACCATATATTATTACACTATACCCTACGCTATACTGTTATACTGAGAAAATAATATAGTGCACTACTCTGCTATTGAACTACTGAAGTGTATTTCTATACTACTACTACTACTATTCTGTTCTACTCAAATTGTGTATGGACAAATACTATTGATATACTATACTTTTACTATATATAAATATACTGTTCTACTGTACTAGTATGCAGTGTTGAACTTGCATAATTTAATATTTTTACATAATACATTACATATGTATCTGTACTACTCTTATACTATACAAACTTTATACCATTATGCTGTACTATTGTTATGAAGTCGTGCTACCCTACTAGGCTACTGGTATACTGGTATACATTTATATACTACTATAATTTACTATGTTATAATATTGTATGGATGGATACTAATGACATAAATGTCTGAATTTTATTGCTACTGTTATACATTAATATTGTATGTAATACTGGCATATCTCTTAACTGCACTGTTATACAGTCGTACGACCATACTGCGCTACTGTTATACTGGCATAAATTTCGAAATATATTTGATATATTTTGACGTCCGTGTTAAAACAACAATTCTGTTACAATTAACTACTACATTGACTGTTATACTGGGATTTAGTTATACTAATTCAAAATTTTGTATTAAGCCACGAGCTTCGCGCTAACTCTCAACAAAATCATATTCTAAGCAGATCTTGCATCAGTTCTCAATCCTAGACAATAATTCATTAATGAGTGTTGTTTGTACTTGTACTTAGACTTTTGGAATTAAGTTTCACTCTTTTTTGAATCTCTATTTACTTTGAAAGCCAAAGTAAGCGTAGTGAATCAAATTGCGTCGAACTAATTAGTGTTATCAAGTTTAATGGCTAGATGAATGAATGAATGGATGATAATAATGATCATTTGTGCATGATAAAATATATATACATCGTTTGCAATTTGCATAGTTTCCGCTTGTTGCGAAGCTGATGCAGTTCTATATATTATGAAAAAAGCGAGAGGAGTAAGACAGACAGAGAGAGAGGGAAAGAGAGAAAAAGAGTGTGTGTGGACTAAATTGCTTGGGGAACTGCAACGACACCTTGTGCGACACCAAAGAAATGCACATAAAGCGCTACTAAAGAAGCGACTAAGTCTGGACGAGGGAGGAGGCAATGTCTCTATGTGTGTGTCTGTGTGTGTGTGTATGTGTGTGTCTGTGTGCTGCATTGGGCAGCAAGCACTTATGCGCTTGAGGGCATCCTCTGGCCGCCAAACAGCGCCACGCTCCAAAGCACACGCCGCCTTCTGTTTGCCTCCTTCTTCCTTCTTCGTTTCGCTTCTTCTTCTTCATCTACTCTCATTTGGCTGCGTCTTTTTTGCAGCACCTTTTGCATATTTATTGTATAGTTTTTGTAGTTTTATCAAGTTAGCTAGTTAAAAGTCAAGATGCTGCAGGTGAGCGTGGAGAGTGGAGAGCAGCAAGGAGGAAGGAGGAAGGAAGCGCCTCTTGTCGACGGCTGCCAAGCGTCTTCAGCATCTTCATCTGCATCTGCAGCGGTGGTCTAAAAGTCGGTGGTGTGTCTTTTATTAGCTACGTGCGCCAGCTTCAACTACAGCTTCAGCTTGGGGTCAGCTACAACCAAAGAAAAGTGGGAGAAGAAGGAGAAGTTGCCAAGCGTTGGCGATAAGATGAGCGTGCTAAAGTTTTATTGCCGCATATTTAAGCTATTAAAAAATTCATGCATAAAATGACACACACACACACACAGACAGAGAGAGAGAGACAACACTCATAGGGTAAGGCAAAATTAAAAACGCTGCCAAGACTGCGTCGAACTTTAAGACAAAGACGAACTTTAAATGCCCTAAAAAAAGAGCAAAAAAGAAAACAATAAGAATTGCGAACCAATTAACCAATGAACCAGCGCCGAAAAATGCAGTTTATGTTAAATGCCGCAACGTTATCTTGCTTGCTTTCTCTCTCTCTCACTCTCTCTCTCTCCGTCTCTTTCTCTTGTGGTGCTTTCCCTTTCGCATTCACGTTCACAGCAGCCGCTGCTGGCAATGCAGTTAAATGAGTTGGCCAGCCCGAAGGCGCCTAAAATGCTGCAACAAATGGCCAACGCAATGAAGTTTAGCTTTAACAGAGCGAGAAAGAGAGAGAGAGAGAGAGAGAGAGCAATAGAGATGGAGTAGAAAGAGAAGCGGAGGAGTGCGCTACATCCATGTCTATGGTAATGGAAACTGTTGCTAACTGCAACTGGCGGTCCACACAATAATAACTATAATAATCAACATGGCGGCTACACAACACAAACACACACACACACACGCGCACATAGACGCACACACACGCAACACACAACACACATGTACGCAAAACTCAGACAGTTCACATTAAGCGTTGCTCTGCTGTTAAAATACCCTGTAAATGAATGCTAACAATGGGGTATACATATGTGCAAACCATTTTAAAATATTTAATTAGTAGTCTTCAAATATATATTTTATAAATAAAAAGTATTGAAATAAATATGATATCTTATATAAATTGCACTGCGAAATGAGAAACTAACCTTAAAAGAAATAAATATCAAGCAAAAACTATTCTTGTGTTAATAAGGTACTCAAGTTGAACAGGTTCTTAACTTAATAAATAAAATAAAATAACAAGCAATAATACTTAGTGCATATATTGGGGAAAATCAATTTATTTAGTACTTAGAGAAATGATTTTATGCTTTTTTGTATATGTTAAGTATTGTTGCTTATTTATTTTTTTTATTCACAGAATATATTTTTAATATTCATGCATTGATATAATATAATTCCTGTTTCTAATGTTTTTAATAATCCATAATTTAGATCAATTTATAAATATCTATATTATCAGCACTTATTATTGAAATGCATAATAATAAAAACAAATAATAAACCAACTTACTGATAAAGAACATTTATAGAGCTAACTTTTCAAACATGATTTGTTTTTCTTCTCATTACTCGCCATGAAAGTTTTAATGTGCGAAAACACAAACTGATTGCAAGAATATTTGATCTTAATAATAAAAAGAAATAATCTTAAATTTTTCATCTTTTTATGTCATCAAAAAAATATTATATTTCTAGATAAAAATTGTATAGAAATTTCGATGGAATAAATAATATTTTAATCGAAATCTAATATATTTGCTGTTATTTTGAGAATTTGGCGTTTTTCGGACTAATGTTCGTAGCCTGAATTTGTTCTTAAAGTGTTCTTTTTTTTTAAGAATGTGATTTTAGATTTTAGGTGTTTTTTGCTGGGTATCTCCTGTGTCTATTATATGCGTGTCTTGCCATTTTTACATTGTTCGTTTTCATTTTCTTAATTTCATACACACGTTTTGTGCGCATTTTCATTTTCTTGGCGCTGTGTTTTGTTCCCCGTTTGTATTTATTTCATGTGTCTGCCTAGCAAGCAGTTCTCATTCTTTCCTCCTTCTCCCCTTCTTATTTGCCCTGTCCACCCACTGTTTGTCCACTTCTCCTCTGTCATCGTTATCCTCCCTCCGCTGCCATGCGATATTCCTTGCATTCCTTTTGCTGCTGTTGCATTCCTCAGCAATTTACCCGCATTTCCATTGCAATGTTGGGGCAACTTTTTAGTATTCATTAAATTACATAATTATACAATAAGTGCAATGGCTTTGACTTTCTCCTTCCCTCCCTCTCTCTCTCACTCTCTCTCACTCGCACTCAATTCCTTTCGCAGGGGCGTCTGCCACGCCCCCTTAGGCATTGCATATGCATGAGTTAATTACAGACATGCGAATATGCCGTCCCCTAATGTCGCTTTGGCGTCTGAGCTATGCAATTGATTTTCCCTGAACCACTTGCTGAACCGGTTTAAGTGAGAAAAGTTTACCTTCAAATTAAGCTAATTCATTCACTCTAAAGTCTAAATTATATTTATAATCAAATTGTGACATTATAAAATTACCGCTTTAACATTCCCTTGAGCTCTTTAAATAAAAAAGATTTGAAATTGCTTCAAAATGTTGCTCCGAAAGTGGTTCAGAGGGGTTAAGTCAATGTTTTCATTGGTCAACCTTACCATAATTTAACACAAGTAAATTACAAACAATAGTTTTAAAGTAAGTACAAATTTAAGCTTAAAGAGTATTTGAATTGGTTTTAAATGCAATTGAGAAAGTGGTTCGAAACTTTAAAAATACTTTAACATTGAATTAAAGTATTCATTAGTCGTTCTATATATTTTCAACGTTAATAACATAGTTGATAAGCTTTATTCCGGCACTAAATTGAAAACAAAAATCTTTTTAAACAATAGCTTCAAAGCGAGTATTTTCATCTCACAAAAGAAGATTCAAAATGGAGCGAAAAATGGTTCAAAAAATGGTTTAGAAATACTGCAATTTAAAAGATTTTATTTTTGATTATATTTTACAACAAAATAGTTATATAAGGAGAATTTAAAATGGTTCAAAATGTTGTTTAAAAAATGTTTCATAAGTGTCTAGGAAGCAAAGATATGTTCACTTTAAACATTTAGCAACTTTTAAAGAATTATTAATCTTGATCTACACAATTTATTTGCAGAAATAAATTTACAAAAAAAATGGATATGAAAGTAGAATATAAAACGGTTCAAAAAGGGGTTCAGAAAATGTTTTGGAAGTGTTTAGCAAAAAAAGGTATTTAAGCATTAAATTCGATTTAAAAAGTTGTATTCTTTTACTACTAAATTTGTAAACTTAATTACAGAACTATAACACAAAAAACTAGCTATGAAAGTAAAACGGTTCAAAAAGTTGTTAATAAAAAGAGGCCCGGAAGTGCTTTAAAAAAAGGTAGTTTAATATTAATTTATCAAGTCTTTCTCTACTAAATTAAAAATTTAAATACAAAAACATATTAACAAAAATAAATAAAAATATATTATTTCAAAGTAGAACATAAAATGGTTCAGAAAGTCTTTAAGAAAGTGGTTCAGAAAGTAGTTTAGCAAATAAAGGTGTTTTAGCATAGAACTCATGTTCACATTCAACCAATGTTAAATCCCTCTTTAACTTTAATTAGATAAATATATTTTACAAAAATTAATTTCAAAACTAGCATAACTAGCACTAACTAGGTTCAGAAAATGGTTCAATGATATGGTTCATATTTTACCACTGAATTGATGTGTTCAAAAGCAATTTGAATGGAATTTTTGCAAAGGCGATAGATACCCTTAAATAAATTTCAAGTATTTGCGATACATTATTATTATTTTCAATGATTTAGGCAAATAGTTGAAACTTGATAATCGGAAACTATTTGAACGGCAGCTGGCGTCAGCTTTAAATGCGATACAGTCGAAAGTTATGTTTGTAGCTTATTAAAAATGATGACGAATTTAATGGTATTGAATAACTTGTGGGCACACAGACACACACATACACTCGACACACACACACACACACACATCATCATCATGTATAGGAATGTTGTTGAAAAATCCAGCTGCGCTCATTTTATCTATTTAGCCGAAGCATTTTTGCCTATTTTATTTCATTTCATTTTATTTTCTATGAGCATTCCCCTTTCCCCTTTCTCCTCTCTATAGTGCTTAACCCATGAGTGTGTGTGTGTGTGTGTGTGTTGAGGGAGGTGGAAGAGGAGAAGAGAAAGGACATAGTTGGTGTGGATTATTAGGCAGGATTATGAATACATGGGCCGTTCAGTTGGCCGCATTGTTTTTATGTTTAAGCAACTTGCCAATTTGCAGCATGTGGAAAGGGGGGTGAGGAATGGGAGGGAGGGAGGTAAGTGGGAGGTGGAAGGTTGCTCGGATCGTTTGACCCAAAATGGAGCGGCAACATAAACAAATCCCTTAAACGTTTAAGCGAACGTACGAAACGAAGGCAGCAGCTGGCAGCAGTGTCACGCCCCCCGCCTCCCTCCGTCTCTGCCACAGCAAACGTGCAACGTTCACATTGCCACATACATAACTTGGTGGCAACCCGATTGCCAATGGACATCGGACATCGTTGGACATTGGACGCACTTGGAGCATGTGTGCGCGTCATTTCAAGCTCGAAAATAGTTTTTGGCCACACACATAGAGAGAGGGACAGAGAGAGAGAGAGAGAGAGAGAGGGAAGAAAGGAAAGAAAGGGGGAAAGGAGCTGAGCCGAAGCTGGAACTGAAGCTGGACCAACAGGAGGCCAAAGCATCGCCCTCATGTGCATCGTAAAAAATAAGCAGCAGCAAATTGTATTTTTATGAGCTGAAACTGTTTTGGGGCCACATTTCAATGTCGATAAAAACAACGATGGCCCCAGCAACAACAACAACAACCACAGCCACAGCAAAAGACACAGCAACAACAACAAGAACAAAAAGAAGAAGAGCAACAGTGAAAACCAAAAACTGAAACTGAACCAGCAACGGAAACTGAAACAGAAATAGAAATAGAACATAGAACATAAATGAGACGGGTCAAGCAAACTATATTTTTGCAAGCCTCGAATTCGAAATACTCTTTCTCTATATAGGAACTTTACCACTTGTACACAATGAACACAAAACACATTTTCACAAAACAGCAGTTATAAAAAAATGAATGCTACGGTGGAAAATCTATTTAAACTTAAGTGTTGTACGCTTTACTATATTTACTAGCTGATAGATTAGTTGATTGATTGGCTGCATGGTTGATTGATAAAATGATTGCTTGACTTACTACTTTATTGATTGATTGCAAGTTTAATTGATTGATTGCTTGATTGATGGATTGAATATATTTGATTGCTTGATTGATGGAATGCATTTCTTTGATTGTTTGACTGACTGATTGAATGATTGATTAATTGAATGATTGATTGATTGACTGATTTCTTTTTTGGAAGCTTTAATTTATTGATTGATAGATTCTTTTATCGATTAATTGAATTAATAAAACATTGATTGTTTAATAAATCATATGATTGATTGATTGAATGATAGATTGATTAAATGATTGAATGATTGATTGATTCTTATTTAAAAGCTTTTATATAATGCTCTTCTAGTCAACATTATCTGAATGATTGATTGTTTCATTGATTGATTGACTGCTTTGCTTTGCTTTGCTTCTAGTCACATTATCTGAATGATTGATTGATTGATTTAATTTTTAACAACTTTGTATAACTCATATCTAATTAAGTTTATCTGCATGATTAATTGTTTGATTGATTGATAGATTGATTGACTGGTTTATATATCTCTCTTCTAATAAAACTTAAGAGCAAAGAGGTATACATATTAATCTCTGACTTTTTGAGGAGATATCTCCTAATTATAATGTTCCGATCCCTAGTGCATATTTACAATAAGTTACACACTCCATAATTAACTAATATAACCCGATGCGAAGAGTATAACGGCGAAGGACAAGGACAAGCAGCCAATGAAGCAGTGGAAAGGGGAACAAACGCTGTTGAACGCTGAACTGCGAACTGAGAGCTGAGAACTGAGAAAGACGAAGGCGAGAAATCGGCAGCAGCAGCAACTGGCAACAACAATAAAAACTGAAACAAAAACTTACAACAAATTACAAATAACGAGCCAAAGACCATATGAGTGTCTGTCTGTCTGTCTGTCTTTCTGTTGGGTGCCCCTTGGAAATGAGTTCGAGAGAGAGAGAGAGAAAGAGAGGAAAGGGAAAGGAAGGGAAAGCTGTAACGATACAGTTGGTCAGAGAACTAATAGAAAGGCGTGTAGAAAATTGCATTGGGGGGCGGGAGTTAAAGGTCGTGCCCTGAAACCCGGCTAAATATTCATTAGAGCTAATTAAACATGATCAGCCCCAGGCGCCACACACAGACAGACAGACGGACAGACAGACGGACGGGAAGACAGAGGGAAGGAGTCACAAACCCATGAAACTGGGAGCAGGAAACAATGTCGGAAGCTGAGTCGGATAACCAACTAACTGGCCAACTAAACAAACTGACCAAACTGAAATGTTCGACAACACAACATGCAACTGGTCGCATTTTGAAACGCGACGCAACTTGATCGCATAAATATCAAGTTTCTTTTTCTATTCATTGGTTTAAATTGATCTCAAAGTTAACGCAACGAAATCAAAAAGAAAATTAATATTAAACCTATAAAAATATCGTAATACAACTTGAAATTTAAAACTATAACAAGCTGAAGAACAAGAAAGCAGAATGTGTAGAATTAAATTGAGAACATTAATATTTAAATAAATCTTTAAATTAAGTAAACACAATTAAAAAAGCTACAGTCGAACACATTTTTAATAAAACCATATTCTAAAACCAATATTAAATTTCCGCAAAAATACTAAAAATGTACCAACGTCTAGATTTAGTATATTGAAATACTACTGCATTTAAAATTTACCATAAATAACAAAATATATATAATATATGTATAATAAAATATATTCAAACGCAATTCAACAGCACAAAATATTGAAAAGAAAAGCGAGTTTTAAATGAAAACTAAAATAAGCAAAAATTATGGATTTGTCATTCTTTATATAAGATTATCAGCTTACCATAAAATGCAAAATCTTGTTTGGAAAATAAACCGAGAGCGGAGAGACTTTCATGTATTCCAAAATAAAATAAAAGTTGTAAGTTAACAATAATCTAAATTTTACTGTAGCGTTGAAAAACGATCCACATTCAATAACGCAAAAAACCTCAGAGAAATTAAATTTCAAATTGCAATTATAAAAATGATATAATTTCACAAAAATACAAAATTTCTCAATGAGAACTTAACTCACTCATGAGGCTCCGCTCTTATTATTTGACAATTAAGTATAGCATTCAATACTAGACTTAATGTGATAAAATACGCATAACAAATAAACAAACTTACTTATTAAAATGGTAATTTTTTCTCAGTGCACAGAAGCTAGAGTTATCTCAATTCAAAATGCAAAGAAAAACATCATTAAAATGAAAAAAAAAAAATATTTTTGAATGAAAACTAAACACAATATTAAATTGTTAGATTGATTGATTGCTTGATTGAATAATTGAAAGATTGAATGATTGAATAATTAAATGATTAAATGGTTGATTAATTGACTGGTTTTGTAATTTAAAAGGTGTAACTCCTTTTTATCTCTTCATCCTTGGTACACTGAAAGAAATTTTCTGCTTAACACGAATACAATTTTCGCATTTTTCATTCCTCATGTTTTTATCTGTATTAAATAATGTAAATGTTCGATATTCATGTTTCAATTCAAATTCAATTCAATTTAAATGTAAGAATGTTATAATTTTTCTCTCAGTGTACCCGAACTAAAGTTAATTGCAGACAACACCCATAAACATTGCGGCTAGACAGCCACTGTTGACTGTTTTTAAATGAAATTTGATTTAATTGATTAGATCTCTTTAAATGCGTTCAAGGCAAATCAATGCTTGATTAATTGAGTATTTGTTTTGTTTTATTTTGTATTGTTTTGTTGTTGTTGTTTTCTAGGATTTGCATTTGGAATTTTTGGGAATCGTGCATTGAATTGTGTGTCAGATTCACAATGATGGGCCCAAAGCGTTTTATATACATACATATATTTAGCGTGCAGATTGAATATGCGAATGGATTATAATGCACAAATTAATTAAAATCTCAAGGCGACCACATGTTTCACTCTCTCTGTTTGAGTGTGTATTGGTGTGTGTTGTGTGTGTGTGTGTGTGTGTGTGTGTGGTAAATAAATACAATTAGCTGGAAACGTTCGCTGGGTAGCTGGCAAAATGAGATGACACTAAATCAAAGTTATTCAACGCACGTCGTTAAGTCATTAATCGAACAATGCACGGCAGGAAGACAGAGCACACACAGACACACACACACACACACATACACACATACATATAGATGGGCCGTAACATATGCTGATACCTTCGCCTCGACGCCATCACGTTGACGACCATGTTGGCACATAATAAGACGACTTCCCTCCAGCTTCATCTCCATCTCCTTCTCATTCTTCCCTTTTCCCATTTCCCATTTGAAATGCTAATAATGATGATGATGTGTGTGTGCGAGTGTGTGTGTGTGTGGCCACGGGGGCATACAACAATCGACAATCCACAATCGACAATCCACAATCGCAATCGCAATGCGAACGAATAGACAGAGAACAACAAGCTGGGCAGCTGGGCAAAAGGAGGACAAGTCATCTGCATTATGATGCCAGCGACAGACAGACAGACAGAGAGACAGATGGAGGTCTCAAGTGATGGGCCAAGGCAAGTAGAGGAGGGAATTAGGAGACAACAGAGACAGAGACAGAGACAGAGATGCTGAATGCTGGACAACCCGTGGTCAGCCCTTGCGGCCGTCTTGCGGTCTCATTTTGCCATTCGCATTCGCATTCGCAAGTGCAATTGACAAGTGCCCGGGACAGAGCGGCAACCGCAGTTGTGGCACGGCAATGTGGCACCTACCACACTCTTCCTCTCTCTCTCTCACCTCTGTGCAAGTCCCCGGTTGATGCCTGATCTCCCTGAACCTTGCAATTTCAATTCGATAGTAGTTCACTTTATTTTTTTGTGCAGCTGTTTGTCAGCAAACTACGCAAACAATAAATAAGCAGCAAGAAATTTGCGCGACTAACAGATACCCTAAGTCATTAGAAATGGGTTAGGAATTTTACCGAGTATTAGAAAATATATAAAGCAAAATTCAACTCAAAACTCATATAGCCTAAAAAAACACTTTCAAACAGATCAATCAAATATATAAGAAGAATTTCCAAAATTCAAGGTTAAAGAACACATATTTATTTATTTACGTGTACAATTCTTTTACTGAAATGAAAAACATATGCCTTCAAAATAGCGCCATTTTAAGAACAAATTCCTAAAATTACGAACATTAGCCAAATTCTTAAAAAAAGACCAAAAATGCTAGATTTAAGTTACAAAATTGTGTAATTTATGAAAATTCCTATACATTTTTTATCTAGCTTTTAGTGTTTTCGTTAATAGGTCATCTAGTTAAGTTGCCGCGAACTATTCTTCATTGTAGGTCTAAGACAGAAAGTCCTGGGTTCAAATTTTGTAAGTAGAGTAATCAACATTATAAATTACACGTTCTAAATTAAAATGCTCCAATTTAATAAATAGCAAAACAAACGTAACAATAAGCTAAAATGTAATATTTGTTGATCGTATAATAAGATTTTTAGTCTTAAAACTATACGATTTTTCTCCTCTTATTAATAAGATCTTGGGTTTTATTAAGATGTGTTTTTTTTTTAAATCAAGATGCATTCTCATGTTCTTGATTTTTGAGATCAAAGGATTCTAAAAAAGGAATTAAATTTTGATTTAATCCGGCTGTTATCGAACTTTTTGAAAGCATTCTCAAAAGTATATAAGCAATAGGTACAAAAAAATTAAAATTAATAGAAATATTTAAAATTTATAAATTTAGAGGGTATTTTAAGAATTTACAACAATAAGATAGAGAAGAAAGATCACATTCAGAGAAATAACATTTTGTTAATTTGTCAGTTAACATGCTATATTAAAACACTCTCAAAAGAATATAAATAATATTTAAAAAATAAAACAAAAAATTGTACAGGGTATTTTAAAGTAAAACTATAAATAATTGAAGAATGAGAAGAAACTTTCGAGAAACGAAATCCGTTCAAAGCATTTAATATATAAAATCAAATAAATTAATAATAATTTAAAGAGTTATCAATTATCTAAATACTTCAATCATAAGCTTAGAATTACAGAGTATCTTTGACGACCATCGACTACCTTAAGTACAGTTAGTGAAGCAAATACTCTCAGCTGCTAAATCCTTGTGCACAGATTACAGGGTATGAGAGCGGAGGAGTATCAGACCCTTTTGGATGGGCGGTAGGTAATAGGATTATGGCAGGGCGTGGACAGCTCGACAGGCAGCGTTGCACATCAACTCCATCAAAGCCAAAACAACCGCAACCACGCATAATTGTTCAATTTATTTATTTAAGCGCGAATTGCGCAACCTGGCTACGACAAAATACAAAAAACCCAAACGGGAAACAGGTAAAACGAGTGTAACCGACAGCGAGACACCTTGTAAAGGAATTTAAATAGTGAGCGGCTTTTGTTTTGAAAGGATTTTAAACATTTTTCAATAAGTTTTCATTTAAAAATACGTAAACCCAAAAGTGAAGCAGGTAAAACGAGTGTAACCGACAGCAAGACACCTTGTAAAGGAATTTAAATAGATAGCAGCTTTAGTTTTGAAAGGATTTAAAATATATTTAATAACTATGATGAGTTTGTATTTGTAAATAAGAGAAAACTCTTTTATGCTTCACTACAGGATATAAAATACATATGACATGCAATGCGGGATTGCTGTCGATGGCAAACGATTGAGTGAGAGAGACAGAGAGAGAGAGAGAGAGGGGGAGAGTCAAGGCGGCAGGCGTGACACAGTCAACAAACGTTTTCGGTTATTGTGGTCAATGGGAAATCGCTTTAAATAATGCATTTCATTTAAATAAATATTTAAAACGCTGTCAGCAATGCGAACCACACACAGACAGCCACCGAACTGTTGCGACCGATCAGCGATGGAGTGGAGAGTGGGGAGAGTGGAGGAGAGATGGAGAGTGGAGAGTGGAGAGCTAAGCCTCCCCCATGAGAACTGAACGCTGACCCACTGCCAAATTAGTTGGCCATGCTGTATAATTCATTGCAATCAATGAGGCCCGCGAGCCAAAAAGAAATCAATGCGGCACGAGAAATTATAATTATAATTTGTACTTGTAATTGGTAAGGCAGGAGGCGCAGTGGAGGAATGGAGGGGGAGAGGAGTGGAGTGAAGTGGAGTGGAGAGATGCGGTTGTTGTTGGGAGTGTAACAACGGCAAACGGTACTCGACTAATTAGTCTCCTGAGCGTGTTCGTTGATTCCCGATGCCTGATTATAGTAAATCTCTGGTCACGCACCAGCGAAAGAATTCATAAATTTAATTTCACGTCAAGCGAGCGACTCTCTCTCTCTCTCTCTATGTGTGTGTGTGTGTGAGGGGAAGGGGATGGTGGAGGACCGACGACACGTCGCTGCAAACGGAATTCCCACAATAAACATTTGCACGGCAGCCGCGTTCCAATGATAATGTTGAATGTTGCCTCATAATGATGATGTTGACTGCTCATGATAATGATGCTGATGTTCATGATGATGATAATGATGATGAGGCTGATGTACGAGGGAGAGGGTGAGGGAGAGGGAGGCTGGTAATGACGCTGGCTGACAACACAGCACTGGGAATTACTCTCGCATTTTGTATATGCAGTCATGTAGCATCGATTAATCATTTTATTATTATTGCTGCCATTCGTTGTCGTTCCCATCGCTCGTGATCCTCATACATATACGATATATGTATGTAGACGCGCAGGCAGAGCAGAGCACTATGCCAGCGCATTGTTATTATTATGCGTGTCAAATAGCAAAAGTCATTGCAATTTGTATTTAATGCGGAAACTCAAGAGGCCACTCGATCAGAGCCAAGTGCCAAGGACAAACGAGAAACGAGGAACGTCGAAAGCAAAGGTCAGACAGTTCTTTCATAGCAGACAGCTTTAGCAGGAGTGGACCGACGTCATTATCATAGCAGCCAGCTTTAGCAGGTAAACATCATCGTCATAGCAATCAGCTTATACATCGCAGCACTCAGCGTCGTCATAGCAATCAGCTTATACATCGCAGCGCTGCCTTCATAGCATTCAGCTTTCGTTAGTTGTGACAGTGTCAAAGAAAGCGTTAGAGTGAGACAACAATATGACATGTTGTCAAGCTGTCACTTCAACTGTCTGTCTGTCTCTCTCTTTCTCACTTACTGTCAAAGTATGAATTGTGTGCCTTTTACTCCTATTTGCTGTTCCGAGTTTTTGTTTGTTTTGTTTTCCATTTTGTAATTGTAAACGACAAATCACACAAGGCAGACACTGAAGCGAAGAATGTACGCCGCTGTGAAGCCGCTCTCGAAGTATTTGCGTTTGAAGACGGTGCGCATCTACGATCCGATATTCACGCTCCACTCCAAGTGCACCATTGTCATCCTGCTCACGTGCACGTTCCTTCTATCGGCCAAGCAGTACTTTGGGGAACCAATTCTCTGCCTCAGCGACACGAAGCACGCGGAATATGTGCAATCCTATTGCTGGACCATGGGCACTTATATCTTGCCGCAGGAGCAGGAAGAGAGCGAGAAGCACGCATTGCTAAGCGTCGAACACATTGAGGTGCCATCATCGTCGCCACTCAACCGAAGCAGCATTCGCGCTTTGCTTGCCAACAATGAGCAATATGCTCGCATGTTATCGATTGCTGAGGGCGTCGGACCCGAGACGCGGGGCGTTACGAAGCGTCTGTATCTGCGCTACTATCAATGGGTCTTTATGATCTTGCTCTTTCAGTCGCTGCTCTTCTACTTTCCCTCGTTCCTGTGGAAGGTGTGGGAGGGACAGCGCATGGAGCAGCTGTGCTGTGAGATCGGTGATGCGCTCATCCTCGAGGAAACCTATCGAATGCGTTTGCGCATGCTCACCAAGTACTTTCGGGCGCGTTTCTCGGCCATCCATTGTTGTTATGCCATTAAGTATGCCTTCTGCGAACTGCTCAATCTGATTATAAGCGTAAGTACATGTTTATCGATGGTATTCGATTTATTTATCGAACAATTAATGGCAACTATGAAGCGCAGCCATAACTTCTATTCATTTGAGATGCTTCAATGAATTGTACTATCGATTTAATTGTACATATGCACTATGTTAACGATTATCGATTCATTGTGCTTCTTCCATTCTCTTCGCTTAATCTTCTACTCATTTGTCGACACATTATTGGCATTCATTGAAGTGCTTCGGCTTTTTTTTAATTTAATAGTTATCAAGTTCGTTTTATGCATTGTATTTCGATTTTATAATCTATCGATTATCGATAAGAATTAATTTATTTCGATTGTTTTGATTAATCCATCGCTTAATTCAATCAAGCAACAATCTCACAATCTGAATTTACATCTATGTCTTAATTCCTTTGAGCTTTACAATCGATACCATGTTACTATCGATAGCTAATTGGGCTTGTCGCAATTCTTATTAATTAACAAGTCACCCATATCCAGATTTTCTAATGCCTTCCACACCAATTTCTCAGCAATATATGCTCTCATCGTCTATCGATAACTCTTAATTCTACATCTCCCGCTTTACTATCGATACCATGTTACTGTCGATTATCGACAACTAATTATGCTTCCCTCAATGCTTTTTAAACATATCCTGATTGTTTAATGCCTCCCACACCAATTACTCTATCAATCGACTATCGATAACTCTCGATTCTACATCTCCCGCTTTAAAGAGACTCAACTTCTGGCTCATGAACGTTATCTTCAACGGTCACTCAAATCCAGATTGTTTAAAGTATCTCACATCAATTGCTCTGCAATCTATACTTTTTTATTCACCGACTATCGATAACTCTCGATTCTTGATCTCCCGCTTTAAAGGGACTCAACTTCTGGACGTGATCTTCAACGCTCACTCAAATCCAGATTGTTTTATGCCTCTCACACCAATTACTCTACAGTCAATACTTTTATCGACTATCGATAACTTTCGATTCTACAGGGGCTGAACTTCTGGCTCATGGACGTGATCTTCAACGGCTTCTGGCACAAGTACATTCACGCGCTGGCAGCGATACCCGTCTACGACTGGAATCTGTGGAATTTGATGACGTCACGCGTCTTCCCCAAGGTGGCGAAGTGTGAGATGTTCTTCTACGGTCCCAGCGGCACACCGAACGTCCTTGACATCCTGTGCGTGCTGCCATTGAACATACTGAACGAGAAACTGTTTGCGGTGCTGTACGTTTGGTTCCTGTTCATCGCCATGCTGGCTGCCATCAATATATTCTATCGCCTGGTGCTCGTCTGTTGTCCAGAGTTGCGTCTGCAACTGTTGCGAACGCATTTGCGCGGAATGCCAAAGGCGCATGTGCGTCAGGTGTTGTCACATGCCGGCTACGGTGATTGGTTTGTCCTGATGAGTGTGAGCATCAATGTGAATCCAACTTTGTTTCGCGATCTTCTCGTTCAGCTCTACGCTGAGTACGCGGGCATGCGAAAGGATGCCGGAGTCGATGATGATGATGATGATGAGGATGATGATGAGGACAGCAGCACATCGTCCACGGATACTTCGCTGGGCAATGCGACGATGGTGCGTGGACTTAATCTCAAGCGCACTTCACATTTCTACAACGAGAGTCATGCCTAATTCTCATAATATGATAGTTTTATTATTGTTTCTCTCGTTTGTATTTGCCACGAACAACACGCACAAGACAAACACCAAATGCTGCTGCAGCAGCAGCGAACAATGGCAAATAAATGCGATAATCAAAATGGCAAACGGCCTGCTACATTGAGGGGTGGAGGGTGGAGGGAGAAGCTGCTGCTTTTCGACTACTCTGCAAGACAAACATTGCGGCAGCAGCAACACGTGTGGGCAACCACAACTTGTGGCCAAGCATGTAACGTGTGTAGCAACAGTTTAGCAATCAAATTTATAAACTAAAACCATGAAACATGAATTACAAATATCAAATATCAACTGCAAGTTTATTATGTATCTTATTAGCTCTTCGATGCTGTAAATTCAAAAAGCGAAGACACAAAGCTAGCGCATTATAAGCATAATCAGTCAGCTCAAATAACTAATCAAAGTTAAGCACTGTTCACACAGATTGCTAATCATCAAATATACATTAGAAAAGAAGAAGAAATTTACTTCCTAGAAGGAAACAAAATCAGGTTTAATTTCTAAACTTCGTGTTCATATTGAGCATGATTTAGAAGCTCTAAACCGACAACCAATATAAAATCGAGCACCCGTCACGTATACATATTATGTGTGTATATATTAAGCATACGCCCAGTAATACAAAAGCATACATTATACAGTGTGGATAATTGTAAAATTGAACAATTATATTCAAGATAATAGCATGAACTAAGTTTGGCAATCCATTAACTTAAATGCATTGCACTTAAGTGCAATAATTGTGTATTTAGTATACATAATTTCAATTCGACTTTTTACTTAAATGCACTGCTGTTAACTGTAATAACTATATGTATATTTAGTTACACATATTTGTTTAATTCCAATTCATCTTTTAACTTAAATGCATTGCACTTAAGTACAATAATTTGAAATGAAACTCAACAAAATGAAGCTGAAATATGCATAATAAAATAGAAACACAACTTAAAATTTGCAATCATTTAGCTAATCATATTTTAACTTAATTGCATTGCATTTAAGTACAATAATTGTTTACTTGCAATGCCAAATTAACGAAATTGAGCCAAAATAGGCGTGATATAACATAAAACTCACGTGCATATAACACACATTACGTATGCTCTATATTTGTAATTACTTGCTAATCAAGTTTTAACTTTAGTGCATTGCATTTAAGTGCAATAATTTCATATTTTCAATGTATGTTGTCATCACACGCACATGTAACTAAAGTAAAATAAGTACACAGCACAGAACTGGAAATATGCACTTAATACGTATACTTAATATTTGTAAACTAATCATATTTCAACTTTAATGCATTGCATTTAAGTGCAATATGCAATATGTATTCGATTATTGAAGTTGTAGAATGAAAATAATGCTCAAGCTGAAATACGTAAGCACTTAACAAAGAAATTTCAACATGCCGCATGTTGCGTATACGTAATATTTGTATATGCATTAAGTATACGCAGAGTAATACAGTCGATTTTTAGCAGCATTAAAATGAATAATTAGGTAATTCAGTCAGTGTTTTCTTTAATTTCCGCAATCTTTATATAATATATTCCAGATATTTATGCAACTATCGCGCACTTCTTAAGTGTGTGTCCTAGTCGCGTTGACACGCCGAGCAAAAGCAGAAGGCAGATGGCAGGCAGCGAAGTCATTGCCGGCAGCCATAACAAAAACTTGGCCAAACTAAAGTTGCAAAAGTTACACAGCGACGATGACGATGACGATGGTGATGACGATGATTGTAAAACTCTTTTGGCTGCTGGCAGCAAGCGGCTGTCGGCTGTCGACTGTCGACTGTCGGCAGTCGGAAGTCGGCGGCAGTTGCCACACTTGCCGCCGCACGTCACTGTTGACTGTTGTTGTCGACAGGCAGCCAACAGGTAAAACTAACAACAACAATTGCTGCTGCTGCTGCTGAAGCTGAAGCTGCTGCTGATGGCTGTGACGACAACGCAAATGGCGGCAATTACAAGCAACGACAACAGCAGCAACAACAACGACAACAACAAGAAGAAGAACAACAACACAAGTAAAGTAAACATCACTTTTAAGGCGAAAGGCAAGCCTTGTTGCAGGCAGAAGGCAACGGGCGGAGGCGGAGGGGGGCGTGGCAATGCCAAATGGGAAAAGCGCAAAATAAACAAAGTTAATTTTAATTAAAAACCGCAGGAAAACGAAGAAAAAAAAACGACGAGATGAAAAAAACAATAACAACAAGAAAATGCTAAATAAAATGGGCGTAACGGCGTGTGGGCGTGTCAGCGTCAACTTCAGCGTCAGCGTTAGCGTCTTGCATATGCATGTGTAGAGAAGATGAGAGAGGGAGAGAGAGAGAAAGATAGTGAGAGTGAGTGAGAGGGCACAGAACACAGAGGCAAACAAACGCGACGAAGCCGAAAAACACGACAAACAGAAAGAAAGACAGACAGACAGACCGACGGACGGACAGCGAGACAGATGAGAAGAGAACGAATGAACGAAAGAGCGACTGAGCTGCCTGCAAACTCCTCCCGCCTCCTTCCTCCCTTCCCCTCTCCACACCTCCCTTCACTCCATCAACAACCAAACGCACCCACTCCACGCGACCAGCAGCAATGATAACTGTAACAAAGACACATGTAAACAATTTGGTTTCGTCTTCGTTGCAAGCTTTCCCCTCCGCCCCCCTTCTGACCCTCCTTCCCGTTTGATGTTCGCTATGCTGGCTGCATAGTTTTAATTATACAAAGCGAAAACTTTGCCAACTTCAAAGTTGAAAGTGAGCAACGGTTAAAGGATTTTACCAGCTAACATTTGCCTCCTCTTCCACCTCCTCCTCTTCCTCATCCTTCTCCTCCTTCCAGTAGAGTAAAACTCTCGCAACGCCCTCAAAGAACAGAAGGCAACAACATCTAGCATCTGATTGCTTGTGGCTACTTTAGCGATATTAATGTGAGAATCGCAGAGAGAGGCATGCCATTGCATTACGTAAAGGGTGAATGGCATAAATGAAGAAGTCGAAGAAGAAGAAACAAAAGTGCACGTTAAACACTTACTAAATGAAGACTAAAGAAAACAATCAGAAGAATTCAAAAGTAAGCGACAAAAGCGGCAGCTTTAAATGGAAGAAAAGAAAATAAAAAGATGAAAAAAATAAAATAAGAAAATATGAAGAAATAAAAGCTGAGTTCAAAGTACTACAAAATAAATGGATGAAAAAATAAATAATGAACAGCAAGCAAAAGAAAAATAATAAGCAATGTGAATAAGACAAAAATTTAGTTTCATTTAAAACAAGATCAGAAGAAATCTAGAAAAAAAACTAAAGAAAACAATCAGAAGAATTCAAAAGTAAGCGACAAAAGTGTAAGCTTCAAAGGGAAGATGAAGAAAATAAAAATTGAAAATATAACGAAATAAAAACTGAGGTAAAAGTAAAATACATCGGTGAAAAAAAAAGAATGAACAACAAGATAAATAAAACAGAAAAGTATAAAAACAATAAGCGAAGTGCATACGAGAAAAATTTAGTTTCATTTAAAGATCGGAAGATATCTAGAAAAAAAACTAAAGAAAACAATCAGAAGAATTCAAAACTAAGTGACAAAAGCGGCAGCTTTAAGAGGAAGATGGAGCAGTATTATGAAATAAGAAGTGAAAATAAAAGAGATAAAATGGCAAAGAAAGAATGGCAATGAAAAGAAAAAGAGATAAACATAAAAAGCTAAGCAAAGCCAATAAGAGAGAAATTTGGTATAACTAAAACAAGGACGGAAGATATGTAGAATAAACCATCATAACAAAGTTTTAGAATGAAGGCAGAGTGTAAAAGAGTATCAGAAATACAAACTAATATTGTTTGGAATTTCCGTATAATGCCAAACTATTTTCACCCCAGATAAAGTGCGAATAAATTGATTTAACAAAATAGTAATAAGAAATGAAAGTGTCAATTTTGTTATTTATGGTATACTAGCTAATAAGATAAATAAGAATTAAACTTACCATATTTACAGCCGATTTTTTGTAGTTAGTGTCTAAAAAAGAAACAAATTAAAAGTTAATTGAAGAAAATTACATTTTTTTGATTAAAATTTTGTGTAATTTAGTTCGATTTTGTTGTAAATACAGATACAGTGGATTTTTTAAATTTTTAGCTATTTTTCTATACCCAACCTCTTAACAACATTTAAGGCGCTCTTTATGGGCATATCCTGAAAATCCTTGAGTGCCAACCGATAGAATTCGTTATCTTAAATACGAAAAGGTAAGTCCTGGCAGGACAAATATTTTTCAATTTAAAATTCAAACTGGTGCTAGACAAAAATTCAATTTTTTGTAGCATACTTTGAGGGTGCGATTGATATATCAACTTCCACTATAGGAAATTTGACCACTTTGGCCAAAAGTCATTTTTTGAAAGTTGGCAGATTGAACTAATTTTAGGTGCAATGTGTTCACAATAGATCATTCATCAATGTTGCCTACCAGAATTTTCGGTAGATGGCGCCACTCAAAAAAATATCAGCTGATAAACACAGCTGTTGGAATGGCAATTCACGTGTTTTTGCATATTGCGTTTTTCTTGCAATTTTACAATTGTGAATAGTGAAAAATTAAAGCACATTAATTTTGGTCAGAGAAAGTGGTGGTTTTAAGTTGTCGAACTTTAAAAAACTGCCAACTCCCTAACCTAATCCCCAGCAAACCAATGAATCTTATCAGACATGTATGAAAGCCTCTGTTAATATGTTAATGCATTCATCTATTAATACAGATATATTTACAAATATAACTCCTTGCATTAAAACTGTTGCATGAGAGTGAGGAAGCAGCAACTTAATTACAAACTAGAGCTCAGCCATTAAAAGAATGAACGAAATGAATGAAACTGATCGAAGAGCGACTTTAAAAGAAGCAAGCATACTTAATAGAATTTTGCTCTAAGAGAGCGAAGTTCGTGTCACGACACGCGTCCATCTCTAGCTCAAATGTGAGGAGGCAACAACTTAATTACAAGCTCAACTAAAGCTAAAGGTATCAATATTGAACGGTAAAACCATTAACTAAATAGATAAAACTATTCCTAACTGTTAAATAAATATACATATATACTTTTTAAAAGGAAGCAAGCTCGTGTCACGACATGCGTCCATCTCTAGCTCAAAAGTGAGGAGGCAACAACTTAATTACAAACTCAACTAGACCCAAACTATTGAATGAATAGATGAAACTAATCCAAGAGGAGCTTTAAAAATACGTAAGCAACCTTATTAGAAGTGCAATTTGGGAACGAAGTTCGTGTCACGACACACGCCCATCTCTAACTCAAAAGTAAAGAGGCAACAACTTAATGAAGGTTTCGAAACTTAACAAGTAAAACAATTAAATGAGTAGATAAAACTAATCCAAGAGCGACTTTAAAGGAGTTTATATTATAACTTTTCACTTTGGGAGCGAAGCTCGTGTCACGACACTCGCCCATCTCTAGCGCCAAAGAGGATGGCTTGAAGCGTGTCCTTTGCTGTTGTTGAATGCTGCTGCTGTTGTTTTCGCAGCAAAGAGACGAACTAAGCGTGCAAAGCAAATGACAAATAAATTAACAAGTTAATTGAGTTTGGTGCAAAGGACTGACAGAACCCCCACCCCCACCACCCCCCTCCCATCACATCCACCTCGTGACAAAAAAGGACACCTCGAGGTGACATCCTTTGAGAAAGTTGGCGCGGCTGTTCGGTTATTAACAATAAACAATTAATGTTAAATCAATAAGCAACATATTGCGTATAGAAGATGCCAATGTAATTTATATGCTAATCAGCAGCTAGTCAGAGAGCGAGAGTGTGAGTGAGAGAGAGGGGGAGGGGAAGGGGAAGGGGAAGGGGGAGAGCGGGTAAACCACAAAATACCGCGTAGCGACTTGGTTATTAAATCTTGTGAAGTTGATTCGAGTTTGCAATTCGGCAAATTAATTAAAATTTGACCAGGCCACGAAATTATCGACGCAGGACGCACCGGGAACCGATATGCCAGGATATCCATTCAACATCAGCCCCCCCACCACCCCCCTCGAGTGCCCCACCGCTGGCAGAGCATTGCAAGTGCAGCCCCGGACACGTGTAACAAAATAATTTTTCAATTACATTTTCGGGTTTCGTGTGGTTCTGGTTTAAAAGCCGTTGGTCAGAATATCGGCCTGGACATCGGCCAGGTGCATGAGCTTGTCCGTCTGTCTGTCTGTCCGTCCGTCCGTCCGTCTGTCCGTCTGTCTGTGCGTGTGGTAACACTGGCCACAGCCACAACCACCCTGCAACCAGCAACGCACAATCTGCAACCAGCAGCTGCCACACACATACACACATACACAGACTTCTCCCCACTACTCGCAACGTTGCATATTGAAAATTTTGATGCAAAATTGATTCAACGGCATTTTTGTGGGCGCACGCATTGCATTTCACCCAATAGCCATAAGCTGGACCTTACAAGCTTAGAGTGTTCCCTAATTGCAGCAACAAATAATAGCATCCGACTAGCCCAAGTATCGAGTAATCACACTTTTGATCGATGTCCTGAAATTCAAAGACTATTTCAAAGATTTTACAGAGAGAAAGAGAGAGAGAGAGAGATAGAGAGACAGAGAAAGTGAAAAACGAAGAATGAGCAGTGAAAACTATCGTAAAGTTATATAAATGTAATATGCCAAAAAATACCAAAATATTTCGAATATCGATATATATACTACATTCAAAATATACCTAAATATACCTCTCGTAAAGTTATATTCATTTAATACATAACTATTTCATATATCGATATATATGTACATACATACTTCTACTTTAAAAATATGCCGAAATAAAATACAAAGAATGAGCAGTGATAACTATCTTTAAGTTATATAAATGTAATATGCCACCAAAATATGCCAAAAGGTATATGAAGGTATATACTACTACAAACATATATATACCGAAGAAAGTGAAATAATTTAATTACATATTACCAATTTAATATTGGAAGCTTATAAAAAAAGTAAGAAAACTGAGATACCCACTTCGTATTTTCAATAAAAGCAAAACCGCGTGGTATTATCGTTAAAATTTAGGAAATGAATATACCGAAAAAATACTGAAGTAACCATAAAACATATTTAATATTTGGATATACCTTCAAAATATACCATAGAGTACAAAATATACCAATTTAATATACCGAAAAATTACCAACAACATACCAAAAGCTGTATTTCGTAAATCGACATACTACTACATTCCAGTTTATACCATAAAGTACAAAAGATACCAAATAAATATACCGAAAAATACTAAATATGCCAAAAACTATATTCCGTAAATCAATATATAATACTATTGCATTAAAAATATACCATAAAATACAAAATATTCCAGATTGTCAACCAAAGCAGCAGACAAAAGTCTATAAAATTATTCCATGAATAACTTCTAAGTTCTTCAACTGATTGAAACCCAATTTATATGTATGATGGGGTTGAATAGTTCTTCATTCAACTTAAGTAAATATCAACAAATGAAAGAAAACGAAAATGTATAAACATATCAACTAAGAGCAAACATGATCAACAGCTTTCAATCAATATAAAAAATAAGATGTTTATCTTTATGAAGTTTGTTATATACTGTTCATTGTCTAACTATTGTCTATTAAAAGAAAATGCTAATTAATTTTAATGTATTTCTTTGCCTTGATTCAAAAAGATATTATTATCGCTTTTCGGTGCATACAATTGAATTGTGCGAATGTTTATTGATTTAGCTGACTAATTAAAGGCTGTCAAGCAAATAAGATTTTCTATTTCCATAAATTTCAATGCATTTTGTGAGGTTTGCCATAAGCATGGATGCGATAACATAAATTGTCGGAGGACAGTCAAAGTGTCGGAGGATATTAAGCACTTGGACCGCAAATAAAGTTTGCTTTAAATCAGTGGAAATCAGTTGGTGATATGCGATCAAAGAAGGAGAAGGAGAAACAGCAATGTTATTGACATATTTTGGGTTGTCCTTTCACTATGCACAGCCCACTCATATGCAATTTGTTCAAATGGATGAATTGCTGCCTGACTGCATCAATTCGTCTCTCTCGGTTTTGAGTTCGGCTCATCGACTCGTTTCATTTTTGGGCTTTCGTCTCAGGCTGGCTCTGGACTCAGGGCTCGTTTTAATCAATTATAATTGCTCGCATTTTTGATTAGTTGGCACCTGAAATTGTTTTTGGGCTCCGCCCCTCAGCGCACGGCTTTTCTCTGGACGTCTCTCTCTGTAACCAAACATTTTACGTAATTGCACACATATTTAAATTGCGTTCACATTGCACACACAATACATCAAATTATGGGTCCAAAGTAAATCTAACTATTGCTGCCCTCAGCAGCAACAGCAGCAGCAACATGAGCATCAGCAGCAGCAGCAACAGTTGAAGCTCTGTGTCCTGCCATTATCCATGGCTGTATAGTCCTCCTGGTTGTCGAGTTCGAGTTTCATATGCACATGTATGATTACGCTCAGCTTCTGGTACGCGTGGGTCGACTGACAACTAATCGATTTCACTCTTCTGTCTAATGCATTTCACACGTCGACCATAATTAATCGACTTTTAATTAATTGTTTCAAATCTCATTTACTGATAACATTCATAACATTCTCTCTCCCTCCGCCTCTTCCTCTCTCTTTATTACTAATAATCATAAATTGGTAAATTGTCAGTCTCTACTTTTTGATGGTTTTTGATGAACTCTGCTGGCATCAACATTTTAAATTTAAAATTTTGCAATGAATAAACTATTGTTGTTAGAAATAACGTACTAAATAATTCTGTTTTTCTAATATTAAATGTTTAAAACTTAATTAACGACTAATTCAATAGAATGAAAGTAAAGAGTAAAAATAAAAAAAGTGTTACCAACTCTCTAAATGTATGGATTTTAAGAAAATGTGCTTATTTAATACACTTGTTTCTATTGACAAGCTAAATCGATCCATAATAAATTACATAATTGTTGAAATTATCGTTCATTTAGTATTACTTATTTACAATGCACTTTATAGTCAGCATGTATACTAATAAAATAAACTTCATGTTCTTAATGAAACTACACCATATATAGCTATTAGATATTCGATCTTACATAAATATATTAAAACAAAAAAAGGGTTTTTTTACATTACATTACTAATGATTTAATGAACTCCAACGAAAAAATTCACTGATTCCAAACCAAACAAAGTTTTTTTAAGTAAATTTTAACAAATGTTTCAACAAGATAAGAACTTTTCAATCTGCCCTCGTTTAGGTCTAAGCCAAGTGTTCACTGGGCTGGTCAGTTAATAAGAAATAGGCAGAGGTTGCAACAGCAGCAGCAACATGCACAACACATACTTATGTGCCACATATATGCTTTCGAGTGTATTCATACTCGCATTCACATTCGTATTCACATTCGCATTCACATTCGCATTCGCACTCGCATTCATATTGCTTGACTGGCATTGTCTGTGCTTGCGTCTTGGGCCACATTTCCCTCATTTTCCTCATTCCTTTTTGCTTCGTTTTCCGTTTTCCTCCTCCTCTTGCCATTGCCAATGCGATTGCGATTTCCATTTTCATATTCATATCGAATATCTGCTACTCGTGTCTTCATCTTGGCCTTAAAGTCTGTGCTGACTGTTCTCTGTTCTCAGTTCTCTATTCTCTGTCCTCCGGTTGTCTTTCGTTGTCCTTTCGCCGCTGCGTCCTGTTGTCCTGTTGCATTTTGCATAAGGTTTTTCAGCCGACTGCTCACACTGCATTGTAATTTATTTATATTGTCTCGGCAAATATTTATGCACATATTTTTATTGATTTATAAATCAATTGCTGAAGCCAGCCAGATTCACAATTGTCCAACGACGAGAGACCAGACGACCAGACGACCAGAGGACCAAAGGACCAGAGGAGCAGCAATGTCAGGCCGTTTATCACTTGTCCCTTGCAGTTTGAGTTCGAATTTGGGTCCTGACGCAGCCAGTAATTAACGCTCCGCCGACATAAACAGCGTCTGTGAAACGTTTGCCAAGGCATCAACCTCCTCCTTCCTCCCTCCCCTTGTCATTTCCTTTCTTCTCCTGCTCTTCTCATTCCACGCCATTAAGAGAAATTACCTGAAAGCCATTTTCAATCCCATTGCCGACGGCATTGAACCCTCACAACAGCTCAGACTAGAGATGGATGCGTGTCACGATAAGCACAAGCTAAAGCTTATTTTCATTGTTCTGCATATTTTTCTTTCTCTTTGCTCTTGTGTGTGGCAAACAAGTTTGAAGAAATAAATTAAACAATTACTTTATCTAAATTAAGCTTTACCTTATACTACGAAGTATATGTTGGTAGTATTTTGAATTTGGTAAAAAACTAACGTTACTATCGAAATACTATCATGGTTGCTGTTTAATATCGAATCAGACTGTAATATGAAATGCAACTTAAAGGAGTAGAGTTCACTCCTTGGATTGCTTTTGCGACTTTTTTGAAATTAGTTTGTAATTTTAAGAACAATCGTTACTATCGTAAATACTATCGTAGTTGCTATTCAATATCGAATCAGATTGCAATATAAGCTTAAAGAGTCGAGTCCCTTTTTGGAAAGTGTTTCTGCTTTTTAAAATTAGTTTGTAAACTTAAGAACTATCGTTACTATCGTAAATACTATCGTAGTTTCTATTGGAGAGTTTTTCTGGCTTTTTGATATTCGTTAGTATTCTCAGGACCTATCGAAACTATTGTAAATGATATCGTATATGCTAATATAAGATTTTGTTTGTACTCATAAGAACAATCGTAGATGCTAATTAATATCGAATCAGACGGGCTTTTTTAAATTAGTTTGAACTCTTAAGAACTATCGTTACAATCGTAATTGCAGTTTTTGTAGGATTTTTCTGGCTTGTTTTTGTGTTAAAGTATGTAGCGTTATATAAAATCACACCACATAATATTACATCGATTTCAGAAAATAGTTATTACTCTTCTTTCCCAATCAGTAAATTTTACATACCATTACATATTATATGATTAAAGAGAAAAAGGTTTAAAGTGAAATAACATTAACTATTTTCATATCACTTTAATGACACAGGAGACATGCCCATCTCTAGTGGCGATAAATCGAGCTCTAACGTGAACGTCCTTGGTTTTGGGTCGCAGGACGAATGCACTTAAGTGTCGTGTTATTGTGCTCGTAAGTTGCTCAGCCCAAGCATCCCAGCATCTTCAACTCTCACTATCGATGCCGTTCGAAACTTCAAGCTCAAGCTTGAGAGCTACAGTTAATCCCCACACATAACGCCATATACCGTGGCATATAATTAAAATGGATGCGTTACGTTGCGTTGCGTTTTGAACTCATAATGTCCGTCGTCCCTTTCGCTAACGGATTAGGCCAAATGGTGCGCTGAGTGCCTCAGATTAGTAGTCAATTGCCTCATGAGCAAACACTCTACTCTCTCTTTCTCTTACTCTAAGTCTCACTTACCATCGCCCTCTCTATCCATCCTATTTTATATAATGCTGATGCTAAAATTAGTTGAGATGCGCAGTCATCTGATTTTATATTATTTTTGGATTTGATTTGATAGATTTCTTCTATAAAGAAAGCTGTCAGAGATGCGACTTTTAATATGGCTTTCATAAATAGATTATAATTAAGAAACTTTCAAAAATATTTTACTAGTCAATAATTCAATATGCAATATATATTGTATAGGTGATGAATGCATCAGGAAGAAATACTAAACAAATACTGAAATATTTCGAATGCTATACAACCATTAATTCTTTAAATATACCAAATCAGGAATTTTAATATTCAAATATACTCAAAAATACCAGATTATATTGAAGGCTACAAACCATCTGAAACGTGCTCTAACACGGTAGTATTCTTAAAATACTATAATATACTGAAGGCTATATAACCATCAATGCAACAACAATAATACGGTATTACTCTTAAAATATACTTTAAAAATACTGGAATATACCGAAGGGTATACAACTATCTAAAATGTGAGTTGGCGGTTTAAGAAACATATTGTACAGGTGATCAATGCAACAACAAGAAGGCAGTATTATTTTTAAAATATACCAAATTGATATTTACTGAAAATACTAAAATATACAAGATTATACCAAAGGCTATACAACCTCAATGCAGCAACAATAATAAGGTATTATTTGTTAAATATACTAAATTAAAATACCAAAAATACTAGAATATACCGAAGGGTTAACAACCAATTGTAACCTGTGCTGACAGACTAAGAAACATATTGTATTATATTATTCTTAAAATACACTAAAAAAAAATACTGAAATATACCGAAGGCTAACCAAGCATCTGAAACGTGCGCTGACAGCCTAAAAATGTAATAAAACGAAAAGTGAACGAGCTAAGTGGAAAATGTGACAAACCTTGTTTAAAGCGACAGATTTTGTGAGAACAAAAGACATTCAGTTATAGAGTATTCCAATTGCATATATGTTATATATATAGTATATGGATATATCTTCACACACACACACATATGTGTGGTATGTGTATATATTTGGAAAATATTTCACAGGCAATTTGGCATGCTGAGAGACATATTCGCAACGTCCTGCCTCAGCCACGAACGAACGAACGAACAAACGGCCTCACTCGTTGCCACCTCCATTTGGCGCTCTATCAGCGTGCCTCTAGCCCCCTCTTTTCACCCCTCTGCCCTCACCACCTCTCTCCATCTCTTGCTTGCTTGTCTTGCGTCCTGCGGCACGGCGAGGGACATTCACTTTTGTGCATACTTCTAGAAACGGTAATAAAAAATTCAGTTCACGTCTCAAGCACTTATTGATACGTGAGCATAGATGGCACACGCCCACACACACGCCCACATAAATAGCGCATATATATGCATAGCCTCCGTGTACGTATGTGTGTGTGTGTGTGTTGGGGGACGAGTCAAGATGAAGAAGACCAGAGCATGGTGGGAGAATAAACGCAACAGCAACGCGCGCGCTTTCGTTCGCTTCGTTTGCTTCGTTCTGTCACCAGCCCAAGGGGACAATGCATGATATGGAACAGCAGTTGTGCTAAAGCTGAAGCCAAAGCTGAAGCTGAACGTTGAGGTAGAGACGGAGCACAAAGACTACGACGACGACGTCATAGTCTTGCCAATTACTGACCATGAAAAATGACCAAACGTCGCATAAAAAATAGTCGAAATACAAAGTTTTCCACGCATCAATTTGGTTAAACAGTTGCAGTTGGGGGCGACGACCAACGACCAAATGTCATGAACTATACGAAAAATATACCTCCCCCGCTTCTCTGCTCCTCCCTTGCCACCTCGTGTCCATCTGAGGTGTGACTACTTGTTACTCACGAGCTAAATTTGATGTTCTCTTCCACTACTAGATGAATTATGTAGTTTACACTCGTACGCATCTCTGCACAGAAGCTGGATGGACACTAAAAGCTGTTGTGGAATGGCAGAAAACAAAATTAGAAAGAGTTGCGTGCAATTAGAGATAATAGTGTAGAATAGAAATGAAGAGTGGAGAGTTTTATCAGAAGTTCAGAGATGGAGCTAGGCTTTCAATAGTGAAGAGCAATCAACAGCATTAAAGAATAACATCGAGTAGTGTAGAGAATTGAAGAAAAGTGGAGAAACAGTGGCGAAAAAATAGTGTAGAGTACCCTAGAATAGGAATGATAAGTGGAGAGTTTTCTGTGAAGTTCAGAGATGTAGTGTATAGTGAAGAGCAATTAACAGCATTAAAGTATAACATCGAGTAGTGTAGAGTATTGAAGAAAAGTGGAGAAAGAGTTGGGTGCAATTGTAGAGTGTAGTGTAGTGTAGAGTGGTCTATAATAGAAATTATTAGTGAAGAGTTTTATAAAGAGTAATGGAGAGGATTGTTTTCAATTGTGAAAACTAGTAAACAACATTACAAAAGCAACGACAATAGTGTTGTGGAGAAATGGTTAGAGTAATGGAGAGTTTTGCATGGAATTCTAGTGAGGGAAGTGTAAAGATATGCTGATTAAAGGAGAGTTGTGAAATGTATTATAAATGCAATAGCGGATATTGTAGACTAATGTAGAATAGTGGTAAGTGGTGTAGAGTTATGGAGAGTTCTGAAGAGATGTTGAGAGTAATGGACAGATTCCCAAAGTATTTCAGGAGCAATAGCTGAAATACAGAGTTGTGTAGAGTATTGAAGAGTTGTAAGACATATTATAGAAGTGCTTGCGAGTAGTGAAGTAGAACAATAGTGAAAGATGGAGAGTTCTGTAGAGTTGTGTAGAATAATAGAGAGTTGTAAGAAGTATTATAGAAGCAATAGCGAGTATTTTAGTCTAATTGAGAGAAGTGGTGAGTGATGTAGAGTAATAGAGAGATAGGGTAAGTAATGAAGAGTTTCTCAAAGAAATAAAGAAACAATAGCGATCGAAATGTAAAGTTATGTAGATCTATATATGTTGTAAACAGTATTACAAAAGTATTTGCGAGTATTGTAGAAGAGGCGGAGAGTTGTGTGGAGTAATAGAGAGTTTCGAAAAGACTTTTGGGAAGAAAAATGTAGAGTTTCTTAGAGTAATGGACATTTATCGAATGTAATATAGAAATAATAGCGAGTGAGAGAAAATTGTCTGAAAAGATGATAATAGAACAGAAGAGTTGTCTATCTAAATAAAGAGTAGTGTCTAGAATAAAGAATGAATTATATAATAATGAAGAATATTGTATAGAAAAAGAATATTGCATAAAGCCTTAGCATTGGAATCATGGAGAAAAGTGCAAGTGAAACGTGTGGAAATATAAGAGTTTTTAAAGAATAGGAAAAGAGAATTAAATAGACCGTTAAACAGAGCTCAAGCATAGACGAGTTTGGCACACTGTCAAAGCGTAAAAGTTATGGAATGGAGAGTTAAATGTAGAGCGAAACATGCAGGGAATAGGCGCAATATTGGAGAATAGGCCCGCGTGGCACGCTGCCCTTCTTTTTGGTGCTCCCACACCGCAGACTCTCTCTCTCTCTCTCTGTGGAGAGGGGGAGTGGCTGCTGCTGTTTTAGCCTGCTGCTGATGGCACGCTAAGGGATATTCAGCGCTGACCACGCGCTCAATGCAAATGAATTACGTGACTGAGTGCTTAACTATCTCAATTGCAATAACAGGCAAAATGGGCGAGAAGCGGTGGGGGCGTGGCAGATAGCGTGGATGAAACGAACGTATTTGATTTTGCGTTGTTTCTCTCTGGCGCACAACAATGAAATGGACTAATTAATTGGTGAAATGCGAGACGAGACGAGATGGCGATGGCGATGGCGTTTGCGATGCGACTACAATGGAGCATCATAGTAAGCGCTGCGCGCGTGAGGTCAGCAAAGCGGCTTGATTACTTATACGCCAGGTGGGCCGATTGAGAGAAAAATCAATTAACATTATTCATTCGAATACAATTAATTTTCATAATTAAGCTCATCGTCGTCGTCGTCGTCGTCGTCGTCGTCCGTCGCCGCCTGTTGTGAGTGGAGCGCGCTCTTTGAAGTGGCATGCAACAATTGCATGCCACATCCGCAACAAGCGTAGCTGCATCCCACATCCCGTCCACATCCACATCCGCATCCGCATATATACTCCTTTATGGTTGACGCTTCAGAGTTTTTTTTTTTTCGTGCTCGGCACAAAGGCAATTGCGAGGCGAACCAATCTCAGTGACAGCAGCAGCAGCAGCATAAACAGGTGACACCAGAGACAATAAGCTGCAATAGCAACACACAACCAGAGAGATAGAGATAGAGGTAGGGGTAGAGAGAGGGTTGAGGGGGGAGAAGACTAAAGAGCTAGCAACATTTTGTTAAGGCCACTTTGCGACATTTTAATTTAAATGCTAATCAGTTGCCAATAGAGTAAAAAGGAGACGAACCCCAAACACCAACTATGACTATGACAATGACTATAGCTACAGCTATAGCTATGACTATGAGTATGGCTATGACTATGAGTATGGCTATGACTATCGCTATGGACGTTGCACGGTTGCACGGTTGCAAAGGCTTTTCAGCATCGGAGATGCAACAGCGCTGCAATTTGTATTTAAAATGTCGGCCATTGTGGATTAGACAAGCGTCCCACATGCAATGGCCTATGATGACAGCTAGACAGCAAGCAGCGCCACTGTGCTGACATTTTTGGCCATTTTGCGGCAACATCTAGCTACTTTTAGTTAGCCCCTTTTTTAAAGTCAGCTACTTTTTTGTTTAATTTATACAAATATACGCAAAATATACATATATACATATGTACATGTATATGTTTTAGATGCAAATATGTAAAGTATTACTCCAAAGCCATTTTTAGTTACCCTTCCTTAAGCTTTTTTATATAAATATACCAAAAATATACATACATACATATGTATATTACAAATGCGCTTGCTGCACATATGTAAAGTTTTACGGCAACGCCATTTCTAGTTCCTTTTTTTCTAGCTACTTTTGTTTTCAACATTCTGGCAACACTGGCAACAGCATGCACAACACAGTACGAAAGAGCAGGAGAGGGAGTGACTGACACACACACACACACACAAACACACACATGCACTGATGCACTCATACAAAATGTCACCTGACGCTGAGGCCTCGTTGGGGGCCTCGTGTCATTATCATTTGCATTTTCGAAGAGGGTCAGATCCCGGGCTCAGGCCCAAGCGCTGGCCCAAAGGCCATTTATGCAATGTGCACAATAAGTAAGTGCTGATAACATCAACAAAGTGCATTTCACAAAGGTGTCAAAATTGCAAGTTGCAAGAAATTTGACAAGCGCGCCACAAAGCGCAAATATAAATAATAGCTCCGCTACCTCCCTGCCCAGCCCTCATAATGCCCTTAATGCAAACACATACGATGAGTGCCATGGGCACAAGTTGGTTTAACTAACTAAAGGCAACTACAGTTAATAAGGAAGGAAAAAAAGCAATAGCAACAACAATGTCAAACTTACCAGCCATAAAAAAATGAGTTTAACAAGTTGCAAGCTCGATCACACCATTCTACAGAACACTGCTATATACACTAGTCTATTAACACTCACATTATACACTTAATACATGATAGTATTCACTTTTTTATTATTTGCACAAAAAAAAAAATACAAAAAAAACACCACAGATCGCACCATTCTACGTAACACTGCTATACACACACTATATTATGCACTATATTATTATATTAACACTCATACTATGCACTAATTACACTATATTATTTACTTTTTATTTTTGCACAAAAAAGAAAAAAAACGTTAACTAATAGCGCCAAAAAAAGCAACTAAGCCTGTTATCGATAGGCAGAAAGCGCGTAAACAGCACTTGACATGCAAAAGCTGATAGCTACGACACGCGCAATTGCTGCCCACTTGCTGGGCAAGCAACGATCAGCTGTGTGACCAACAGACACACTTTATACACCGACAACAACATCTTTATAAAACAGAAATAAGATTCTAAATAATTATTAATAGCGTAGCAGTTATTAAAAAATATTTCAGCTATTTGGCAAATTGTAAATACTCGCATGGCAATTGAAATTGCGCGACTCCACTTGTGGCAGCAGTATATGTTGTGGTATATTTCACTCTTAAAAGTAGTATATTAGCAATAAAAAGTTACGGTCACACCATCAAATGCAAACCTGATGCACAGTGTATCGCACGTGGAGAACAGAATTTATTTTGTGTTATTAAGCAAGTCGCAATAACAAACATGGAGGTGGAAAACATACAAACCGATGTCTTTGTGGCCCCAAAGAAAGCACAAAAACGTAGCGCCAACACAGAGGATGTCGAAATGACCGTCGTGGACGCCGCCACTGGCATCGAGGGCGGTAAGAAACGCACTGGAACTGGTGCAAAACGCATCCGCAGCGAATTGCGCAAAGTGTCGGTGCCGCCGCACAGATATTCATCGCTCAAGGAACAATGGATGAAGATCTTCACGCCCGTGGTGGAACACATGAAACTGCAGATACGCTTCAACATGAAGGCACGCCAAGTGGAGCTGCGCATTGGCCCCGAGACTCCCGATATTTCCAATCTGCAGAAGGGCGCTGACTTTGTCAAGGCCTTCCTCTGCGGCTTCGAGGTGGACGATGCACTGGCCCTGCTGCGACTCGAGGATCTGTTTGTCGAGACGTTCGAGATTAAGGATGTGAAGACGCTGCGCGGTGATCATCAGTCGCGTGCCATTGGCCGCCTGGCTGGCAAGGGAGGACGCATCAAGTTCACCATCGAGAATGTGACCAAGACCCGCATTGTGCTCGCGGACAGCAAAATCCACATACTAGGCAGCTATCAGAACATTCAGCTCGCCCGTCGCGCCATCTGCAACCTGATCCTTGGCTCCCCGCCCAGCAAAGTCTATGGCAATCTGCGTGCAGTCGCAACGCGTCTCTCCGAGCGCATGTAGGAGCCGGAGATATTCGGGGCTGTGATCTGGATCCTGGGGGGACGTCACTATCTTATGTTACATTTAAGTTTAGTTCTTTTTTTTGCACTTGTACTACATATTAACTTAAATAAATCAATCATATATTAAATAGAATTGTGCATTGAGTTCGGTTCGTGTCCAAGCTAGGTTTGAAACTTGGTTGGCTTCGCAAAAAAAGCGAAATTTTAGTAGTTTAGATATTTAAATAATTATAGCACGCATAAAGATGCAAATTAAGAGAAAAGTTAATATGATAGTTAAAAAAGAGAACTGCATAATTAAATCCTTATAAATTAGCTTCTGTTTGACTCATTGAACAATTTGGAAGGTGATAAATTAACTTTGGAGTATTTCTTGGCACAGTTTTTAAGCAAAGGTTCGAATTTTGGTAAAAGCAAAGAAAAACAAATCAGTTGCCGATTAAGTAGCTATTTGATAATAAATTATTTAGCACAAGTTACACAGTTTGACTTTTAAGCTAGAGAACATTTCAATCGAATTCAATTCTAATAAATAAAAAGTATTATATACAAAATAGTTTTGCTTTTTAAACTTAAACAGAGAGAACTTAAGTTGAATATTAAATGTTGACAATTAAAAGTTTTACCTTGGGATAAACTTTCGTTCAATTTTAGTAATATTATTAACTTGGCTTTGGTAATAAATAAATAAAAGGTATTTATATATATATTTTACATTATACAGTGACAATTATACACACCACGGAACTACACATAATGACAGTAATAATAATAATAATAGTTAATAACGGAATAACTGCTAGCCTTGGAGCTGGAATTTTGCAAGTCTCTGCGTGTGTGTGAGCATAATCTTCATCAACTACAGCTTGGTGAAGATGAGCAGCAGCAGCATGAGGAACGTGACAGCGGCAAGGACGAGAATGATGCACATCTTGCGATTCTTGCGCTGATACATCTCGGCCCGCTGCAGCTGTCGCAATCCCTCGGAGACACGCGTCTGCGTCTGTTCGACATTGTAATCGATGCGATCCATTATCGTGCCCTGCTCATGCACCATATGCCCCAAATCCTTGAAGATGTCGTTGAGATCGTATATCGATTTGACAATCTTTGTCACCTCCTGCTCCCGATGCTGTGCCAGCCGTGTGTTCTCCTCCTCAAAGAGTAATAGCTGTTGTTGTGTCATGCGCTGCGCCAGCGGCTTCTTAAAATGATCATCGATCTCATGTTCATCCTCCTCAAACAGATAAGCATTTGTAGCTGTTCCTCCACCGCCGCCGCCGCCGCCACCTGTTGCCGCTGAATCCAAAAAGTTATCCGCAAAGCTGTCAGCGAAATTTCCAAGCTCATCGTTGCCCAACTCCACGTTGGTGAACTCATTGTTGTCAAAGTACTTCTGAGAGCGTTCCTCGCGCGAATTCAATTGCAGCAGATACGCGTTCTGGCTGTTGCGAAACTTGACCGTCAAATCCTGCAGCTGGAGCAGCGCACACTCCACCGCATTGGCGGTGAGACGTTGCTCCACCTTGCTGCCCACACCGAGGCTAGAGCGCACACATTGTATGTGACGATGGGTGCTCGCAATCAGCTTGGCCACAATCTGACTCAACACCTCGATCTCACACTCATCGTCGCGCTGATCATCGAAGGTGGGACGCAACAGATGCCGGGCATGCAGCGAGCCCAGTTCATCCAACTTCGGCTTGATTCTGGACACAGAAGAGAGTTAGAAAGCAAGCGCTGATATTGATATCAATTTCCCCCACTCACTTGGACATTGTGTATTGCGCCTCCTCGAATTTGTCGAGCCACACAGGCGGTGTGCCGTAATCATCCTGCATTTCCAATCCCTCCTCCGCCTCGCGCACGGAATGCTTGAGCAGACGCTCCGAGTCGCTGCCACGCTGCAAGCACACGCCACCGGCCACCGGTGAGCATCAATTAGCACAATGTGATTCATTTGGGATAGTCCATATGGATTCACTTACCCGATGATCGTCATAATGATTGCGATTTTTGCTGGCATTGTTGCGCATGATGATAAACACCTCGGTGAGATTGCGCGACGTCATCGCTGCAGCCGTTTCTGTCTGTGTGTGTGTGAGTGTGTGTGATTGTGTTTTGATTATTTGTGTTTCAATTTTGCTAATTTATATACATCTACTTTGCTGCATTTTACATTTTTTTCTATTTATTTGCTATTTTTGGGAAAACAACTTAGTGGCGAAGCAATAGCGATGGCACTATCACACAATAAACATCGATTTCTTAGCGCAAACATGAATGATTTTCTTCAGTTCGCGAATATAAACAACTTTATTGTTTATTGTATAAATATTATCATTTCACAATTATTAAAATTTTTCCTTAAAAAAAAGCTTTTTTCTAACAGCTGTCTACGTCGGTGTGTGACCACAAGCAGGACATGCGACACCAATCGAAAATATATACCAAAAAATACAACAGCCCAATACATTGTCAGCTGGTCACACTTCAACGATATATTTTCACAACTTGTGTAGTGGCGCTTCACCGACCCAGCTAAATTTATAAATCAGTTGTATATTTTAATAAAAACTGAGACTGGGTTTTTAAACAAAAAACAAGTGCTTAAAAATAGCCCAAATAAAAAGCCGGCCGCCTGGAAACACCACCTTTGGTATTTTGGTATATTTGCACAGCGTGAGTAACATGGCACATCATTTAATACAGCTTGTAACTTACGTTACTTCTCTTTAACTAAAAAAAAAAACACTCCAACATTAAGTCCTCACAAAAGTTGCGCAGTAAGGCGAATATTCTTTTCTTATTTGCATTGACTATAATAATTTATTAAAAAAAGATAAATTCAAAAACCAACAATTAACGCAAGAAAGAGCAACGCAAAACGGAGCGCAGTCGAGCGCAAAAATATAACGTAAACTTCAACAACGGATGGTTAGCAGTACATATCAATGGAGTATTTATTTATTTTTATTATTGGACGCTGGAGCTGGTTGTGTAGCAAGTGAAGACATCAACAAATGGGTAAGTCTATTGAACGGCATTTCAACGAACAGCGTCAACACGGTGGAGACTGCAAAGCCAATAACTGTGTACGCAATCGAAATGATGGACTGCAACGAAAAAAGAGAAAAAACGTTATGTTACGTGACTGATTTGAACGTAACCGCTTACGGTTTGCGTTGTACTTACCCAAAGACTAAAATCGGAAGGCAGTAAATAGCTAAAACCATAATTAAAACACATAATAAGCAACGGATGAATCAGGTAAAACGTAAACGTCAATTTGCCTAAGAACTGAAAACAATTTGCTTGCAGCAATTGCTTTCCCCACCGAATGACGAAAGAACAACGTTCAGTGCTAAAGTTGGCCAAAATCAAATGTAACGTAATCAGCGAATAGACAAGACGTACTATTACGATAGCGGTGCCAATGAGATACGCATTCAGATTATTCGCCTCCAGTTGCAATTGCCAAATCACCCACAACACGGCTGCGGCAGCCAAGGATTTCACTAGACGCCCCGGAAAGACCAAGTCAAGCGGCGTCTTTCCATCACGCATCCCATTGACATGGGCATGGGCATAAATGCCGCCGACGGCATAAGTCAGCAAACGCACCAACGGGTTAAAGTAGAAACCTTCGGTCAGCTCCGAATAGGAATGTTCAAGGCGCAGTTGTACGCGAAACGTGATGAGTAAAGCAAGCGAATACACCAGATTGGCCACCAGTATGCCGACAACGAGACGACGCACCAGCTTCGGACGATGCACATACAAATGGAGCAGGAACATGGCGAGCATATGGAACTGCATCTCGCAGGCCAGCGACCAAGTCCAATTGGCGCACAAGTAATCGGTGTTGAATAGATCCTGTATGAGCAATGCATTCTTCCACCAGCTCTGGGCACAGTAGTCATCCAGTGGCTCCTGGATGTGCAGCAGCGACACCTCACGGTAGTAGCTAATGGCAACGGTCACCAGAAGCATGAGCACAATCTGCATGGGCACCAGACGCAAGTAGCGCTGCAGCAATGACTTGAGGTAGGCGACCAGATTGCTGGACAGCGGCTGCTCGGCCAAGCGCTGCAGCTGGGCGCGATTGCTCAGAAAGTTGGACACAGTGAGGAAGCCACTAAAAGGAAAGAGAAGAGAACTTAAGCGAATGGAAAACGAAGAAGAAGCAGAAGCTCACCTGATGGTGAAGAACACTTCGAGCATGGCCGGCACATAGGGATGATGCAGCCAAAGGTTCGCAATGCCCTCGAGCATGCCCACAGTTTGATTAACCGACGTGACCGAGTACCACGTCACATGGACTATCAACAGCGAGATGGCGCCCACCACACGCAGCCCATTGATGACGGCAATCTCTTTGCTGCTGTCGGACAAACGCTGCCAATTGCTGGGCACATGAAAGCAGTCGAGCACACGACTCCAGCCCTTGGGCAGAACATTGCTGAGCAGCGTCAGCAGCAGCACCAGCGAGAAGAGAGTGATGAGCAATCGAAAGGCGCGACTCTCAAGGAAGCGACCCACAAATTGTGGTTGCTTTGTGTACACCAACTGAGGCTGCAGCTCCATGTACTGATGCTCCAACGGTTGCACCGCGAGTGTCTGGCGCAACAGCTGTTCCAGCTCGTCGCGTTCACAGCTCTGCGGCACACAGAGTCCGATGTGCATCAGCGTCAGAGGTCTGTGTAGGAAACGGAGCTTGAAACGCGTTGTGGCATTGACATAAGCCACGCGATAGTCGAAACCAAAGGGCGCCAGACTGTCCAGCAGATGTTTCTGCTTCGATGTGTAATACCTGAGCACAAGCTGATTGACCGCTTGGCAGGTGACGCGGCTGCCTAAAAAGTGTGCGTCGCCCATCAATATGTTGGCATACCCGCTGCCCGATGCATCGAAGGCTGCAGGAAGAGTTGTTAGAGTGGATTCGAATTTGGTGGAAAGTTTTCTTTACCCTTGAGCGCCCAGGCTTCGTGTCGCTGCCAGGCTGCGTGCAGCGCCAGCAGCTCTTGTCCGCATCGCGTCGTTTGATTGTTCGATGGACTAAGCATCAGCTGTGTGAGACCCTCCAGCAGCGAGCTGGTTGCAAAGCTGGAGTCCAGTGCTTGGGCCAGCACAGGCAGCAACAGCAGCAGCTTCAACATCTTTTATAAGTTGAGTAAACTAGAGTTTATAAGCAGATAGATATAAGACGATTTAGATATAGACAAGTCAGTCCGTTTTGTATGAAGAGTAAGCAGGCGGAGATCCGCCGATTTAGATATAGCTAAGTATGTCCGATTTGTCTGTGTGTTCTTATAAACAAATGTGAGAAACTGAGCTGCATTTAATGCAATCTGCTAACGAAACATTCCAAAATCGTGGGAACAAGTCAAGTATGAATAGACTTCAAGGGAAATATTGTATAAAGAGATTAACTACTATATTACCAAAACCTCTTCTATGGGGTTTCTACTTCCGAGTATAAGACTTTTTAGTAGTGTACGATTTATACTTTCGTATAAAACAGGTTTTAATAATATATGATAAGGTTCAGTAATATTATTTAAATGAAATTAAATCTCTTCATATTCCCCTTCAAAGCCATCTGTAATACAAGATTAGGGAAGTATATTTGTATATAGATTTAAAGTCTTATATTACTAAAAGTAAAAATCGGAATGAAGGGAAATATATTATACCAAAATCTCTATGCGGTTTCTACTTCCGAGTATAAGATATTTTAGTAACATATGATTTATACTTCAGAATATAAGATTTTTTAGTAGTATGTATGTATAAATAATAATAATAATTCGAGACTCTTTACATTGAAAATAACATAAACTGAAACAATATTGAAAATAAGAAAAGTTTATTTTTATAGCTCTAGATAAGTACTTTAATTAGAGCTAAGAATGGTTTTGGAATTTTCTTTCTGTTTTGTTTTCTGTTGTGATAATTGCAAAAATTAATCAATTCGTACGCAAAACCAAAAAATGAACGAAATTATATATTTTATCGGAAAACAGATCAAGTTCCTAAAATCAATCTTTGCTCTAAATATACATAGTGCTTATCTAGAGCTTTAAGAATAACATTCACTTATTTTCAAAATTGTTTCAATTTATGTTATTTTCACTGCAGTGCAAGTAAAAAGCAGCAAAACCAACTCCAGCTTTAAAATTACGCTTGATATTCGATTTTTTTGATTTGCCGGGGCGGAAGTGGGCGTGGCAAAAATTTTAAACAAACTTGATCTGCGTGCAAACATAATAATAAAAACTGTCGAAAAAAAAATTATAGCTCTAACATATCTCTTATAGTCTCTGAGATCGAGTGTTTCATACGGACGGACGGACAGACACACAGACGGACATGGCTAGATCGTCTCGGCTGTTGACGCTGATCAAGAATATATTTACTTTATAGGGTCGGAGATGCCTGCTTCTACCTGTTACATACATTTCCTGCCGACACAAAGTTATAATACCCTTCTACCCTATGTTTAACGGGTATAAATAGCATAATTAATGGACTATTGAAAGCGAACTCTTGTTTGCCCCATAAAAAGCATATTTCACAATTGAATTTGGCAGTGACACCTAAGCATGCAGTATATAAACCCAAATTGGGTTTTGCTGTCTCAAACCATATAAAACTTTTAACTGTTTACCAATTTTATATTTAAATTGTATGTTGGGTTGTTTATAATAGTAAATAATATTAATTTAATTATTATGTTGAATATAACGATCATATAAATTTATACACACGTCAGTTTGGATACACAAAAAAAAACATTGCGGATGACCGGTTAAACGAGACTTTGATTTACATCTTATTTAAGTTCGGCTTTTTGGCAAATATTAATTTGGTATTGATGCTTGATGCTTTCGTTCACACACGTTTCGAAACAAAAAATGCATTGTAAGTTTTCTTACTTGTATTTTTGTTTTATGAACCTCGCGGGTAAAACGTCGATCAAATACTGATCGCAGTCGAGTGCTGGGCTTAGCTTCCAGACGAGATAATCGTTTTATTTTGTTTAGTTTTAGTACCACTTTAAATGCAATTTGAATAGGTCGACCCATAACATTCTAAGATTCTATGGCAACTGACCCATTTGAATTGCTCGACGATCGAGAGAGACTGTTTATTTGACGCGATTTATTTCGACTGTCATTGTGCATCGAAAATAATATAAAACAAAGTACAGAAGCGATAGTGATTACATGAGGAAGATTAAATTAGAAACTTGCAAATGCGCTATAAAAATGAATTGAACTCTAGTGTTGTGAATTATTTTTTGCTTATCAAATTTTACTTATATTGCTACAATTTGCAATATTTATAATGCCATACATTGTACGTGCAGTCAAGTTTCAAGATAACCGTTAATTTGTCGTGAATGCGATAGTGTAATCGCATTAAATATAACAGCAACCCCAGTAGTGTAATGTCGTATAAAGTGTCGCAATCCAATGCATTACATTATCCACAAATGTGATGGGTTCCACTTGCTATGAATGTATGTTATGTATGGACAATGTTTATATTATTTAGTATGTAACTTAATCTTATTCGTATTGATATAAGTAAGACAACTCATGCATTACATCGTTAACAAATGTAATGGCTTCTACAATGTGAAGGTATTTTCTAGTCGTACAGAAATATAATGAGTTCTACTAACTTAAATCCGATTTAACCCACATTAAAATGAATCGTATCCAAGCAGTGTTTAGTCTTCTAAAGTATAGCAACCAACACATTACATTGTCCACAAATGTTATGAATTCATCTTGCTTAAAACAGTTGGTACAAACTACCTTTCTAAAGACAGTTTTAAGTGGTAGAAACTATGACTAACCAAGGGCTAACATCGTCCAAAAATGTAATGGGTTCCACTTGGTAATAGCGGTTTGAATATGTTCCACTCTGCAATGCTGGCTAATGCTTACAATATTTGGTACATAACTTAATCTTATTATTAATAATATAATAATGGGAAGTAATGCATTAGATCGTCCAGAAAATAAATGGGTTCCACTTTCTTAAATAAATTTTTGGTCTTTAAAAAACCAATGCATTACATTATACACAAATGTAATGAGTTCCGCTTTACAATGCTGGAAAATGTTTAAAATATCTAGTACGCAACTTGGAATGCAAAAAAAAAAACCTGCATACTACATTATATGCACCTAGAATAAATAATTGCCAATTCATCACTCACTTCGCTACACATTGTATAGAGCAACAAAGCAACTGACTAATCTCTCTATTGACACTTGTTTAATCTAACCCTTAAACCATCGGTAATATGCGCATATTAAGTGTCTCTCGACCTATCTATTAACTTTTATGAATCATTTTGTACACAATAATAAAACCTTTTCTTTCTAAGAAATTAAAAACATATACAGTATTTTTTTTTTGCATTATTTATTTTGGCACTTGTTTGTTTATTATAATTTTTACCCGCTACCCATAGAGTAGAAGGGCATTACAACTTTGTGCCAGCAGGAAATGTATGTAACAGGTAGAAGGAGGCATCTCCGACCCTATAAAGTATGTATATTGTTGATCAGCGTCAACAGCCGAGACAATCTAGCCATGTCCGTCAGTCTGTCCGTCTGTCCGTATGAACACCTAGATCTCAGAGACTATAAGAGATAGAGCTATAATTTTTGTCCGACAGTCTCTTGCCGCTGTCGGGACCGGTGCAACGGCGACGACGGCAGGCGGATAGCTGGGTGGTGCGATTTACCACATAATCAACCTGTGCTGAGGAGCTCCGACTGCGACTGCGCGGTGGCGGCAAATAATCCGGCGGTGGTTCCAACTGTGCTCCCGTTGTGGACGGTCCCACAACCTTTAAGCCATGCTGCAGCTGCACATAGCTTTCGTTTGCTGTGGCTGCCATCGGGCGGAGCTCCTCCACTCAGCTTCTTCTTCAGCCCGTTGCGTCGAATGGTCTCCTGGAAATCCTCACGAAATGCCTGCGACGAAAAGTGATTGACATTCAAGGGGGGTTCCTGACGTTCCGCCCAGTTCGAGATGCCCTGATAGAACTTTCCGCCTCGTCCCGCCAACCCGGGATCCTTTAGATACTTCCGATCGAGTGTACTGGGCAAGCGTTCCCTTTCGCGTTCTGGCTCTCTATCGCGTTCCCTCTCCCGCTCCCGATCGCGTTCCATTTCGCGCTCTCGCTCCCGTTCCCATTCGGTGCTGCGTGGCAAAGTGTGGGTGAGCGGCACAGTTGCATTGTGACCGCCCACTGGCAGTTGACTCTGCGACTTGATCGTCACATTGAAGTAGCTCTTCTTCGTGGGCTCTACATCCGCGTCCACGTCCCGCGTTGCCTCTTCGTCGCGTGAATCATTCGACGCCGTCGACTCGCTGCCAAAGTGCGACTCCAGCCATTTCATGGTCTCGCCCTTGCGCGTCTCCTCCTCGCGATCAAAGTCCAGGGGTCGCTTGGTCAGCGCATCTTTGCGATCTGCCAGCAGTGCCACCTCTGTCGAAAGAAGATACCCGATTAATGCTTTTCCTAACTTTTAGAGGGCTTTTCTGCTTTGCGACCTGCTTGGATTTTTCGAGTTCCTCGAACATACTTGCGGACTTTACTCTCTCTTCGGACTCTTCGTCATTCCTCGGACTTTTCGACCTCTTCGGACTTTTCAACCTATTCATACTTGCGGACTTTACGCCCCCATCGGACCTTTCTTAGGATTTTTCAACCTCTTCATACTTTACGCCCCCTTCTCCTCCTCCTCGCACTTCTCGACCTCTTCTCACTTTTCGACCTCCTTAGACTTATCTTCGGACTTTTCGTCCTCTTCGAACTATTCGACCTCCTCGCATTTTTCAACACCTTCGGACTTACCCTTCTGTTGATGCTGTTGCTGGGTGCGTCGCAGCTTCCCCTTCCCTCCCCTTTCCTTTTCCTCGCCCCTTCAGATGACAAGCAAAATGCACGCATCACTGGACAGGCTGAAGCTGACCAGTGGATGACCATTTGGCAGATTCCACTCGCTTATAAACACACACACACACATACATATATAACTTGTTGTCGTCGCCGTCGTCGTAGTCATCGTGGTTGGCGACCTTGTTTAAAAAAGAGTAACGCAAAATAGAGCGCAGCCGAGCGCAAAAATATAACGTAAACTTAACGGCTATATTAATCGAGTATTTATTTATCTTTATTCTTGGACGCTGGAGCTTGTTGTGTGGCAAGTGAAGACATCAACAAATGGGTAAGTCTAATGAACGGAATTTCAAGGAACAGCGTCAACACGGTGGACATTACAAAGCAAATAACTGTGTACGCAATCGAAATGATGGACTGCAACGAAAAAAGAGAAAAAACGTTATGTTACGTGACTGATTTTAACGTAACTACTTACGGTTTGCGTTGTACTTACCCAAAGACTAAAATCGGAAGGCAGTAAATAGCTAAAACCATAATTAAAACACATAATAAGCAACGGATGAATCAGGTAAAACGTAAACGTCAATTTGCCTAAGAACTGAAAACAATTTGCTTGCAGCAATTTCGATCCCCACCGAATGACGAAAGAACAACGTTCAGTGCTAAAATTGGCCAAAATCAAATGTAACGTAATCAGCGAATAGACAAGACGTACTATTACGATAGCGGTGCCAATGAGATACCCATTCAGATTATTCGCCTCCAGTTGCAATTGCCAAATCACCCACAACACGGCTGCGGCAGCCAAGGATTTCACTAGACGCCCCGGAAAGACCAAGTCAAGCGGTGTCTTTCCATCACGCATCCCATTGACGTGGGCATGGGCATAGATGGCGCCTACGGCATAAGTCTGCAAACGCACCAACGGGTTAAAGTAGAAACCTTCGGTCAGCTGAGCATAGATATTTTCAAAGCGCAGTTGTACGCCCAACGTCATGATGAAGGCAAGCGTATACATCAGATTGGCCACCAGTATGCCGACAACGAGACGACGCACCAGCTTCGGACGATGCACATACAAATGGAGCAGGAGCATGGCGAGTACATGGAATTGCATCTCGCAGGCCAGCGACCAGGTCCAATTGGCGCACAAGTAATCGGTGTTGAACAGATTCTGTATGAGGAATGCATTCTTCCACCAGCTCTGGGCACAGTAGTCATCCAGTGGCTCCTGGATGTGCAGCAGCGACACCTCACGGTAGTAGCTAATGGCAACGGTCACTAGAAGCATGAGCACAATCTGCATGGGCATCAGACGCAAGTAGCGCTGCAGCAAGGACTTGAGGTAGGCGATCAGATTGCTGGACAGCGGCTGCTCGGCCAAGCGCTGCAGCTGGGCGCGATTGCTGAGAAAGTTGGACACAGTGAGGAAGCCACTAAAAGGAAAGAGAAGAGAACTTAAACGAGTGGAAAAAGTAGAGGAAACGGAAGCTCACCTGATAGTGAAGAACACTTCGAGCATGGACGCCACATAGGGATGATTCATCCAAAGGTTCGCAATGCCCTCGAGCATGCCCGCCGTTTGATTAACCGACGTGACCGAGTACCACGTCACATGGAGTATCAAAAGCGAGATGGCGCCCACCACACGCAGCCCATTGATGACGGCAATCTCTTTGCTGCTGTCGGACAAACGCTGCCAATTGCTGGGCACATGAAAGCAGTCGAGCACACGACTCCAGCCCTTGGGCAGAACATTGCTGAGCAGCGTCAGCAGCAGCACCAGCGAGAAGAGAGTGATGAGCAATCGAAAGGCGCGACTCTCAAGGAAGCGACCCACAAATTGTGGTTGCTTTGTGTACACCAACTGAGGCTGCAGCTCCATGTACTGATGCTCCAACGGTTGCACCGCGAGTGTCTGGCGCAACAGCTGTTCCAGCTCGTCGCGTTCACAGCTCTGCGGCACACAGAGTCCGATGTGCATCAGCGTCAGAGGTCTGTGTAGGAAACGGAGCTTGAAACGCGTTGTGGCATTGACATAAGCCACGCGATAGTCGAAGCCAAAGGGCGCCAGACTGTCCAGCAGATGTTGCTGCTTCGATGTGTAATACCTGAGCACAAGCTGATTGACCGCTTGGCAGGTGACGCGGCTGCCTAAAAAGTGTGCGTCGCCCATCAATATGTTGGCATACCCGCTGCCCGATGCATCGAAGGCTGCAGGAAGAGTTGTTAGAGTGGATTCGAATTTGGTGGAAAGTTTTCTTTACCCTTGAGCGCCCAGGCTTCGTGTCGCTGCCAGGCTGCGTGCAGCGCCAGCAGCTCTTGTCCGCATCGCGTCGTTTGATTGTTCGATGGACTAAGCATCAGCTGTGTGAGACCCTCCAGCAGCGAGCTGGTTGCAAAGCTGGAGTCCAGTGCTTGGGCCAGCACAGGCAGCAACAGCAGCAGCTTCAACATCTTTTATAAGTTGAGTAAACTAGAGTTTATAAGCAGATAGACATAAGACGATTTAGATATAGACAAGTCAGTCCGTTTTGTATGAGAAACTGAGCTGCATTTAATGCAATCTTCTAACGAAACATTCCAAAATCGTGGGAACAAGTCAAGTATGACTTGGCGTCAAGGGAAATATAAGAAGATTTATTACTATATTATCAAAACCTCTTCTATGCGGTTTCTACCTCCGAGTATAAGACTTTTTAGTAGTATACGATTTATACTTTCGTATAAAACAGGCTTTAATAATATAAGATAAGGTTCAGTAATATTATTTAAGGGAAATTAAATCTCTTCATATCCTTCCCCTTCAAAGCCTTCTGTAATACAAGATTAGGGAAGTATATATGTATACAGATTTAAAGTCTTATATTAGGTTAGGTTAGGTGGAACCGGCTGCCCCTGTACGGGGCAAAGCATAGACCAGTGGAGGTCCGTAGCTGTACCGGTAGCGTATCATCGTCTCAGAAGTCACACAGTATGGATGCGTTTTTGGCAAAAGCCAGCAGCATCCTAGGAGGTAGCCGTGAAACGTCCCGAAGATCGTTGTGTCACGGCGAATTAAGGTATTTCAGCCGGAGTCGGGATAACGCTGGGCATCTACAGAGAAGATGCTCAAGTGTTTCCTTAACCCTGGGTTCGTTGCATTTCCTGCACTGATCACTGTTCGTGATGCCCAGCTTTACAGCATGGACAGCTGACAGACAGTGACCAGTTAAAATGCCTAGCATTAGCCTGCAGTCTTTCCTTGAAAGCTGCATGACGTATTTGGTTAAGTTTTTGTTAGTAGAGGCCTTGCAGTTTTGCACGAGTTGGCATTACGCCAGCTCGCGTCCCACTGAAGTCTAGAGCGCACCTCAATTTCACTGCCTAGACTTCGCAGGGATATCGGAACATTGCACATGTTACCGACATCGAGCCCCACTCCCTCTTTGGCGAGAGTGTCTGCGAACTCGTTGCCATCGATGCCCTGGTGGCTTGGGATCCAATAGATACGCACGACCGCAGATGCGTTCAGCGACTCTATTGCTCTTCTGCTGTCCAGGACAACTTTGGACTTGACCACATCAGAGTGCATTGATCTTATTGCAGCCTGGCTGTCAACAAAGATGTTAATAGAGGTGTGATTACGCTGTAAAGCCCGAGCCAATTCGGCAGCCTTGCCAATGGCAAAAACTTCCGCCTGGAAGATGCTGGAATGGTCTGGGAGTTTATAGGATTGTTTGGAGACCGGGTCTGGGCAGTATACGGCCGCTCCGACACCATCATCCATCTTCGACCCGTCGGGGAAGAGGTTGAGGGCTTCGGGACAGCATAACCCTTCCCGCCAGCGGCCCGGTTCCAAGAATATTGTGTTAATATGGTCAGTACTGGTAAGGGGGATAGTATAGTCCAAGTCTCTACTAGTCTCCCTACCAATGGCGCTGTGACCATAGCCTAGCAGACCCAGATTGCCAGTTGCGGCAATCCGTAGGGACGATTTTGCGGCTATGGATTGCGCGTATAGGTTTAACGGTTCGACACCAGCTATTACCTCGAGGGCTTTAGTTGGCGTCGACGTGAGAGCGCCTGTGATACACAGTAGCGCTTGACGCTGTGTCCTTTCCATGATGGATAGGTACGTCCTTTTTTCCGTGGCCTGCCACCACACTAGAACACCGTAGGTGAGGATAGGATGAACAACTGAGATGTATATCCACCGCATTAGATTAGGAGAGAGGCCCCAAGTGCAACTAAGCATCTTTTTCGCCATGTACAAGGCTCCGGTGGCCTTCTTCACCCTTTCTAACACATTGAGCTTCCATGACAGTTTGCTGTCCAGGACCAAAGTCTTATATTACTAAAAGTAAAAATCGGAATGAAGGGAAATATATTATACCAAAATCTCTATGCGGTTTCTACTTCCGAGTATAAGATTTTTTTAGTAATATATGATTTATACTTCAGAGTATAAGATTTTTTGGTAGTATATTATTTATACATCCATATATAGGAGTTTGTAGTATCTTATTATTAATATCCTATTTGTACAAACCCTTTTATATAAACTGTATACTACTAAAATCTCTCATATACGGTAGTATAAGTCTTCTCCTATCTTATGTATAAGGTTCAGTAATATTGTGTAAGAACAATTTAGAAGGAGCTTTCTATTACTAGTCTCTTCATATCCTTCCCCTTCAAGGTCTTCTGTAATACAAGATCAGGGAAGTATAAAGATTTCAAGTCTTCTATTACTAAAACTTTTTAAGAAGGCATAAAGCTTATCTTATCTCTAAATTCCTATTAACACCGCGTAATAAAAGTAAGAACGGATTATATTGAACAGTTCAGTCTTTAAAAGCAAAGGACAATAAGGATAATTGACCGTTTTAAAAGAACACATAACAAATTTTTTTTAAAAAATTGACTTTGGAATCCATGAAATTGAAAATTCGAGTTCGGTTTTTACTTTTAGCTTTACACTGTTTGATACACTTGACGGACTTTTTGACTAGGATTCGCCTCTAACTTTTGAGACAACCGCGAACTACTCGCATTGAACATCGGATAGAACTGTTTATTCGTTGAAACTGTTGATCAAAGTATAGGTGTTTAATCCATAAAGTCGTGGGTGGATCAGAGTTATTTTGAAACAAGTAAGAAAGCCACAGTCGAGTGTACTCGACTGTGAGATACCCGCTACCCATTTTGAATAAAAGAAATATAGAAATATACTGCGAAATGCTGAAGATATACCAAATGATATATTTGGTATATCGATATAGTACCGCATTCAAAATATACCATAGACGGCACAATATACCAGATTGTCAGCCAAAGCAACTAAGACCCCTAGTAAGTAGGCGTTTTTGCCTATACAAAAGTATTTCTTTAATAACTTCGACAATTTTTATCTGATCGCAACTACTATAGTAAATATTGTATATGGGTAATTCCATAACGGAATTTGTCCCGTGCGAGACTCTTTACATTGAAAATAACATAAACTGAAACAATATTGAAAATAAGAAAAGTTTATTTTTATAGCTCTAGATAAGTACTTTAATTAGAGCTAAGAATGGTTTTGGGAATTTTCTTTCTGTTTTGTTTTCTCTTGTGATAATTGCAAAAATTAACCAATTCGTACGCAAAACCAAAAAAATGAACGAAATTATATATTTTATCGGAAAACAGATCAAGTTCCTAAAATCAATCTTTGCTCTAAATATACATAGTGCTTATCTAGAGCTTTAAGAATAACATTCACTTATTTTCAAAATTGTTTCAGTTTATGTTATTTTCACTGCAGTGCAAGTAAAAAGCAGCAAAACCAACTCTAGCTTTAAAATTACGCTTGATATTCGATTTTTTTGGTTTGCTGGGGCGGAAGTGGGCGTGGCATTTGAAACAAACTTGATCTGCGTGCAAACATAATAATAAAAGCTGTCGAAAAAAAAATTATAGCTCTATCTCTTATTGTCTCTGAGATCGAGTGTTTCATACGGACGGACGGACAGACACACAGACGGACATGGCTAGATCGTCTCGGCTGTTGACGCTGATCAAGAATATATTTACTTTATAGGGTCGGAGATGCCTCCATCTACCTGTTACATACATTTCCTGCCGACACAAAGTTATAATACCCTTCTACCCTATGTTTAACGGGTATAAATAGCATAATTAATGGATTATTAAAAGCGAACTCTTGTTTGCCCCATAAAAAGCCTATTTCACAATTGAATTTGGCAGTGACACCTAAGCATGGAGCATATAAACCCAAATTGGGTTTTGCTGTCGCAAACCATATAAAACTTTTAACTGTTTACCAATTTTATATTTAAATTGTATGTTGGGTTGTTTATAATAGTAAATAATATTAATTTAATTATTATGTTGAATATAACGATCATATAAATTTATACACACGTCAGTTTGGATACACAAAAAAAAAAAAACATTGGGGATGACCGGTTAAACGAGACTTTGATTTACATCTTATTTAAGTTCGGTTTTTTGGCAAATATTAATTTGGTATTGATGCTTGATGCTTTCGTTCACACACGTTTCGAAACAAAAAATGCATTGTAAGTTTTCTTACTTGTATTTTTGTTTTATGAACTTCGCGGGTAAAACGTCGATCAAATACTGGTCGCAGTCGAGTGCTGGGCTTAGCTTCCAGACGAGATAATCATTTTATTTCGTTTAGTTTTAGTACCACTTTAAATGCAATTTGAATAGGTCGACCCATAACATTCTGATCCTAAGGTTCTATGGCAACTGACCCACTTGAATTGCTCGACGATCGAGAGAGACTGTTTATTTGACGCGAACTATTTCGACTGTCATTGTGCATCGAAAATAATATAAAATAAAGTACAGAAGCGATGGTGATTACAACTTGCAAATGCTCTATAAAAATGAATTGAACTCTAGTGTTGTGAATTATTTTTTGCTTATCAAATTTTACTTATATTGCTACAATTTGCAATATTTATAATGCCATACATTGTACGTGCAGTCAAGTTTCAAGATAACCGTTAATTTGTCGTGAATGCGATAGTGTAATCGCATTAAATATAACAGCAACCCCAGTAGTGTAATGTCGTATAAAGTGTCGCAATCCAATGCATTACATTATCCACAAATGTGATGGGTTCCACTTGCTATGAATGTATGTTATGTATGGACAATGTTTATATTATTTAGTATGTAACTTAATCTTATTCGTATTGATATAAGTAAGACAACTCATGCATTACATCGTTAACAAATGTAATGGCTTCTACAATGTGAAGGTATTTTCTAGTCGTACAGAAATATAATGAGTTCTACTAACTTAAATCCGATTTAACCCACATTAAAATGAATCGTATCCAAGCAGTGTTTAGTCTTCTAAAGTATAGCAACCAACACATTACATTGTCCACAAATGTTATGAATTCATCTTGCTGAAAATAGTTGGTACAAACTACCTTTCTAAAGACAGTTTTAAGTGGTAGAAACTATGACTAACCAAGGCATTACATCGTCCAAAAAAGTAAGAGGTTCCACTTGGTATTAGCGGTTTGAATATGTTCCACTCTGCAATGCTGGCTAATGCTTACAATATTTGGTACATAACTTAATCTTATTATTAATAATATAATAATGGGAAGTAATGCATTAGATCGTCCAGAAAATAAATTTTTGGTCTTTAAAAACCAATGCATTACATTATACACAAATGTAATGAGTTCCGCTTTACAATGCTGGAAAATGTTTAGAATATCTAGTACGTAACTTGGAATGCAAAAGAAAACCTACCTAGAATTAAGAATTTCCAATTCATCACTCACTTTTCTACACATTGTATAGAGCAACAAAGCAACTGACTAATCTCTCTATTGACACTTGTTTAATCTAACCCTTAAACCATCGGTAATATGCGCATGTTAAGTGTCTCTTGACCTATCCATTAACTTTTATGAATCATTTTGTACACAATAATAAAACCTTTTCTTTCTAAGAAATTAAAAACATACACAGTATTTTTTTTGCATTATTTATTTTGGCACTTGTTTGTTTATTATAATTTTTACCCGCTACCCATAGAGTAGAAGGGCATTACAACTTTGTGCCAGCAGGAAATGTATGTAACAGGTAGAAGGAGGCATCTCCGACCCTATAAAGTATGTATATTGTTGATCAGCGTCAACAGCCGAGACAATCTAGCCATGTCCGTCAGTCTGTCCGTCTGTCCGTATGAACACCTAGATCTCAGAGACTATAAGAGATAGAGCTATAATTTTTGTCCGACAGCATTTGTTATGTTGCACGCAGATCAAGTTTGTTTCAAATGGGATAGTAAAGAGATAGTAACGCTGTCGCGGACTTATAAACTGCTCCTGCGACTGCTGCTGCTGGAGTTGCGGATCTGCCGAGCGGCCACGCAGCGCTGTCCCCTGCCGCTGCACTATGGTCCCAAATCCCGATTTGGTGGCATAAGGTCCAACATTTCATGGAAGAAAATCTGAATTTTTTTTTTATATATTTAAACTAGATACCCTAGATAGAAAGTATCAATAAATATTTTTGTCAAAAATGCAACTTTGCAATTTTTACAGATGTTTAAAGTCAGGTGATTGAGCAGCTGATTTTTGTGACAAAATTGGCGGGAAATTTTTAATAACTTTGAGCGCTTGGCAAATCTAAGCTAAACAATATTTTTCTATTATTTAAAATGGATATTGAAGTTGGAGGTATGTAAATTACGAATAATAAACACAGTTTGTGTGGTAATTTGTTTAACGTTATATATTTGTACTGTTTTGTGTTGTCCAAGGAAATCAAAAAGCTGACAAAAGTGTTCGTCTTCTGTAGAGGAAAAAAAGGTGTTCTGCGTATTTGTGCGTTGTTTAATGTATGTGAAACAATAGTAGACACTTTATATTAAATTTTAATAATAGTTTGGTTTGCGGCTTTTTGCGGCTTTTCCGATGCTTTAATTATTTAGATGTGCTTGAATTCTGTCACGCCACGTTGCTGGACGTGTGGATGGACAGCGGGCGCCACTCTTCCGCGCTGGTTGAACTTGTATTTGGTCAAATAGATGAATGTACACTGAGTGACGACAAAAAAGAGAGCAATAAATTAAAAAAAAAATTTAAATAAAATTTCACGTATACGTCATGATGTCTATATGGGCATTGGAGTAGACGTGGTCAAACTTACTTGTTTGCTTAAATATTTAGAGTGGTCTATTAATGAAGTATGCCAAGTTTCAGCTCGATAGATGCAATATTCGATTTTATGCCACCAAATCGGGATTTGGGACCATAGTGCGCTGTCGGGACCGGTGCAATGGCGGCGACGGCAGGCGGATAGCTGGGTGGTGCGATTTACCACATAATCAACCTGTGGCGAGGAGCTTCGACTGCGACTGCGCGGTGGCGGCAAATAATCCGGCGGTGGTTCCAACTGTGCTCCCGTTGTGGACGGTCCCACAACCTTTAAGCCATGCTGCAGCTGCACATAGCTTTCGTTCGCTGTGGCTGCCACCACATCGCCCGCTGCGTTGCGTCGAATGGTCTCCTGGAGATCCTCACGAAATGCCTGCGACGAAAAGTGATTGACATTCGAGGCGGGTTCCTGACGTTCCGCCCAGTTCGAGATGCCCTGATAGAACTTCCCGCCTCGTCCCGCCAACCCGGGATCCTTCAGATACTTCCGATCGAGGGTACTAGGCAAGCGTTCCCTTTCGCGTTCTCGCTCTCTATCGCGCTCCCTCTCCCGCTCCCGATCGCGTTCCCTTTCGCGCTCCCGTTCTCGTTCGGCGCTGCGTGGCAAAGTGTGGGTGAGCGGCACAGTTGCATTGTGACCGCCCACTGGCAGTTGACTCTGCGACTTGATCGTCACATTGAAGTAGCTCTTCTTCGTGGGCTCCACATCCGCGTCCACGTCCCGCGTTGCCTCGTCGTCGCGGGAATCGTTCGATGCTGTCGACTCGCTGCCAAAGTGCGACTCCAGCCATTTCATGGTCTCACCCTTGCGCGTCTCCTCCTCGCGATCAAAGTCCAGGGGTCGCTTGGTCAGCGCATCTTTGCGATCCGCCAGCAGTGCCACCTCTGTCGAAAGAAGATACCCTATTAATATTTGTCCAAAAGATTTTGAGTACTTTTCTGTTTTGCGACCTGCTTGGATTTTTCGAGTTCCTCGAACATACTTGCGGACTTCTCTCTCTTCGGACTCTTCGTCATTCCTCGGACTTTTCGACCTCTTCGGACTTTACGCCCCCTTCGGACCTTTCGCCCTTCTCCAGTGTTGGTTTGTTTAAAAAAGAGCAACGCAAAATGGAGCGCATCCCAGCGCAAAAATATAACGTAAACTTAACGGCCATATTAATCGAATATTTATTTATCTTTATTCTTGGACGCTGTGGCTTGTTGTGTGGCAAGTGAAGACATCAACAAATGGGTAAGTCTATTGAACGGAATTTCAAGGAACAGGGTCAACACGGTGGAGACTGCAAAGCCAATAACTGTGTACGCAATCGAAATGATGGACTGCAACGAAACAAGAGAAAAAACGTTATGTTACGTGACTGATTTTAACGTAACCGCTTACGGTTTGCGTTGTACTTACCCAAAGACTAAAATCGGAAGGCAGTAAATAGCTAAAACCATAATTAAAACACATAATAAGCAACGGATGAATCAGGTAAAACGTAAACGTCAATTTGCCTAAGAACTGAAAACAATTTGCTTGCAGCAATTGCTTTCCCCACCGAATGACGAAAGAACAACGTTCAGTGCTAAAGTTGGCCAAAATCAAATGTAACGTAATCAGCGAAATGATGAGACGCATCATTATGATGCCGGCAGCAATGAGCTGCTTATTTTGATCATTCGCCTCCAGTTGCATTTGCCAAATTACCCACAACACGGCTGCGGCAGCCAAGGATTTCACTAGACGCCCCGAAAAGACCAAGTCAAGCGGTGTCTTTCCATCACGCATCCCATTGACGTGGGCATGGGCATAGACGGCGCCGACGGCATATGTCTGCAAACGCACAAACGAATTAAAGTAGAAATGGTCGTTCATCTCCCGAGAGAGAAGTTCGAAGCGCATTTGAATGGTCATCGTGAGGACCAAGGCAATCGTATACACCAGATTGGCCACCAGTATGCCGACAACCAGACGACGCACCAGCTTCGGACGATGTACATACAAATGAAGCAGGAGCATGGCGAGCACATGGAACTGCATTTCGCAGGCCAGCGACCAAGTCCAATTGGCGCACATGTAATGGGTGCTGAACAGATTCTGGATGAGCAACACATTCTGCCACCAGTCCTGGGCACAGTAGTCATCCAGTGGTACATGGACGTGCAGCAGCGACACCTCACGGTAGTAGCTAATGGCAACGGTCACCAGAAGCATGAGCACAATCTGCATGGGCATCAGACGCAAGTAGCGCTGCAGCAAGGACTTGAGGTAGGCGATCAGATTGCTGGACAGCGGCTGCTCGGCCAAGCGCTGCAGCTGGGGGCGATTGCTGAGAAAGTTGGACACAGTGAGGAAGCCACTAAAAGGAAAGAGAAGAGAACTTAAACGAGTGGAAAAAGTAGAGGAAGCGGAAGCTCACCTGATAGTGAAGAACATCTCGACCATGCCCGGCACATAGGAATGATGCAGCCAAAGGCTCGTAATGGCCTTGAGTGTGCCCGCCGTGTGATTAACCGATAACGAGTACCACGTCACATGGAGTATCAACAGCGAGATGGCACCCACCACACGCAGCCCATTGATGACGGCAATCTCTTTGCTGCTGTCGGACAAACGCTGCCAATTGCTGGGCACATGAAAGCAGTCGAGCACACGACTCGAGCCCTTGGGCAGCACATTGCTGAGCAGCGTCAGCAGCAGCACCAGCGAGAAGAGAGTGATGAGCAATCGAAAGGCGCGACTCTCAAGGAAGCGACCCACAAATTGTGGTTGCTTTGTGTACACCAACTGAGGCTGCAGCTCCATGTACTGATGCTCCAACGGTTGCACCGCGAGTGTCTGGCGCAACAGCTGTTCCAGCTCGTAGCGTTCACAGCTCTGCGGCACACAGAGTCCGATGTGCATCAGCGTCAGAGGTCTGTGTAGGAAACGGAGCTTGAAACGCGTTGTGGCATTGACATAAGCCACGCGATAGTCGAAGCCAAAGGGCGCCAGACTGTCCAGCAGATGTTGCTGCTTCGATGTGTAATACCTGAGCACAAGCTGATTGACCGCTTGGCAGGTGACGCGGCTGCCTAAAAAGTGTGCGTCGCCCATCAATATGTTGGCATACCCGCTGCCCGATGCATCGAAGGCTGCAGGAAGAGTTGTTAGAGTGGATTCGAATTTGGTGGAAAGTTTTCTTTACCCTTGAGCGCCCAGGCTTCGTGTCGCTGCCAGGCTGCGTGCAGCGCCAGCAGCTCTTGTCCGCATCGTGTCGTTTGATTACTGGATGGACTAAGCATCAGCTGTGTGAGACCCTCCAGCAGCGAACTGGTTGCAAAGCTGGAGTCCAGTGCTTGGGCCAGCACAGGCAGCAACAGCAGCAGCTTCAACATCTTTTATAAGTTGAGAAAACTAGAGTTTATAAGCAGATAGATATAAGACGATTTAGATATAGACAAGTCAGTCCGTTTTGTATGAAGAGTAAGCAAGCGGAGATCCGCCGATTTAGATATAGCTAAGTATGTCTCTTCTTATAAACAGATGTGAGAAACTGTTAAAGCTACATTTAATGCAATCTGCTAACGAAACATTCCAAAATCTTGTGAACAAGTCAAGTATGAATAGACGTCAAGGGAAATATAATATGAAGAGATTTACTACTATATTACCAAAACCTCTTCTATGTGTTTTCCACTTCCGAGTATAAGACTTTTTAGTAGTACGATTTATACTTTCGTATATAAGAGTTTGTAGTATCTTATTACTAATATCCTATTTGTAAAAACTCCTTTGTATAAACTGTATACTACTAAAATCTCTTATATACGGTAGTATAAGTCTTCTCCTATCGTATAAGGTTCAGTAATAATCTCTAATCTCTTCATAATAAAAGATCAGGGATGTATAAAGATTTCAAGTCTTATATTGGCTTATGTTTAAATTCCAATTAGCACAGTGTAATAAAAATAAGAACGGATTAAACACACACTTTGATAAGTCCAGTCTTTTAAAGCAAAGGTCACAAAAATTTTTCTTTTAATTTTCAAAATTGACGTTGGAATCCGTAGAATTGAAAATTCGAGTTCGGTTTTTACCTTTAGCTTTACACAGTTTGATACACTTGACGGACTTTTTGACTAGAATTCGCCTCTAACTTTTGAGACAGCCGTGAACTACTCGCGTTGAACTTCGGATCGAACTGTTTATTCGTTGGAACTGCCGATCTAATTATAGGTATTTAATCCACTTCTAAAATTAAAGTCGTCGGTCGAACAGAGGTAATTTTAGACTAAAATAATTATTATTACACCCGAAATCTTGTTTGCACGATAAAAGCCGCATCGCACAGTTGAATTTGGCAGTGGTAACTAGTCATGCAACATGCGAACCCATCTTATTATTAATATTCTAAGTATGGCAACCAGCTTATCAACTAAATATGCAAACGGGTTTGACCACATAAAACACATGGCTTAAAGGGTTTATTAGGCTTGACTAGACTAGTATAGGAAATGGAATGGAAAAGAAAATCAGCATACTACTTTATATGCACATAGAATTAATAATTGCCAATTCATCACTCACTTTGCTACACATTGTATACAGCAACAAAGCAACTGACTAATTTCTCAATTTAAAATTGTTTAATCGATCCCTTAAACAGTTGTCAATATGCGCATGTTAAGTGTCTCTTGACCTATCTATTAACATAATTTAAATGAATCATTTTGTACTCAGTAATAAAACCTTTTCATTCTAAGAAATGAAAAACAATTACAGTATTTTTTTTTGCATTATTTATTTTGGCACTTTATGTTGTTTGTTTATTATAATTTTTGTAATTGGAATTGGTTGTATTATTAAGCAAATTATTATTAAATGTGTAAATTATGTTTGTTTTACTCCTTGTTTGTTTTGGTTTTTTCCCATTTTTGAAATTTTACATATATATATAAATATATATAGTAGATATAAGTACATATTAGGTTTGTAGTAGGTAAGTAGGGGAAGGGGGAGGCGACAATTAATTCATAATTATATGCAAATTAATTAATTAGTTTCAAGTATTTAACGTTTAACTATACAACAAAAGTTACAATTAAGTTGTTACAATTAGTAAAAAAAACCAAAAAAAAAAACACATATATAGAATATGATGGAAGAAAGGGGCGTGTGTCAGGTGTGGCAGCAGAGGCAACAAAAAATAATAATAATAATAATAATGATAATCATGATGATAATAATAATGATGACGACTGCAATGCTGTTGGGTGCTTATTTTGTATCCTGGGGCCTTTCATTTTGATTTGCAGCTTGTCAAATGAAACTAAAGCCGAGAGTCGAGTAACTGCGGAGAGTTGTGGAGAGTGGAGACTGGAGAGTGGAGACTTGTGCTGCGTTTCACTTGCGATTGCGCAGCTCGATGATGGTGGCGCCAGAGCCGCGTCGCAACTGCTGTGGATGATGCTGTGGATGCTGCTGCTGCTGTTGCCGCACAATGCTCGCCGTGTCCTTGTTGAGCTCAACGGCTGGGGGAGAGCGCGAGTCCAGGGAATACTTTGCCTGCAACGCATACTTGGGTGATCGAGCGTAATCCTCCTCAACCCCGCCATGCATCACACGATAGAGATCGGGAGCCCGCATATAAAGTTGTTGCTGTTGCTCGCGCTCGCGTTTTCTGTCCTCCTGATAGAGATCCTCATCGTTGGCGGTGATTTTGCTCAGATCCTTTTGACTGCGACTGATCAGATTCACAATCGAGGGACTTTTGAGGCCACTCTTCAGTGAATTATCCTTGCCGCTGGAAAAGAGATGCGGATTCGATTTGTACGCTTCCGATTGTTGCGGTTGCTGCTGTTGGAACTGCGTTGCAGGGGGCAACTGGCGTCCGCTGCTGGCGTAGCCATTGCTATAGTTGTTCCTCGTCAGCTTCTCGATGTAAATGGGACTAGGATCGTTGCTGCCATTCATGCCGTGCACATTGAAGCTCTTGCTGCGATTCAGCACTTTGGCATAAGTCCGCGCCGGCTTAGCAGGTCCCTGAATCGCCGCATCGAGCTGTTGCTGTTGCTGCTGCTGTGACTGTTGCTGTGGTCGCATTGGAGCCGGTGCTACGCTGTAGATGCCACGATTGCTCTTCTCCAGCGTTGTGGTTTGATTGTAGCGCGGCTGTTGCTGCTGCTGCTGTCGTTGCATTTGGTGTCCCGACTCGTGCAGCTTCCTCGGCAACGTCTGAGCCGAGCGATAATCCTGTTGCGCATTCAGGTTCGGTGTGGAGCCGCTGAAGCGTTGACTGTGCTTCTGATAGCGTCCCAGCGTATGCGTTGTCGAGCTCACTGGCAACGCTCGCGACTCGTAGTAATCATCCTCATCCTCCTGCTCTCGCTCACGTTCGCGCTCTCGTTCCCTTTCGCGTTCCCTCTCCCTCTCTCGTTCCCTTTCCCGCTGTAGCTGCTGTTGCTCGTAGCGCGGCTCGAGGGAGCGTTGGCGAGCGCGTCCCTGCGCCTGAGCTGCACTCCCATGGCGCTCGTAGATGTTCTCCTTGCCATACAGCGTGCTCGAGTAGGGATCCTCACCGAGATAGTAACGCTGTCGCGGACTTATCAATTGCTCCTGCGACTGCTGCTGCTGGAGTTGCGGATCTGCCGAGCGGCCACGCAGCGCTGTCTCCTGCTTGAGCGGCTGTCGCTGTCGCTGCTGATCGCTCAACGATCCATCCGATTCGTTGCTGCTGTGACGCATCAATCCGTTCGTGCCCACACCACCGATGTGTCCGTCGATCACATTGTACTGCTGATAGGTTGTCTGATTAACCGCTGCTCCGTTGGGCGCGCCCGGTTCTCCCAACCCGCCACGATTGCCGCCTGCCGGGGATTGTTCGCGGGACTTGCTGGCCGCAGACTTCATGCGGAACTTGCGCTCAGCACTCGCCGAGCGGATTTTGCTCACCAGCTTGCGCAACGAGTTGCCAATCACCTGACCCATTTTGCTCGGTTTGCTGGCACTCAGCGTGGACAGATTCGACGTAGAGGCCGCCGTCGGTCGCATGCCATTCAACGAGGAGGCCGCTGTCGGGACCGGTGCAACGGCGGCGACGGCAGGCGGATAGCTGGAGGTGGGTGCAAAGCGTGTGCGTTGCTGTTGCTTGCGATTCAGTGTCATGGTCACACCAGACGGCGGTTCCAGCTGCGGTGCAACCGGCGGCCTGACGCGGTTTACCACATAATCCACCTGCGGCGAAGAGCTCCGACTACGACTGCGCGGTGGCGGCGAATAATCCGGCGGTGGTTCCAACTGTGCTCCCGTTGTGGACGTTCCCACAACCTTCGAGCCATGCTGCAGCTCTCCGAGCTTCTTTTCGATGGCACGTCGACGCTGCGGCACTGTGGGTCGCCCCAGATTGCTGTTGCTGCTGCTGCTCGGCGCAAACTGTTCGCTGCCCCGCTCGTAGCTCTTTCCCCGTCCCACATTGTTGTTGTTGTTATTGGACGGTGCATGGCCATTGATGATGGGATTGCTGCTGCTACGTCCGTGTCCGTGTGCATGTCCGTAGGCAACACGCTTATGCGAGGGCTCCTCAACAGCTCGCGGAGCATAAGTAGCCGCAACGGGAACGCGACCAGCTGCGGGTCCTGGGGCTGGGCCGAGTCCCAGACCCGGTATGGCATCCAAATCGTCGAGGGCATCGCGTGAGCCGCGTGTGGAACGCGCCAGGAATTGCGAGGACAAGCTCTGACGCTTCTGCTGCAGTATATCCTCACGACTCACATAGCTATCGTTCGCTGTGGCTGCCACCACATCGGGCGGAGCTCCACCTCCTCCACTCAGCTTCTTCTTCAGCCCGTTGCGACGTATGGTCTCCTGGAGATCCTCACGAAATGCCTGCGACGAAAAGTGATTGACATTCGAGGCGGGTTCCTGACGTTCCGCCCAGTTCGAGATGCCCTGATAGAACTTCCCGCCTCGTCCCGCCAACCCGGGATCCTTCAGATACTTGCGATCGAGTGTACTGGGCAAGCGTTCCCTTTCGCGTTCTCGCTCTCTATCGCGCTCCCTCTCCCGCTCCCGATCGCGTTCCCTTTCGCGCTCCCGTTCTCGTTCGGCGCTGCGTGGCAAAGTGTGGGTGAGCGGCACAGTTGCATTGTGACCGCCCACTGGCAGTTGACTCTGCGACTTGATCGTCACATTGAAGTAGCTCTTCTTCGTGGGCTCCACATCCGCGTCCACGTCCCGCGTTGCCTCGTCATCGCGGGAATCGTTCGATGCTGTCGACTCGCTGCCAAAGTGCGACTCCAGCCATTTCATGGTCTCGCCCTTGCGCGTCTCCTCCTCGCGATCAAAGTCCAGGGGTCGCTTGGTCAGCGCATCTTTGCGATCCGCCAGCAGTGCCACCTCTGTGGAAAAATGAAACCCTATTAATATTTGTCCAAAAGATTTTGAGTACTTTTCTGTTTTGCGGCCTGCTTGGATTTTTCGAGTTCCTCGAACATACTTGCGGACTTTTCTCCCTCTTCGGACTCTTCGTCATTCCTCGCACTTTTCGACCTCTTCGGACTTTTCAACCTATTCATACTTGCAGACTTTACGCTCCCTTCGGACCTTTTGCCCTCCTCGGACTTTTCGACCTCCTCTTACTTTTGGACCTCGTCTGATTTTTCCACCTCTTAAGACTTTTCAAACTCTTCATACTTTATGCCCCCTTTGGACATTTAGCCCTCCTCGGACTTTTCGAACTTTTCTACCTCTTTTGAATCTCTTCATACTTGTGACTTTAGTCCCTCTTCGGACTTTTCGTCATTACTCGCACTTTTCGACCTCTTCCGACTTTTCAACCTCTTCATACTTCCTGTAACTTTTCGACCTCCTATTACTTTTGGACCTTTTCGGATTTCACGTCTTAGGATTTTTCAACCTCTTCATACTTTACACCCCCTTCGGACTTTTTTACCTTCTCTGACATTTCGACCTGTTATTTTTCCACCTCTCCAGGCTTTTCCACAACTTAGGACTTTTCAAACTCTTCATAATTTACGCCCCTTCTCCTTCTCCACGCACTTCTCGACCTCCTTAGACTTATCTTGGGACTTTTCGACCTCCTCGGAGTTTTCGCCATCTTCGGACTTTTCAACAGCTTCAGACTTCACCACCTCCTTGGACTTTTCCACCTCTTGGGACTTTTCATCTTCTTCATACTAGCGGGCTTTTCGTCCTCTTCGAACTTTTCGACCTCCTCGCACTTTTCAACCTCCTCACACTTTTCAACCTCCTCCCACTTTTCAACACCTTCGGACTTACCCTTCTGTTGTTGCTGTTGCTGGGTGCGTCGCAGCTTGCGCATGCGATCGGAGAGACTGTCCCAGTCGCCCGGACGCTCCAGCGAGCCATCCTTGTCCATTTGCGTTGTCTCCGCCGCGTAGCGCATCTCGGTGGCCACCAGTTTGCCGTCGCTGTCTAGCAGATCGACATGCTGCTCGTCGCGTTGCTTGAAATACCTTTGGCTCGCTGTCACCGTCGCGTTTTGTGCCTTTGTGCTCAACTGTGCATTGCCCGTTGCTTCCTGTTCGTCTTCCGCTTCGTCGCCTTCAAGTATGAGCTCGTGTTCGGTGGTGCGTTTGCTCTCCGTTACCAAAGTGCCGTCCTCTTGGGCCAGACAACGTTTTTGTGTGTCCTCCGAGTCGATGGTTTTGCGCGACGCACTTGTGTTCGCCACCAACTGCGGTCCGAGCGCCACCAATTGCTGCTGACTCTCCGGGGAGCAGAGCACCGCCTCTAGATCCTTGACACCCTCGCGCACTGCCTTCACGTACGTCTGCGTAAGTGAAAAGGGAAATGGGTTAGTTGACATTTCGGTTGGCGTTACGATTCTTTAACTCTCTCTGGGGATGTTCTCGGGGAAAACAGTTTCAAGTTTAAGTTGTATAGGTTCATAGTATTCAAAAGATCTTTTAGGGGGAAGCAGTTTATGTTGAAGTTGTATAGGTTCATAATATTTAAAAGATCTTCATGGGGGTGTTCCCCCCATTGAAGTTGAAGTTGTATAGGTTTGCTCTCTGCTGCCTAGTTATATTCAGTGCTTACATAATATCCAAAAGTCTAGTTCAATCTATATTATCCTATATAAAACAGCCAAATGTCTATTAGACGGACACATTCGGTTGCAGCATTGTGGTTGGAACAACAATGTTCTCCCAAAAGAGTTAAATATGTATGAGGGTAGCATAGATAGTGTCCGCTGAATAGAGGTTCTCCACGGGAATTTTTAATTCATTACTTTGTATAATAAAGAAGCCAGAAAACTACAGTCTAGTGTATCCCATAAAATGAATATACTGAAAAATACTCATATATACTAAAGACTATGTATGGTATATCGATATACTGATACCAATTAATACGAAAAAATACCGTAGACTATATTTGGTATATCGACATACTATAACGCTAAATATATACTTTTATTAAAATACCAAAAATACTAAAATATAAGGCACGCTTTTGGTATATCGATATACTATAACGTTCACAATATACTTTCATTCAAATACTAAAATATACCGCTGGTTTTATTTGGTATATCGATATAGTGTATCGATATACTATATCGATATACTTTTAAAAATACCAAAAATACAATAACATACCGAAAATATATCGATATACTATTACGTTCAAAATATACAAACAAGCAACAAAGCAGGTACGAAAGAAACAACTTTCTTTGGGGCCGATGCTCTAAGCAGCCAGCGCCTCTTAAAAATAAGTTAGTTAGCTTATTCATTTTAATTAAAAGCTAACTGTAAACATAAGATATATTTGTAATGTTAATTACAAGTGAACTGTGAATAAATAATTTAGATAAGAAACCTTTTTTAAACTTATAAAGTTGAATTTTATCATGTGAAATTACTGTCAATAAATCACAGTAGAAATACGTTGAAATTTCTAAGAAAATGAAATGCTGAAATAAATAGATAAATTTTCGTACTTTATTGAGGAACTTCCGTCAATCTAGAGATTGAGTTATGAAGAGTTTTTGGATTACTTTCTTGGAAGAAAGCAATTGTGAAAACAAACTAAATGTTTAGCGAAATGCCAAAGGAACCACGCGCCACACAAAAGCTGTTACCTCATCTCGATGAGGCAACTGTGAAGTGAGAACTGAGAAAGAGGCAAGAAGAAGTGCTAACAGAATTCGATCTCATTCTCGTTGTCCCGTCGAGACATATGCTAATCGTATTTACCAAAGCGTGTGAGCGTTTTGTGAGTGAGTGAGTGAGTGAGTGATGGTGATCACATTGCATCATCGACATGGTCGATGCTTCTCGGTTGCAATTGCTGCAAGCTGAAAACCGTAAAAGAGTGGAAGAGACCGAGCGAGAGAGAGAGAGAGAAAGAGAGAGGTAGCTAAGCTTTGGATGGTATTCAGAGCAAGACAGAGAAGCTTCAAACTAAACCGCGTTGCGATTTCAGATTTTGCAATGGAATGCTACGAAATAACGGTAAGAATGCGACAGCAGCAGCTGAGCTGAACAAACGTTAGCTCAAGGTCAGCAGACAACTCTCGTTCCCCTTCCCTACCCTTCCCTTCTCCCCAGTGGATGACAAGCAAAATGCACGCATCGCTGGACAGGCTGAAGCTGACCAGTGGATGACCACTTGGCAGATTCCACTCGCTTATAAACACACACACACACACACACATACATATATAACTTGTTGTCGTCGCCGTCGTCATCGTGGTTGGCGACCTTGTTTAACGGTAACGCGCGTAGAAAGTGTTTTTTTTTTTTTTTTTGTTTTTGTTTTTTCGTAGCTCGAAAAACTTGAATGTCAGCCATAACAACAGCTTGAATTTTTTGTTTCACCTCCTCCACTTGCCTGCCTGACTGTCAGCCACTCCCCCGCCCCCGTCGCCGTCTCCGCCTCTCGACTTTTGGAGCAGCATCTTCGCATTGGCCACAGGCGCTCTGCTGTAAATTTGACTGCTCAATGAACGATCGATGAACACGAATTCGTTCGTAGACAAAACAAAAATAATCAAAAGCTGACAAAACAGCCATTAAAATTATAGCGACAAACATCTTAGCAGCTGACTTTGAGATATGCTGGAAATTTAGTTGAAAGACTTAGCAAATTCCCTAAATATAACAAATAAATCTCTATTATTAAATTCCCTTTTTTATTATTAACATTATTTGACTATTTATGATATAGCTAAGCTGCGTGTTGAATTGTGTAAGCTTAGCTTCGAGAATTTCTGAGTTAAATGGAACAGTTATGATTTATGTTAGGATAGTATACATTATCTTTAATATATTTATAATTTATATAGATAAAAGTATCTTTAGACCAAATTTCATAGTTCTAGCTTTTGTAGTTAATGAGCTCAATGGGATAGTTCGAATTTACTCTATGATATTAACATACTTTTAGCATATTACAAATAAATATAAATTGGAGTAACTTTATCCAAAATTTCATAGCTTTAGCTTCTGTAGTTACTGAGTTCAATGGGACAGTTAAGGTTTATTTTACGATATTATAAGTGGTCTTCAGTCTATTACAAATAAATAATCCCTAACGTAACGTCATACCAAATTTCATAGTTCTAGCTTTTGTAGTTACTGAGTTCAATAAGATAGTTAAGATTTAATCTATGATAGTATGAATAGTCTTTAACATATTAAAACTTAATATGCATTAGAGTAACTTCATGACAAATTTCAAAGCTTTCGCTTTCCTAGTTACTGAGTTCAATGGGGCAGTAAAGGTTTATATTATAATAATATAAGAAGTCTTTAATATATTATAAATAAATAATCACTAAAGAAACTTCTTCCAAAATTTCATAACTCTCGCTTTCCTAGTTACTGAGTTCAATGGGACAGTTAGGATTTATTTTATGATACAATAAATATTCAACCATTTAGTAGAGTGACTTCAAAGCTCAATAAATTTAGCATAATAATTTGACATGCTTTCAGATATTTGTGTTTCATTTAATTAAACTAGAAGTTTGAAATAGTTTTCAAGGTTTTCAAGGTCAAAAATAACTGACAATATATATTTCTTTTTTTATTATAGTTTCGAATCAGATCTTAGCACAATAGAGTTTTAAATAATATAAGAAATCTGTAGACAAAATTTGATAGCGCTAGCTTTTGTAGTTGCTGAGTTCAATGGGGAACATCTGAGCGCTATAGAAACGGATTTGTCTATTTAGCATAACAAATTCAATGGATGAACCAAGCGGAACACAGAGAAGAATAGAGTTGGTTCAACCTTTGTGCTGCTCTCTGTGATTACAGGGTATATGTGTTAAAGAGATCTTTGGCTTTACAGCAAATGTTGTTGAATCAAAGACGAAGACAAAAATAGAAAGACGGAGGCGAGAGACTGAGAGTGGGGAGAGACTTCTGCTATGACTCTGGCGCCAATGAAGATCATGATAAATGTTTATGGCTATTATTATTATTATAATCTCTGGCGTGATGACGTTGTGGATGACGCAGAGTTGTTTAGCGTGCGTGTGTGTGTGTGTGGATGTGTTTTTATTCGTTTTTTTGAGGGTATTCATTGGGTACATTGTCAAGAGATTTGTCATTGGCCAAAAATGCCAAAAACCGTTTCAATTTTTATGTATGTTTTTCTTGTCTTGTGTTTTTGTCAATAATCATTCAGTTGTTGGTCGAATGCCAACGCAAGAAAAAGCAAAAAAAAACAAAACTAACCTCAAGTTGGAGTCGAGTGTGTGTTGTATAAAGTGGAGTTAAGATCGAACTAAAAAAATCAGACACGACGCATACACACACACACACAGACAGTCTGTGGGCATAATTTTCAATTCGAGCGACGATTTTGGCCCGCTTGAAGGTATTCAAATGAATTGCTGCTGCTTGCTGTGTTTGCTGCTAGCATGCCAAGTGGCCAAAAACGAACAGAAAAGAGAAATGAGCCAAGCTGCTGATTTGTGGTTTTCGATTGTTGCCCATACCCTCTATAATCAGGGCAAATGGGCATGCACAGCGAGTGCATTTTCCACCACTTAATTATATGCAGCCAAGCTTCGAGCTCTACTTTTTCTTGCTCTGCCCAATTTGGGGCCTAATTTCCATTACACATCTTGCAATCAAGTTCTAGGTTAATTGTTCAGTTTATGCTTTACTTTGGACAACGCAATAAACACAGACACATAATCCATTAATTTGCCAGCCTTTAATTATATGTTAACATGTGTTTTCTTAGCTACTTTTATTTAAATATATTTTGCTGCTTTTGCAGACCATTAACTTTGACTCTTTCGCTGGCAAATTTGTTGGCTTGTTCATCAGTTTATTTAATTGTGTAATTAACTCTATGCCTAGTTTTTAATCATTCACTGCTGGCAGTATTAGCAGAAATTTAAATCAAATAACTTTGACTGCTTTTTGTTTATTTAAGAAATTTCAATACTTAAATTGTATTTTATTATTTTTTTATACTTTTAAGTATACGAAATAAATATGAAGTTTTGTAGCTAAAGTGTCCATAGTAGCTGAGTTCAATGGGACAGTTAAGGCGGATTTATATGATATTATAGGAACTCTTTAGTATATTACAAATAAAGAATCACTTAAGTAACTTCATCCAAAATTTCATAGCTTTAGCTTTTGTAGTTACTGAGTTCAATGGGATAGTTAAGTATCAATCTATGATATTATGTATAGGTTTTAACATATTAAAACTTAATATGCATTAGAGTAACTTCATCCCAAGTTTCATAGGTCTAGCTTTCCTAGTTTCTGAGTTCAATCGGACAGTTGAGGTTTACTTTATGATATTATAAAGGGTCTTCAATATATTACAAATAAATAGTCATTAATATATCTTCATGCCAAATTTCATAGCTCTAGCTTTTGTAGTTACTCAGTTCAATGAGATAGTTAGGATTTACATTACGATATTATAAATATCATGTGTTTTTGGCGATATTTCAATATGAAATTTCAAAAATCTAGATTGAAAATCTTGATAAAAACGATTTTTAGGTTGAAAAAATCGGAAATCAAGATTTTTATGCTAAATTTCCATTGTACGATTCAAATCTATCTTCAAGAATGTTAAGATCTGATAAAAGAATAAACTTAATTGAATAAATCATCATATAATCTTGATTCAAGATTTTATTCTTGATTCTAGCACGTTTGTTTTTTTTTTATTGTAGCTCAATTTGCAGACAAATTGAATTCGTATTTCCTAGTTACTTTTCGGTTAGAATTGGATATTCGATTTTTTAAATTCTTAAGGTATTTGCTTGTCTATCTTCAGTTGGAGTTGTGTGTTGGGCTCTGGTCAGCCACAAAAGTTACTGAATTGGCTGACGCTGGCTGGCGTTTTTGTCTTTTGTGCGTTGATATTCGCAGACCAGTTTGCCTTGGGAGTTGCTCAACCTCCAGAGAGAGAGAGAGAGAGAGAGAGAGAGCATAGCCACAGCGATCGATTATTATTTTTATCATTATTATTATTATGATTATTATTATTATTAGTGTTGTTATTGTAATTCAGTTAGTGTGTGCGACACCGTCGACGCCAACGCCAACGCAAATGCAGCTTGGGGAGCTGGACTGTGTCCAGAGACTGAGACAGACTCGAAGTCGAAGTCGAAGTCGAGATTCAGATTCAGCGGCCGGCGTGGAGTTGGCGCTGTGCTGATTGGCATTTGCTGATTAGAGTGCGACCCAAGTCAATGTGGGCACAGCTACAGCTACAGCTACAAAAAACAAGTTTCCAAGGCATCAAGTACACACACACACACACACACACGCACACACAGCGAGCTGCTTGCAGCTGGGCTGTAAGACAAGAAGTACACAAAATTCAAACTGAAATTCAAATTCGAAATTCCAACATACTATAAATGTTTTTTTTTCTGTTTCTGTTTCTGTTTTTTTTTTTTGTGGTCTCTCTTGCATAGACAAAACTCCAACTGCGCGGCACTCAGTACGTGTGTGTGTGTGTGTGTGTGCGAGAGTGTGTGGTAGTTAGGTTCATGGACCTGCTGCAGACACGCCTAGAATCCGAAGTCGAGCCAAGTCTCGAAGCCAAGCCAAGGAGCAGCAGCAGCTATTGATTAAACTGGGCTCAGAACAGGTCTCAAGGTGTCCATGTGTACGTGTGTGTGTGTATGCCTGGTTCAACATCATCTGCTGTGTGGTGGTACACAACCTTTTGCTGGCTGGGTAATTGCCAACTACCGGTTTAAAGACGTGCTCCTAAGTACCTCTGTCTCTCTCTCTCTCTCTCTCTCTCTGCATGGACCACAAAGAGCTGCTTGGGGAGGGGTCAAATAGGGGGTACAGCGGGGGGTGCCTTCTAAGTTCTCGCCACATTTATTGACTTGCCACAGAACTTTCAAATGGAGTTTCGAGTCGCGCAGTTAACACGTATGTACATACAAGTTCGTTGCCTAAGTCTTTTCATCTAGTGAGCGTCCTCAAGTTCGTCGCTCAAGTCTTTTAGTCCAGTTCGTTTTTGTTTTTCTTCAGTTTCAGCTTTTTTCAGTTTCCGCTTAGCATAGTCCAGTTCGTTGTCTAAGTCTTTGTTGCTGCTAAGTAAATCGACAATTCACGTTCGCTTCCTAAGTCTTTCGTCGTCGTCAAGTTCGTTGTCTAAGTCTTTTCATTTAATACAGAATACACTGCATGTGTTCTGCACAAGTTCGTGCTTCAAGTCGTTGTTTTTTTTGCACAAGTTCGTCGCCTAAGTCTTTATGCCTTATGCAGTTTGTTATCCAAGTCTTTTTCAATGAAATGTGTAAGTTCGTTGCCTAAGTCTTTGTCAATGCACTGTGCAAGTTTGTCGCCTAAGTCTTTAATGAAATATGCAAGTTCGTCGCCTAAGTCTTTATGCCATATCCCAGTTTGTTGTCTAAGTCATTCAATGCAAGTTCGTTGCCTAGGTCTTTATTTTTGCAATGAAATGTGCAAGTTCGTTGCCTAAGTCTTTTGTCGATGAAATGCGCAAGTTCGTCGCCTAAGTCTTTCAATTAAGTGAAGTGCGTTTGCAAGTTCGTTGCCTAAGTCTTTCTATACTATATTCAAATGGTTGCCCAAGTTGTTCGTTATAGCTGCAGCAAGTTATGCAATCGCCACTCGTATTCACAGATATACATATATAACAGATATAACATAACATATATATATTCACATATATATATGTATATTCATAATATTCGCATATTCGCACCTGGATAATTAAGCAAATTGAGCGTTGCCGTTGGCCAATCGTTTAGCTCCCCACGCACCAAAACTGTTGCTGCTTTTTATGTTGTGTTGTGGTTGCTGCTGCAGTAGTATTAGTTGTTGTTGTTGTTGCTGCTGCTGCTGTGGTGGTTGTTGTTGTTGCTTTTTCACTCTTTTCTTCGCGTTGTTTTTAATGAATTTAAGTTAATTACTAAGCTAAAAACTAAGACTTAAACAAATGCGGGGCAAGTGATGCGAGTGTGTGTGTGTGTGTGTGTGTGCGAATGTGTGTGTGTGTATGTGTGAGACCGAGATTAACTAAATCACAGGCGTGCGGGGGCGCGGCGCGGCGAGCGTAGGAAACCCACAAAACGAAAGAAAGAAGGCAAAAAAAAACACAGAAAAGAAAAACGCAAATTCAACAATAACAACACAAATGGACACAAGAAAAAAAAAGAATTGAAATCAAATCAAACACACACAAAACACAGCCACGAGGGTAGAGCGAGAGAACGAGTGCGAGTGCGAGTGCAAGTGCGAGAGAGAGAGCGAGAGCGATAGAGTTGACGATGGATTAAAACCGTTAAAACAAAGATCAACTAAATTCAGATCAAGTTAATGTCAATAATCGAGCGATTGATCGAATCGAATCGAATCTAAACGAAACGAAACGAAGTTTCAGTTTGGTTTTCTGTTTATTTGTTTCGAGCCTAACTTGTCTCTCGGGTCTCTTTTGATTTAGCTTGGCTAAGAGCGAACCCGTTGCGAGTAACGAGTTTCTTTTGACTGCTCTCGGCGCTCGCTCGGCGGCAACTGATCTAGCGGCAGGCACAGCCACAGCCACAGCATTCGATGCAGCGCTGCTTGTTTCTGCGGCAACAACAACAACAGCAACAACAACAACAACAACATCGACTCCCCGTAACTTTCGAATGAGCTTTAAAGCAGCCACAACTGGTTGCTTGTTGTTTTGTTGCTGTTACTTGTTGCTTGTTGCTTGTTGCTGTTACTTGACTTGGCTTAGCTTAGCTTAGCTTGGCTTTGTTGCTGGCCCTGTCGACTGCCCAGTGGCGTTGATACCACGCACTACCCTAACACCACAAGGCTATGCGGCTTTCATCAGCCACCCACTTGCAAAGCAAGCCAAAGAATAGTTTATCATAATTCATTGAATAGTAATTCAATCAAAAGTCATATAAGGAAAATTTTCCATTGAATCCATTCTGAGGAATCAATCATTATTATTGAAAGAATTTGTGCATTTTATTCTACTCCCAATATTATTAATTTTCTTTTTAAACTTAAGTAGAAAGATCTTTATTCAATTATTTGTTATTGAATGAAATAGTCATATAAGGAAAATAATCCATTGTTAAATGCTTCGCTAAATTCAGAGGAATCAATCGATATCATCAAAAGAATTTATGCATTTTGTTTTCCTCACAACATTGTTCATTTTCTTTTTATACTCAAGTAGAAAAGAGCTTTATCATAATACAATAATTAGTAATTGAACGAAAAAGTCACATAAAGAAAATTATCCATTGTTATCATCGAAAGAATTTGTGCATTTTATTATCCTCTCAATAGTATTCATTTTCGTTTTATTTTGAAGCAAAAGATCTTTATCAGAATACAGTAAATAAGTAATTGAAAGAATAAGTCATAAAGGGATTATATTGGATTATGCTGCACAATATTTTAGAGAATCAATCGCTATCATTGAAAGTGTTTATGTTTTTCCTCTCTCTAAATTATTCATTTTCTTTTTATACTTAAGTAGAAAAGACTTTGGGCTCTCCTTCGCTCTCTCTCAATCTCTCTCTCTCTCTATTAAGATCAGTTTAGTTTTAATTTTCTACTCAATGTCATTAGTTTTAAATAAAATATATAATAAAGAACATTCTACACTTTAAAGTTGCGAACTTTATTTAAGTGTTCTGCACCACAAATTCGAATATTTAAATTGTACTACAAACACATTAATCTCAGTGTTATAGTTGTTTAACAGACAATAAACAATAGTTAACAAATGTGTTAAAGACAAACAACTTGTTCTCCTACTAAAACATTCATTTCAAACTGAAGTTTTAAATGTCAGCTATATAAATTATGCGATGTCATTTGAAAAGCGAAATTTTGCTGATAAGAAAAACTTTTTGATGAACGCTTTAGTATTTATAAATATTTAGTATTTAGTGTTTTATTCAGAATTATATTTAGTATTTTATTTAGTATTATTTAGTATTTATTTAGTATTTTGTTTAGTATTATTTAGCATGTATTTAGTATATTATTTAGCATGTATTTAGTATATTATTTAGTATTTATTTAGTATTTTGTTTAGTATTATTTAGCATGTATTTAGTATATTATTTAGCATGTATTTGGTATATTATTTAGTATTTATTTAGTATTTTATTTAAAATTTATTAAGTATTTTGTTTAGTATATATTTAGTATTTGGTATTTTATTCAGAATTATATTCAGTATTTATTTAGTATTTTTAGTATTTATTTAGTATTTTATTTCAATTTCAATATCATAATAAACTTATTCTTCATAATGAACCTAACACAAAACTATCTAAAACTTCCAACTATGTATCTCAGCTCTGTTGTTGTTGATCTTGCGCAAAACAAAAGTGTGTGTTTGTATGTGTGTGTGTTTAGGGTGTTTGCTGTTCGTTGAAGCGCACTAAGCGATTCTTGCTCTGCTTTCTGTTGCTCTTTTTTCACGCCAAATTGATTTGCAGTTATTTGCCTGGCAATTTTCTGCTGCTGTTGCTTTTTACTTGCAGCTATTCTCAAATTACCACATCAGCAGAAGAAGAGCGAGAGAGAGAAGGGGAGAGAGAGAATGGCAACTTGTTTTCTGTTGTTTCGTTCACTTACCTCATCGGTAAAGTCGCCCAGGTGCCTCACATCCTGCGTCTCGTGATAGTCCTTGATCTCCTCATGCGATATGACGCGCTTGTCGTCGACCTGGCGCACCAGCCCATCGACTGGACGCGGCACCATGCGCTTCACCAGCTTCCCACCTTGCCCCGCCCCGCCTTCACCGCCCACGCCAAACGATTCCTGCAGCTGAGCCAGCTGCGATTCGTTGACGGCGCTCGCTTCCAGCGCAGCTGCATCAATCAGCTGTGCGTTCCCATCCAACTCATCTGGCAGTCCCAAGTCCCGCTTCTGAGAGAGAGAGAGAGAGAGAGAGAGAGAGAGAGAGAGAGAGAGAGAGAGTGAAAGAATGAAGAGTTAAGTTTGCTAATCAATTTATATTTCTTAAAATCGAAGTAATATTCATTGCTACATTTTAGATCTGCATAATATATAATAAAGTGTAAATATTTCAATTTGTGTAAATTCTAATTTAGAAATTCAATATTATCTCTATAATCACAACTTTATGAAAAATCGATATTAGCCTATCTAAATTCCCTAAAGAAATAATCAACTTAAACCAAGACATACATACTATCTATAGTTAAACATTTTAAAGCATATATTTATTTATTATTATATTATAAATTCTAAACTATATCAATTATATAAACTTAATTTCCGGTAAGAAAGAGCTAAAAGAGATAAGTTTGCTAATCAATTTCTATTTCTTGTAAATCGAGGTAATATTTATTAAAGAAATAAATGGCAAATTGTGCAAATTCTAAATTCGAAATTATCTTCATAGTCTCAACTGTATGATACGATATTAACTTATCTAAATTCCATCATCAAATAATCAACTTAAATCTATAGTTATGCATTTTAAAGCATAAATTGTAAATTCTAAGCTTTATCAATTAAGTAATACATTTACTTTCCGGTAAAAAACAAAACAAACTAATCCTAAAATAAATAAAATGATTGGAAAACTTGTACATAAAAATATAATTATTAGTTTTAATAGTTTAATAAAAACATTGGCCTTGTAAATCAAAAATAAGATTAATTCTTTGAAAAGAATTTCTTTTCCATTAATCTCCAAAATTAATATTTTAAAGTAAACTAGCTTTTGATATGCTTCAATTAACAACATAACTTGCAAACTATAAATTATCTTCGTGTTTTCAATTAACATTAATGGTCAAGATAATCCAAATAAATCGAAATAATGTATACGTAATTTTACCTATAAAAACATGTAAATAAACTACAGTCGAGTGTGCCTGACTGTGAGATAACCGCTACTCATGATGAATAAATTAAAAACAGTCTGGTATTATTCTTAAAATAAATAATATACCGCTTAAATACTAAAATATACAGAAGGCCATATTTGGTATAGCGACTACATTCAAAATATAGAAAAGAGATCAAAATAAAGTATAAGTTCATACGGGCAGACAGACGCTTTATCTTGCTTGATTAATACTGATCAAGAATATATATACTATATAGGGTCGGAGATGCATCAATCTGCCTGTTACATACATTTCCAGCAGCTACAAAGTTGTAATACCCTTTAACACTATAAAAATCAAACATGATCTTGTAAACATATTTTTAAGAACTATCCTAAACATAACATAAAATTATGTATTTAAGTAAATGAAAAGAAAGTTACAATATGATAAAATACCATCCATCTTAATTATAGCTATCATCGTATATTTACCTCCGTTGTCTCTGTTTCCTGCTTGTCTGTGTCCTCGGTCGTGTTGGTGGACACTATCGGACCGGAGTCCTCGATCACTTTGCCATCCTGCAGCTTCACCTGTCGCTTCACCCGTGTCTCGATTTGTCTCGTTGTCGTTAGCTCGGTTTTTCGCTTCGTTATCCATTCCTCTACAAAAAGAAAATCATAGTGAATTAAAAAAACTATTGCATATTTTCAGGCATATTCAAAAAACCAACTTAAAACTTTTGTAGCTAAGCTTGCTTGAAATTAAAAGCTTTCATTCGGTGAGCTTTTGAACAAAGACCTTGCCACAAAGCCATAAAATTCGCCACTCAAGCTTACGCATTTTGGGAGCAACATTTGAGGGTCAACAGCGACAGTTAAGAGCTGCTTCCTACGCACAGCCTGAAGATCGTGATTAGCTGCAGCGATTGTCAAGCAATACTTCAATGTTGATCGACAACGATCTTCAAACTGAAGTTCAAACTTAACACGATATTAGCAACAATTCCCCTGAACTTTTCTCCGACTTTAATTTCATTTAATTAACTTTTTAAGTTAACTAGCTAAGTTGAGATCAAAATTCAAAAGTCTAAAACCAAAATAGCAACTAGTTAAATGTAGATTATTTTTATTGTTAATCAGAACTCTGCATTAGAATAATATAAAAGCAAATTTTACAAACAAAAAAAAAGTACAACAAAAACAAATAGTAGAACAATTTGTCTTCACAAATTCATAGATAAAATATAAAAAAAAGAAGAAAGCTAATTTTAAAATAAAAACAACATAATGAACACCTAATAAATTCATAAATAAAAAAAAAAATTGGAGGACAATATGTTCCTTAAATTAAAGAAACCCAAATGTAAGAAATTAATATTCGATCAATAACTTCTTAAAAAACAAAAGAGTAGAAAAGAAATTCAAGAAAAGCAATGCTAGTAATATTATTAACGATTAATAAATTCATAAATAAATTAAAAAAGAAGTATGCAACAATTTGTGCTCGAAATAAAATACAAACAATCCTATCATTAATAAAGACTAAATAATTAATTTATTTAATTACAAAAAATTATGATTGTATTCCTTCTATATTATTGGTCAAATACAACAAATTCATATGCCGAAAATATACTAAAATATACCTAATTCATATACCGAAAAAATACTAAAAATGCACTAAAAATATTTATTCTGTAAAAACATACTAAATTCATGTGCCAAAAAATACTTAAATATGCCAAAAGTGTTATTCAGTATATAGATATACTATTACATCATCGCTAAAATATACCAAATTCATATACCGAAAAACTACTAAAGTATACCAAAAACTTTATTTGTTATATCGACATACTATTGTATTAGATATAGTTATAAAAAAAAAGCTTTTGTTATATTTCAGTATTTCGTATTTTAGTATATTCTTTCCCTTCCTTATCTTTACGTATAATTACAATATAATGTTAATACTCACAACTTGTATTGAAAGTATATATATGAATGCAATAAAACCGAATACTAAAAGTCTGCAAACAGCGATTCCTTAACTAACAGCTTATTGGGGTAATTAGCATAACGTAACTGGCGGCAGTTGCAACAAAAAGTGGCAGCTGTGGCTGTGGCTGTGGCTGTTGCAGTTGCAGTTGCAACCGCGATCGCTTTGTGGCTCTCCCACTGGATGATCGGAAATGGTCGACATCCTCCACAGCGCATAAAAAAAGAGGCATAAAAAGCGCTAATTAATTGGAACTAGTTCATGTGTGGAGTCGTGGCAACATGTTGCCAGTTGCCACACCAGCAACTAGCATCCAGCAGCCAGTTGGCAGTTCTGATTGCAACACCTCAGCTAAACTGAGCTCAGCTCAGCCAAAAAGTTGTGCATCGCATTTGCATTTTGCATTTCCACTTGTCCCGCTTCTAACAAACAAAACGCTTGAAGAAGCGAATAGGAGAAGACGAAGGGAAGACGGAGACGAAGACGAAGACGAAGACGGAGGGCAGAGCAATAACGAAGCGCTTCAGCGATTCGCTGAGTGGCTGCCGCATTTGGTTGCCGAGAGCTGCCTGGTCGCCCAATTACGTAATCCAAGTCCAAGTTGGTCTCTGTCTGCCACCGACTAACTGTACTATGAGTGTGTGCACGACTTGCTGTCCGTCTGTCTGTCCGTCTGTCTATCTAACTATCTATGTGTGTGTGTGCTGGTAACCTGTGACGCTAAACAAACCACACAGAACAAAGCTCTATGCGCACGGACATCCGACAGCGTCTATGGACGATGCGGTGTCCAAGTTTTGCTCAATGAAAAACAACTGAGAAAGTTACGAGCGAGTCTGCTCGACTGTGAGATACCCGCTAAATAAAGGAATACATATATACCAACAGCTGCATTTAGCATATCAATATACTAAAACATATACCAAATTTATATATCAAAATATTTATATTTAGTATATCAATATACCGCTACTATCAAAATCTGACTCAGATGACAATATATACCAAATTTATATATCTAAATAATACTAAAATATACCAAAAGTATATTAAATACTACCAAATACAAGTACACTTTTTTTATTTTTAATTATAACTCAAACATATTAATTAAAATATGCCTCAGATTACAAAATATACCGAATTAATATACCGAATGAATACTAAAATATACCAAAACTTTTATTTAGTATATCAATTTATATAAATAATCAAAATATACCACAGAGTACCAAATATAGCAAATTATTATACCGCAAAAAGAATATAATATACCAAAAGCTTCATTTAGTACATCGATATACTACTACTATCAAAATCTGTTTCAGATTACAAAACATACCAAATGCATATACCGAAATATTATTAAAATATACCAAATTACAAACTATAATCAAAATATGCCTCAGATTACAAAATATACCAAATTAATATACCAAAAAATGTTAAAACCTACCATAATCTTTATTTAGTATATCGATATACTACTACAATTAAAATATGCCTAAGAGTGCAAAATACACCAATTTAATATACTCAAAAAAATACTGAAATATGTTAAAACTTATATTTGGTATATCAACATACTATATTACTACACATTGTCAACCAAAGCATTTAAGACCCGACCCGTTATACGCCATATTAAATCAGTTCTTTTATAGCTTCCAAGATTTGTGTCTGTTCGATTTGGAGGCCGGAAAAACAAACAAATAGTTGCTCGATCTCTTACAGTCACTGAGATCAAACACCTTGTCTGTCATATGGACAGAAAACGTGGGTCCAGTTTAGTCCAGTTCGTATAATTCATTCTTTTGACACTGATCACGAATATATATAACATACTTTATAGGGTCGGAGATTTCTTATTGGCACAAAATTGTTATACCCTTCTACCCTATGGATAACGGGTATAAAAACTGCTCGTATATGCTTTTTATACTATCTTTAAATGCTCTGCTAAAGAGCTTATTAACTACTCGATGTTATACGCTACACAAACTCTTTACTGTATTTGTTTATTTTTCAAGCATTTATTTTATTTTCCTTTCGCATGGTAAATTGATTTTATTTTATTGAATTTTGTATAAACAACAAATACCTCAGATTTCCAAATATACGAAATAAATATACCAAAACAATACTAAAATATACCACAACTTTTTTTAGTATATCTATATGCTAATATAATTAAATTATGCCTCAGATTACAAAACATACCGAATTAATATACCGAAACAATGCCAAAATATACCAAAACTTTAATTTATTATATCGATATACTACTATAATCAAGATATACTTCAGACAAAAAATACCACATTAATATACTAAAAAATACTGAGACACATCAAAAGCAATATTTAGTATATACTACTACAATCAAAATAAGCCTCATATCGAAAAAATACCAAATCGGTATACCGTATGAATACTAAAATATACTAAAAATGGATCAACTACGAATAAAATTCATTAATACAATTAAAATATACCTCTGAGTACAAAAAGTACCAAATCAATATACTGAATGAGTACTAAAATATACTAAAAAAATACCGATACAATGAAAATATGTCTCAGAGTACAAACATACGCAATTTACATGCCGAAATAGTACTGAAATATACCAAAGCCTTCATTTGGTATATCGATTTATTACTGCAAGTTTCAAATTTTACGTTTACCAATAAAAAAGGTTCGTTTGCTATTCAAAATTAAGCTTTACTCTAGAGCTAAAAAATAATTCAAAAATGTTCTCTTTACAAAAAAATGTTTTAAGGGCATTCAAAATTCGCTGTGCAATTGAATGTTTTTTATTGTTTTGTTTTTTATGGCTAGTTGATGCTGTGCGGTTGTTAGTGTTTGAGTTAGTGTTGTTGTCCGTTGTCTGATGCCTGATGCCTGTTGGCTGCATGAAAATCGCTGGACCATTAAAGGTCGCTTATATAGTTTATCTGCAGTCGCAGAGAGAGAGAGAAACCGAGAAACGAGATCTTGGACGCTGCATTTTCAGTTTGCAGTTGCAGTTTGCCACTTTGAATTCAACTTCGACTTGCGAGTTGAGAGGAGTATTTGGTATTTTGGTATTTCAGTATTTGGATATTTTTTGGTGTTTGGTAATCGACAATTGGCCTGGTCAGTGCTTTAAAAATCGAGCCAATGTCTTGCTGCCCTGTTTATCGGTTTATCATTCGTGTGTGTGTGTATGTGTGTTCATTGTATATCCGCATTGCATCAGCCAGACAGTCAGCCAAGCACTTCATAAATAGCAACAACAACAACCACAATTAAACAAACAAACAGCACGAGACGCGCTGAGGAAGGGCTGCGGTGGAGGCGGAGAGGAGGTGGAAGGGGGGCGGTTCTCTGGTTCAGTTTACTTTGCATTCTCGATTTCCTCGATTCGTTTTTGCATTGTTTTACCAGCTCTCCATCGCTCTCTTTCCCTCTCCCTCCCTCTCACACACTCTTTCTCTCTCTCTCACACACACTTGTCTCTCTCTCTCTCTCTCTCTGTCTCTTTCTCGCTCGCTTACTTCATCGACTACAATCGATTGCGCAGCTTTTGTCGATGACATGTAATCGCTCCACTGCCACGCCCCATTGTTGTTGTTGCTGCTGTATTTCATTACGTTTATTACGTTCATTACATTCACACACACACACACACACACACATACGTAAGTTGCACTTGTTTGCCGCTCATTGAGCTAATTGTGGTGTCAATTATTGCCTTGCTAAGTGGCTTCAACTACAACTACAACTGTCAACTGACTCCCCTCCATTACCACCACCCCCCCCCCCATCCCCTCTCCTTCTCCCTCACTCCCTCGCTCTCTATGCTAATCAAGTGTCTGACCTCTTTTTTTTATCTTCATATTTATTTTCCTAGTTTTTCTTTATCTGGTTTTCCGTTTCAGTTAGCGCATTTCCACTGCTATTCTATTGTTTGCATGCCAAATTCCTCTTAAATTCCTTTCAGTTTTTATTTGCACTTCATATTTGCATTTCAACATTTATTTCATCATTTATAAATACTTTATAGTATTATTTATTATTGATGACTGTTCGAAAGAATTCTTACAAAACATTTGGAATTTGGTGTTGCGAAGATAAAAGCTAGAAGGTTGCATATTTTGTTAAACTTTTCAACCTACATCAGAGTTTAAATTTAATTTCTCAACTCTTTTTTTTAGTTTTATGCAATTTCCATAACAGTAAATGTTTGCAAATGATTTAACAAACAAAAGGTAAGAGCTAGAAGGTTGCATATTATATAATACAATACATATATTAAATAATATTGGTCAGAGTTCACATGTTTCTAGGAATTTTCAATATAGTGAAAATTCTTCTACAACGTAATTTCTTCTGCGTTTAACTAACAAAAGGTAAGAGCTAGAAGGCTGTATATTTTTTAAACAACTTTTCAGTTTTAGTAATGTCAGATTTCAAATATATTTTCTCAAATCTTTTTATGAATTTCGAGTAACTTCATTAACAATATAATTGCTACGGATTGAACTAACACACAAAAGGTAAGACTAAGGAGGCTGCTTACATATAATTGATATTATATAATAGTAGTAAGAGTTTAAATATACTTTCTCAAATATTTTATAGGAATTTTCAATAATTCTTTTACAACACAATTGCTTCTCAATGAACTAACAAAAGGTAAGAGCTAGAAGGCTGGATATTTGCATATGATTTCAAACATAATGTTGATAATTTTTTATTCTATAATTTTATTCAGAGCTCAAATTTATTTTCTATAATCTTTAATAATTCGAAATTTGCAATATCCCGGGAGTTCTTTTACAATATAATTGGTTCCAATTGGACTAATATAAGGTAAGAGCTAGAAGGCTGCCTATAAAGAGTGCATAGAATGCTTTGTAGAGTGGAGAGTAGAGAATTTAACAGGGGTGTAGAGAATCTTTTCATTATATGAAGGCTTTGGCAATGTTCGTTTTTTTAGTTTTTATTTACTTATTAATACTTATTTATTATTTTAATATTTATTCTTTAGTCTTTATTCGTTATTCTTTTTCATTTATTCTATATTCCTTATTCATTTTTCATTGATTAGACACACATTTGAACTCTATTTTCTTTATAGTTTGTATTTGTATTTCCCTATTGTTATTACATTTATTGTTTCTTACTTAGAAACACATTTTTTCATTTTCTTTTCAGTTCGTATTTGCATTTTTCAACATGCTTTTAATTTGTTTTAATTTTATTGTTTGCTGATGGTTTACTTCCTTTCCCCTTTGATACTTTTGCAGTGTAGAGTGGAGAGTGGCGAGTGGAGAGTTGTGTTGTGAGTGGCATAACAAGTGCTGTCTGCAATTATTAAATATCTGCATATATGCAAAAAATGAAAACAACAAAAACAAAACAAGAAACGCAAAAGCAGCAGCAGCAAATGAAAATTTGTGCACTATTTTTTTGTCGAGTTGAGTTTTAGTCTTTATCTTGTTGTGTAGTTGTTGATTTTTAATGATTTACTAACGTGGGAAATTCGCTGGCAACATTTTCTTTTGCATTAGCATTTTGCGCCATTGTTTTTGTTGCTATTTTTGTTGTTGTTGGCACTTTGGCTTGAAGCTGCTTGTTATTTCTAATTTTTACACTATTTTTTCACAATGTTACAAGTTATCCATCGTCGTCGTCGACGTCGTTGTTGTTTTCCGCCAAAGGCGCCTTTGTGCTATGTTAATCACATAATTAAATCAAACTTTCTATGATTTCCGCAGCTCAGCGATGCCAAAGGGGAGAAGGGGAAGGGGAGGGAAGAGGTCAGACAAGGGATCAGTTGGCATATCAAAACAAAAAACACAACAGCGAAAGGAATCAGTTCACATCTCTCTCTCTCTCTCTCTATCTTTCTCCCTCTTCGGTGTCGTATACGTAATATGGCACCATGTATAGCGAACGTATCCATGAATCATTCACAACCAGCCCTGAATACCAATTACCAAGCATCCATCATCCATCAACCATCTATCCATAACATTATTAACAATAAATGACGAACTGTCACGCCATATCTATCGATTTATTCACTCGTTTATATACTCATTCCAATGACTCAAACTGAATGAATCGATTGTGAATCGTTCCGATGGGAGTGCCATTAATAATCAGTGCTGTCAACTTTTGACCAGCAAAAAAAGCTGTTTTTGACGGAATGAATGGAGAAAAAAGCTCAAAAAAATTATTTAAAAATCCAAAAAAAAGCTAAAAACAAATGTATCAAAAAAAAGAGAAAAAATGTCTTCAAAAATAACAATTTATTAAGTTCATTTTTGTTTAAAAGATAAAGATTTGCATTATTTAATCGTTATCTCCTTAGTCTGTCTCATTTGCGTATGACATACTAGTGCCTATCATCTGTAGATATTTTATAGGCACTTCATAGTCGACGCAGCATTTTCCCATCCGTCACAATCCGATTCTCTATATTACAATAAAAATGAATAGAGTATATCTTTTGCTTGAAATTAATACTTTAACTTATGCTTAGAATGCATTCCTTAAATTGGTTAACCTGGCAAATAGCCAGAAATCGCGTATGACCAGGGCAAACACAATATTTGGATGGCCACAGTTGCCAACTCAAAAAATCTCCGGTTTTTACCAGAATCTTTAAAGATAAAAATTTGTTTGTGTTGCTGATGTTGGCCCGCTTGAGCAAATTGAAATGGAAACACTAAGCGAGTGATGAAATTAGCGTATTTCGAGAAAACAATCGATACGCCAACACATTTTCTGGATTGTTTATAAGTGCCTATCGTAAATCTGCCACTTTTCCATATTTTGTACTTTTGTGTTAACAACACAAAAAAAGTTGGGAAAAAGCCAACAGAATTTCTAAAAAAGCTAGAATTCCCGCTTTTCACAATTCCCGCAATTCACAAATTTTTCCCGCATTTAGCCTTCAAAAAAAGCCAGTTTTGACGGGAAAAAATCCAAATTGGCAGCACTGTTAATAATACGCTTCACCTTTTATAATCGTCCACTGATCTATCGCAACTTAAGCTCAACGCGATCTATGAGTTTTTCAAATGTTCTACTCGAAAAAATTACAAAATTTATTTGATTTTTATTTAAGAAATGCATTTAAGATGCTCAATTCATCAAACAACTTCGACATGTTCTTTGAATATATAAATTTATTCTTTTTTGTTTGAATGGAAAAACTTTATAAGTGTATTCTATTTCATTTGTACGGAAAATCAATGAAAGAAGTTAGCATCTTAAATTAAAAAAAAGTGAACATCAAAATAGTAAAATGACTTCAGATATTTCAATTTATTTGAAGCGTATTTGAACAGAAAAACATTCCAAGCAGCGCACCTAAGATCGTAAATTCTTAATCAAAAATAAATACTAACAAAATACTAAAAAGAAACTTCGGTATGTTCCATGCCTGCTAAATGCAGCGGGCACTTAACTTTATTCTATTTTGTTCCTCAAATATACCAAATTAATATATCTCAAAAATATTGAAAAAAATGTATACCAGCTGCTATGTTTTTGGTATATTAATATAGTACCATTAAAAATATACCATAGCGTGCAAAAAATACCAAATTGTCAGCTAAAACAACTGAGAAATCCTTAAATAGTAATCTCTACAATTTTTATCTGATTGCAGCCAAAAGTTCAGGAATCATAAAAGCTGTAATTAATATTGCATGTTCCAAAAATCGACTCTAGCTTCAAAATTGGGCATGGTTTTTGGAGTGGGCGTGGCAGTTATAATACCGCTCTACCTTTTTGGATAGCGGGTATAATAAATAAGGAAATGTTTGATTCATATCGAGTTGAGTTTTCAAGCTATATAAATATACTGCCTGCCATTCTTTGCTAGTCTTCTACTATTTCAAATGTTCAACATAAATTTGAAATAAAAAAATTAAATATTAACATAATAACAAATAAATATATTGAATTTGCATTTTCATAACCTCTTCCAATAATTATGGAAGTAGTGCCAATTTTTAAGTTGAAAAACCACGTAAAATTATACAAATTGGAAGTTGATTTTCTACGCAAAACTTTAGAAAATAAATAAGTAAATATTTGTCTGTATTTGCAGCTTAATAAAGTGATATGAAGAGATATCTTTTATATGCTTCTACTAGTTCTTAATCGGATCATGTGATTAATGAAATGTTTTGTACGAACTCACCTTCTTTGGTTATAGCTTCTGTATCGCAATCGGTTGGAGTTGCCGTTGCCGCCTCGTTGTTGCCATCGTCATCATCTTTGGGCTCGTATCCGACCTGCGAAGTATCAACGTCGTAGAAATTAACGCGTGTCACGTGACGCACATAATCGACGGCACTGTTAGTAGTGGTGGGGAAGTTGGCAGCGCTGCTGTAGCCAGTGGCAGGGCCGTTGCCAGTGCTGCCAATGCGACGACGATTTCGCTTATGATGATGATGATGATGATGATGTTTGTTATTAGTATTTGTTGTTGTTGGTTGTGAATGTGGCAGGCTCGTTGTAGCTGTAGCTGTAGCTGTAGCTGGCAGAAAATGTTGCTGTTCTTGTGCTCCATAGATGCGGAACACAATCGGTGCAGGGGCATGGGCGTGGCTAAAGGGGGCGTAGGCATAGCTGCGCGGCGGCTTTGGCACAGCATTCGCCGCTGTTGTTGGCTGATAGCTAATATGACTATGACTAGGCCAGTTGTGGAGTGTGAAGTGTGTGCTCGGTGCTGTTCTGTAGAATGTGCTCGCCGGGATCGCAGTGTCACCCGTTGAAGCCGATGATGAGACTCCATTGCTGCTTCCGCTTCCGCTTCCACTTCGATTGCTCTCGTTGCTGTGGCTGCTGCTGTGATGGTTGTGGTTGCAGTTGTTGTTGTGCTCGTCTGCATGGATTTCGGGTGGGACTATGTGACGGTGGTGGTTGCTGCTGCTGCTGCTGCTGCTCGCTTGGCTGCTGCTGCATGTGCATGGCGACAGTAGAAGGATCACCACCATTCGATCATCTGGCGGCGGGCGACGTTGCGTTGACTACATCGGTCAGCCTGGCCCAGCTGCTGTTGTTCTTGTTCTTGGTTTATTTCCTAATTCGTATTCGCTATCGATCCTTCGCCTTCCTTCCCTCTTCTGCCTGCCCCCCTTCTCCTTCTCCTTCTCCTTTGCCTCCTCCACCTCGTCGTCTTCTTCGATGTTTCCTTCTTCTCCTTTTCCAGCTGCTGTTTAGTTTGTTATTGCTCTCGTTGCTTGCTCATTAATGTTGCACTTTCGCTGCGACACATTTCAGCGACTTGCACGCGACACGCGACTTGCCACATGCGCCACATGCAACATGCAACAGCGGCGCCTCCCCCGAACACACGTGATTAGTTCAAATCTCTAGTGACTTTTCAACTCAGTACAATACAAAAACCGAACAAACTTGAAGCGAGTTCTGCATGAGAGCAAAGAGTTATACGATTGGAGTGTGGCGAGAGTGGAGAGTAGAGAGTGGAGTGTAGAGAGTGGGTGGTGGAGAGTGGAGAATAGAGAGTGGGGTGTAGAGAGTGGAGTGTTGAGATTGGAGAGTGGAGTGTAGATAGTGGAGAGTAGAAAGTAGAGTGTAGATAGTGGATAGTGGAGAGTGGAGAATAGAGAGTGGAGAGTAGAGAGTGGATAGTGGAGAGTGAAGTGTGGAGAGTGGAGTGTAGAGAGTGGGTAGTGGAGAGTGGAGAGTAGATAGTGGAGTGTAGAGAGTGGAGTGTTGAGTTTGGAGAGTGGAGTGTAGATAGTGGAGAGTTAATAATGGAGAACAAAGTTGAGAGAATAGGAATGGAGACTGTAGAGAGTGTATGGAATCTTTTACTTTAAAAAGAGCGTAGGGAATTCTTGTAGAGTTGAATTTGTACGGAGTACAGATAACTTTTGTAGAGCAGAGAGTGTAGTGTGTAGAGACTGTAGAGAGTATTCATGTAGAGTGTAGAGTAATTAGTTAAGAAAGAGTGGAGAGTTTATGCAGAGTCAGGAGCAGTGTGTAGAAGGTGGAGACTGCAGATAGTGGAGAGAATTTTTGTAGAATGGAAAGTGAAGAGTTTAGTGAGAGTGAAGAGTTTAAACAGAGTAGGGAGAATTCTTGTAGAGCGGAGAGTGTATGTATGTAGAGGGTGGAGAGTGCAGAAAGTGGGGAAAATTCTTGTAGAGAGGAATGTTTAGTACGTTAAGAATGGAGATAATTCATGTAAAGCGAAAAGTGTGTGTAAAAAGTGGAGAGAATTCGTGTAGAAAGGAGAACGCAATGTGTGGAGAGTGGAAAGTTTTACGGGCAGGGTCTACAGACTGTGTAGAGAATCCTTGTAGAGTGGAGATTGGCTAGTGTGTAGAAAATGAAACATTTGGAGAAAATTGACAGTAAAATAACAAGAAAAGAATTCGAAGGATTGAGTGGAGAATCCTTTGTAGAAGAAGACAAAGGACGGTGTAGAGAAGCGACTGAAAAGCTGAGAGACCAGAAAAAAGGCTGCAGACTGCAGACAGCAAGTGTGAAAAAAAAAACAATTAGAAACAAAGTAGAAAGCCATGGCAGAAAACTAAAGAGATTCAAGAGAAGAAGCAACAAAGCAGAGTGGAGACTTTGGAGAGCAAAAGAAAAGTCGAGGGAGGGAAGATGAGGGAACTGAGGGAACGAGAAGCCGTCAGGCGTAAAACTGTTAGAACAAAACGCGTCTGTCCAGAATCTGTGCTCAGCTAAGCGCATGCCACACTTTTATTAGCGCCCATAAAAACTTAAGCAGACAATGATATAGAAAGAGATGCAAAGGGAAATCGAGCGAAGGGAAAAACGAGCGGAGAATTCGCTGGAAAATCGGTCTCTGGTCACTCAACTGGTTGCATAAACGACACACAAAACTAAAACAAAAAAAACGAAAAAAAAATAAAACTAAAACCAAATAAAGAAAAACCGAAATCCCATCAAAATGTGGTCCGCAAAAGGGCAACGTGCAACGCGCTGAAATGGAAAGCTCAGTCAAAGAAACCGTTAGTCAGTCAGCCAAAAGGCGCCAAAATAGCCCCCAAAAAGTTGAGTAACCTTTTCTCCCAATTGTAAAATTGGCTGTTCACGTGAAGTACGAAGAATCATTCGTTAGCGTCGAGTATGAGAAGTTGTCGATATATCTATATACACATTAAAAGTTATCGATACATATATATATTTTATTTGTTATCGATAATAAGCAAAAGACCAAAAAACCCCCTTTGAATAACCTTTTCCCCCAATTAAAGAATTGGCTTTTGAGTTGAACAAAGAAGAATCATTGATAATGTCAGAGTTATCGATATATCTATATACATATTATAAGTCATCAATATATATAGATACATCTTAGGTGTTATCGATAATAAGCAAAAGTTCGAAATAGTCCCAAAAGTTGAGTAACCTTTTTCCCCTATCGAAAATTAATCATTGACGCGAAGTACAAAGAATCATTCGATATGACAAAGCTATCGACATCTCTATAGAGCTGTATAATAAATATAATCGATATAGAAATACATCGATATTAGGAAAGTTTCTTTCAAGTTCAAACAAATATATTTGAATACGTATGCAATAATAAAATTGTCTACTCATGTAAAAAGGTTTTAAGTCTTATAGTTCTATAAAAGAAATTATGAATATAAACATCGAAACGAAAGATCCAATAAGCAAAAATAGAGTAGTAATTGAAATAACAAAACTTATTTCAACTTCTTCCATTTTTGATTTTCTGTTAACTCACAATCTATCTTAGAATAATAAGTAAAAGGAATAACTGAATAATATTATATATTCTTATATCTCAAAATAAATGCTGTGCTTTGTGCTTGACAACAAATTTAGGAAACTTAATTCTGCAAGTATTCCTTTTCAATAACAAAATTCTTTAGCTTGCGAAGTGAGCCAAACGAATCCATTGCAAAATATGTTACTATTAATACTTGTACTTAAACTTTTGGTCCAAGGCAAAGCGACTGTCACAAATTTTAAATTTCAGCAATGTCACCCTATTAAGAGCCCAGTTCACTGAGGTCAGTCTGCGAGAGTGTCGAAGCAATAACATTGTCATCTCTAGCATCGATCTGTTTTGCCATTTTGATGCAATATGTTTGTCAAGTCACCTTCGCAGAGAGTCAAAAGTTCACCTGGGTTCAAGTCTTTAGTTTTATTGTATAAGTGTGTGTGTGTGTGTTACACATCTGACGAGTCGAGACCATCGAAAGTGCATTTTTCAGCAAATACTTGGCAGGGTAGGGCACAAAAGGTCAGCGAGGTCAACTCACCAGAGCTGATTAAACGAGTCTAATAAAAGCAATGAAGAAAGCTACAGTCGAGTGAACTCGACGTATTATTCAATTACACAAAATTAACTTAAAAAAGTGCAAAAATATACTTAAACTATATTTAGTATATTGATGGAGGTTGAAAATATACCATGAAATTTAAAGTATATATTCGATTTTCAGCCAAACCTTCTGTGGCTAAACAGCATTTAAATATACCAAATTAATATACCGAAAATACCGATGTATACCATATATTTCAAAATATACCAAATTTTGAGCTAGAGTAACTATGATCCGACCGCAGTATTCAAATATACCAAATTAATATACCAAAACTACAAAAAATATATATTGGTGTATTGATGAGCATTGAAAATATACCATAAGCGTCAAAATATACCACATTTTTAACCAGAGTAACATTTAATCTTATGAGTTACTGATGGAAGATACCAAAGAAACGTAAAATATACCAACTCATAATTGTAATACTAAAATATTCAAAACTACTTACAATAATATACCGAATATACCAAAAATATACCAATTATAAAGTGAAATACCAAAAAACTCTAAACTACTAACATAATTACCAAATATACCAAAAATATACTAACTCTAATGGTAATACCAACTGGAAACTAAAAACATTATGTACCAAATAAGCCAACTATAAATTGTAATACCAACAAAAAAACACTGAAGCTCTAGCAACAAGTTCTGAGCTTAACTTTTAAAAAGTTCTTTAAGTTCTTTTAACAATTTGCTGCTTATATTGTTCACCCACATGTAAATAAAAGAAATCTTCATAAATAAACCTATTAATAGAAACTTTCTTCTAGGGTTCTAAAGTTCGTTCTACTCTTCAGAATTCTTGCGGTTGCATTTAAATATTATATGTATGCCAGCAATTTTTTACATTCTTCACACAAGCTACAGACAGAGAGGAAGACAGCAAAAAAAAAACAAGTATGAAAGCTACACCCGAGAGTGCTCGACTGTGAGATACCTGGTACTGATTTTTAGTTCTTTTTAAATATACCAAATTTATATACTATTTTATATACTGTAAAGTATATTTTTAGTATGTGATATGTTCATATACATATAGTTTAGTATGTGGTATATAGTATATTTTTAGTATGATATATAATAATAATATATTCATATACATTTAGTATATTCATAGTATATATACTATATTATATATCATTTGATACTAAATTTATATATCATTTGATATATTATATAGTATATTTTTGTACGGTATATTCATAGTATATAGTATACATTTAGTATATTTATAGTATATACTAAGCACTTAGTACATTTACGGTATATTCATTTTTTAATATGTACCAAATTTATACTAAATTTCTATACTAAAGGAACACCAATGTACATTCAAAGTATACCATTATTAAATGAATATAACTAAAAAGTACTTTACTAGTATATCGATTCATATTCAAAATATACCAAATATATATACCAAACAGAAATCAACATGTCAGAAAGCTATTGCTGAGTGTGCTCGACTGTGAGTTACCCAGTACCCATTATAATAAAGACAAGAAACAGGGTGGTATTCTTTTTAAATATACAAAATTTATATACTATATATTATATTTGTAGTATGTAGCATATTCATACACATATAGCATATTTTTAATATATTCATTTTTTAAATATATACCAAACCACTGAAAGTCATATTTGGTATATAGTATATCGTTGTACATTTAAAATATACCAAATATACCCATCTACCCTATGAGTAGCGGGCATAAAAAATAGAGAAGAATTCTTCTGCTTTTCGTTCTGCTCGCTTCGCGTGTGCAAAAAACGATTCTTGAATCGATAAATACATTTTAACAATCAATTTGTGCGCGTTTTTGTTGCTGTTGTTGTTGTTGTTGTTGCCCATTTTCATTACCGGCAGCCGGTTGTTATTTGTATTTTGTTGTTGTTGCTGTTATTATTGCGGATTTCAATTGTTGTGGCAACAATCGATTTGGACTTCAACGCCGTGAACATCATCAATATGCGCATGACATCAGGCCGACACAACAACAACAACAAAACGATCGACGACAACAACAACAACAACAACAATTAAATGGTAATTGCAATTTGGCCATTTTTGTAATTACTTCCGCTGCTTGCGATCAAAAAAAAAAAAAAAGAAAAAAAAACTTTGGGCTTCGCTGCGCTTCGATTTGAATTTTTGATTTTGTTGATTTATCAAATTTGAATTTGAATTTAAATATGGAATTTGAACTTTTTGAATTGATTTATTTATTTGTGTGGTGTTGGTTTTCGTCGTATTTTAACCTGGCTTAAATGGCCCTCTCTGCCCTCGGGCCATGACTCAGCGAACTCAACTTGAAATCAACCTGAAGCCCCTCCCAAAAAAATCTAAATAAACTGAAGCAAATGTTGCTTTGACAATTCTCCCCAAAAACCAAAAAAACCGAGAAAAACAAATTCAAAATGCAATTGCAAATGCCTTTTACTTGACCCAAAAGCCACAGCAGTGGCAACAGTTGCACGCCGCATGCTGCACGCTCCACGCTGCCACAAGTTGCAACTTGCAACTGCAACAAGGCGTCGAGTTTGTGGCCAAAAAGATTTGTTTGTTTGTTTGCCTTTGCCTGCCTCGTATTTTTTTTTTTTCTCAGCCAAGCCGAGCCCACAAGTCACGCACTGGTCAACAGCAAAATACCCACACACACAACACACTCACACACACACACACTCACTCCCTGAAACATGTGTGTACCTCCCCTTCGTCCCCCTCCCACTTTAAGCGACTAATTTGCGCCTTTTGCCATACAAAGACATTGAATTGTTGCTGCCCATTTTAAGTTCTCTTCATTTCGGTTTCCTCCTCCCACCCCACCAAACAAAAACAAAACTAAAGACGTTGCTGTCGAAGTGGAAATACCCTAATCATATATGGATATAGTATATTTTTAGTATGTGGTATATTCGCATACTGTAAATATACTATACTTTATATACTATATACAAATATATAAAGCATAATTCATAGTATATGGTATATTTATAAACATATGATATATTTTTAGTATACGGTATATTCATATACATAGTATAGTATTTTTTTATAGTATACTGTATATTCACATGTGTATAGTATACTTTATACTATAATTATGACATGTTTCATAGTATACATAGTATATTTATGGTATATGGTATATTCGCATGTGTATAGTATAATTCATATTATAATTTTGGCATGTTTATATAAATATAGTATATTTATAGTAAATGGTATATTCATAACTATATAGTATTTTTATAGTATATAGTATATTTACATGTATATAGTATAATTTATACTATAATTATGACATGTTCATAAAAACACAATATATTTATATAAATTTTGAGTACTAGAAAAATAAATTAAAGATTTTGTGTAATATTAATATCAAACTTCTAATTCAATGCAGTTTTTTACCTTCAAAACGCTTGTATTCTAATATTAATATTATAATATTTTCAAATTCATATTTTCAAATTTCGCTGTACTCACTGTTTGACATAATAAATATACTAAATATGGTATATTCCTATATATATAGTATATTTATAGCATATGGTATTTGCATATACACATAGTATATTTAAAGTATTTGGTATATTCGTGTACATATGGTATACATATGGTATATATTTAATATGTAGTATATTAACATACATATAGTATATTTTTTGTATGTGGTATTTTTATATACATATGGTATATTTTCTGTATCTGGAGTATTCATAAACATACATATATGATATTTATATGCATACAGTATGTTTAAAATATATGGTATATTCATATACATATAGTATATTTTTAATATGTGGTATATTCACATACACAGTATATTTTTAGTATGTATAGTATTCATAAACATATATATAATATATGATATTCATATACATATAGTATATTTTGAATATGTGGTATATTCACATAGAAATAAATCTTTCTCAAAGTAAACACATATAAATAACTCACAGCATAATAAAATATAACTAAATGTATGCTTGAAATATATTTCTAGGTCATCTTTTTAGCTAGTATAATCAACAGATTTACTGAGTTTTTCATAAGTCTCTCGAATACATGTCTCATGTTTTGATGTCACTCAGTTTGCCAGATGAGTTAGCTGCCACAACTCGTGACAGCTGTGCGAGCAAGTTGCAAGTTGCAAGTTGCATCTAACTGCCACACAGCGCACGTAGTGGGTGAAAAAGCAAGTGGACGGACAGACAGACAGACAGACGGAAAGACAGATGGATGGATGGACAGACGAATACACTGATTAACCCGAGAAGAAGAAGCAGAAAAAACGCGCTGTGACAGCTTTAAAATATTTCAAGACGCACAGAGCATTGTTTACATGCAACAACAACTACAACAATAACAACAAAAGCAAGAATAAGCAAAAGCAATAACAGAAAACAATAATAACAAACAACAAGCGAGAGCAACAAATTCGTTTAGTGTCCACACACAAACACACACACACTCCAAAAAGCAAAAACAAAAACAAACGCTTCAACTCAACTCCCTCACCCTCACACTCCCCCTCTCCCACTTCCCTCCCGCCCCCGCAGTCGCCCATAAAGTTCGTCCTACTGCAAAGCATTTGTCCATTTTGTGAACGAATAATGCGCGTGATTTTCTATATGAATGCATGCATGTATGTGTGTGTGTGTGTGTGTTTGTCTATGTGTGTGTTGTTATTGCTCTTGCTGTTGTTGTTGTTGTTGCTGTGTGCGCTTTAATGGTGGGAAAATATTTTTGCTGTGATTTTTATGTGCGCTGTGCGCTTTTTGTTGTTTTGTTGTTTTTGGTTTTGTTCGATTTTGTTGGTGTTTTGGTGGGCCGCAATTTGTGCTATCGATAGCTAAATAGCGAGTGTATCGAATGCCGCAGGACCTGGCGTTGCACGTTACGTATACGCAATGCAACGCAACGCGCCGCGTTATGCAACAAATGTCACGACAACTAGCAAAAACTAAAACTAAACACTTTTTTTTCTATTTTCGTGTAATGATTAATTTTTTGCACGTACTACGCCATGTAAAGCGCGCCACTTGCAAGGTGAAGTGGAAGGGGGAAGGGGAGGGGAGGAATAGCGAGCACATGCAAGACAAACTATACACACACAGTCTCCACGAAATGTGTTCCAAATCCTTCTGTATGCTCTCTTTCTCTTTCACTCTCACTCACTTCTTTTGTTGGTTCTTACACATGTGTGTGGTCACACTTTTTTTTTGCTTCTTGCAAATTGTTATCGGGGAAAACAACAAAACACACGACAACACGAAAACGTAAACGAAACAAACAAAAAAAAAAAAACGAAACAAATACGGGAGAGAGAGAGAAAAATGTGCGCGGCGTGTTCGATGCGATGGCGCGGCGACGACTGCGGCGCAACATGAGCTGCACCGTTAGTTTGTTACACCTGAGAAACTGAACTCGGCACAACTGAGCAGCGAGCAGAGCAGCGGCAGAGCAGAAGCAGCGCAGTAAGTTCGCCCCATTCTCCCTCGTCGTCGTCGTCGTTGTTGTTGTTGAGCAAAGTGCGCTGCGCTTGCGCTCCATTGTTGTAGTAGAGCTTTGCCACACACACACACACACATACATATTGAGTTTAGTACTTATCTAAGCTTGTAGTGGTGAGTTATTACTATTTTATTTTTCTGCTTACCAGTTCGTTCTGCTCGTCTTTGGCGCCAGCTTTCGATTTGCTCGTCTTGCTCAGTGCCATGGCGCCCTCCTCCGCCTCCTCCTTCGCCTCCTCCTCGCAGCCGCCTCTTCAACACCCACGCTATTTTATTTGCACTTTGCGCTGCGCCGCTTTGTTTACGATTGTTTTGTTTTTGTACTGCAATTCGGAAAAATTCGCTGCATCAATTTTGTGTTGCTTACTTTTAGGCTGCGTGCGCGTTAAGCTTTCTGCGGTTGTTGTCTCGGCTAAAGTGCGCGCTTGCGTTCAATTCACCGCTTAACCGATTCATTTTTTTGTTCAATTTCAAAAACGAGGAAGTTGCGCACAGCAAAACAAATGAACAAAAGTTTTGAATACTCTATAAAGTACAACTGAACCTAAGCTAATTAGATGTCTATAATATGCAATTAAACCAGAGGCAGAGCAAAATGCTATTTATTATTCAGAGTGCAATTTGTGGCAGTAACTGAATGTTAATCAAGAAATAAATACAAAAAACACGATCGCAGGCACGAATATTGAAGAGACGGAACAAAGCAAAATGCAAAGTGACTTTATAGGCTTTATAGAATTTTGTAATTCATGAATTAAAGCAAAAACATCATTATTAAAGTTTTTGAATGAAAATTTTGTAGAGTTACTTTCAAAATAATAGAGTAATTTTCTATTTATTATATTGATGTTTTCTGAACATCATTATTAAAGTTTTAGATGACCAAGTTGTGTGTTTAAATCAAATATTTTTTTTCATTTATGAGAATTTTATGGATTATTAACCTTAAAAATAATATAGTAAATTTCTATTTTTGTAGAATTCATTTAATTTTCATATATCATAGCTTTCGAAATTTCAAATTCAAAAATTAAAAAAAAAAAATGTCAATTAATTAAAGAGAATTTTATGGATACTTTAAAAATGTAGGATATAATTCAGAATTTTCAAATTCAAAAATTTAACAAAAACAAAAACATTTATTTAAAAGAATTTTATGAATTATTAAGCTACTTTAAAATTGATAGCGTAATTTTCTATTTTCGTAGAATTTATTTAATTGTTTTATATCATAGCTTTAGAAATTTTAGAATTTCAAATTCAAGAATTACAAAATAAAAAACATTCATTTATGTGAATCTTATCTATAAAATTCTCATAAGTGAATGTTTTTTTTTTTTAATTCTTGAATTTGAAAATTCTGAAATTTCTAAAGCTATGATATATGGTATAAATTACTTTTAAAATTAATTTCATTTTTTTATAATATCGAAATTTTAGAATTTTCCAATTTAAGAATTAATAAAAAAAAAACATATTTAAATTATTATGACAGCGTAATTTTAATTTAGTTTGTTTTAAGTTTAAACCAAAATATTCTAAATCAAGTATTGAACAAACTCGAATTTATGAGAAATGTAAGCACAATAAAGTTACTTTTAAAATGTAAGATTTATTTCAGAAATGTGGGATTTATTTCAGAATTTTCAAATTCAAAAATTTATTTTTATTTATTTATGAGAATTTTATGACTTATTAAGTCACTTTAAAAATAAAAATGATAGGGCTCATTTAATTTTTATATAATATCGAAGTTTTAGAATTTTCAAATATGAGAATTAAAAACAAAAACATATTTTAAATATTATGACAGCGTAATTTTAATTTAAATTTAAGCAGTATTAAGTTACTTTAAAAAAATGTAGGATTTATTTCAGAATTTTCAATTGCAAAAATTAAAAAAAAATATTCGTTTTGGAATATTTAATATTTGAATAATATTTCGACAATTATTAAGTTACTTTAAAAATGGTAAAAAATTTTGTACTATACCATAGTTTTAGAATTTTCAAATGTCATGTCATATTTAACAGAGCATTTTGCATTTTTTATAGTATTCATTTAATTTTCTTATATTTCATTTATATTTTATTATATTTTATTGAATATTTTAACGATGCTTTCTTTAAATCAAGGTCAAGGTCTATCCTAATCGTAAATAAGATCGAATAAACCAATAGTTAAGGTCAAGATTTATTCTAATCTATTTAATTTACGTTACGGGGAGAAATGAAAGCGAATAAACCCACAAAAAAAAAAAGGGAAAAAAGTTGTAATTGCTATTCACTGAATCACTGAGTTAAACAAATTAATTATCTATGCATTGAGAGTACAGATCGTATAAAGTTTCTAATTGTAGTTATCGTACTTCTTGTTGTTGTTGTTGTTGTTGTTGTTGTTGTGGATAGAGTAGAGATATCTTTAGAGTATCGTATCGTATATCGTAATTGCTCAGCTGGTTTTTGTCGCCCACTCTTCGAGTTGCCGCGCAAAATATTTTCGAACGCATTTGGTCAAAATGAGTTGACGTATTTGGCAGCAGCAGCCAAAGCAACCAGCAAACAGTTAAAGCCAAAGCAACTGACCGCCCACCAACCATCAACCAAGCAAAGCAGCAACCATCAACCAGCAACCAAGCAAAGCAGCAACCAATTGCCCGCAACAACCACGCAAAATATTCGAAATTCAATGTTGGATTCGTATTCGGATTCAGATTCAGATTTGGATTTGGATCTGGAAACTGAAGCGCGATTCTTGCCACAAAATTGTGCTCGACTGTGCGATACCCGGAACATGTGCTGCAATTTCCGGCATAACTTTGCGATTGTCATACAAAATTCCTAGAAACCAATTTGTAATTCACTGACAAATCGCTAACAATTCACTAAGTAAGCAACACGACTGTGAGATACCCGGAGTGCGACGTTTACTAAAAACGATCATCGTAAAATTCCAAGAAACTTCTTTATGCATCATTTGTAAATCACTGTAAAGTATGACTGACTATAAGATACCTAATAATCAAAGGAAATTATCTATAGACGAAGAGACAAATTTATGCTTTTAGGCATTTATTGAAAAATACTTTTAAGTGGTGCAATTTTAATGTCTCTCTTTCGCTCTCTCTGTCTATCTCTCTCTATCCCTTTTTTCTTTCACTCTCTATCTCTCTCTCTCTCTCGCTCTCTTTACTTAACTTGAACAAAAGTAAATTGCTACTTGTTCATAATTATTTTATATTTAAAAACACACAACATCGATTAAGTTTAAAATATATATAATAAGCTTTTTATGTTCGCACGGAATTTACAGACAAAGAGAGAGTGAAGATCAAGTGTGACCATGCAACAAAGTAAAGGATAACTATAACTCAATACGGTCACTTTTATAATGATAATTATGATATGGGCACACTGATAACGCTTTAAAACTAAATAAATCAATTTCTTAAGTACCAAATTGTTTACTTTTTGATGTCAAACGATTAAACTTGCACTTTTTACAAAATTAATCAATTTCTTAATTTCTTTTGATCTCAAATGATTCTTAAGCTCAAAAACTATTACAAGATTTTCTGATTTCCATTTAAATACAAATTATTGAAAGCAAAAATAGAATAACTATTCGATTTAACATCCAAGAAGACGTTAGAACTAATTTCAATAAGAGAAAAATACTTGGAAAATGGGAAAAAGGGAAAAATTATGTTGCAATCGTCGTCTGAAAGTTAGCTTTTCAAATGAAATATATCATAACTGCATTTGAAATACAGTTTGTGTACTAAACTTTGATCAAGAACATAATAATTTTACTGTAAGATCTTTATTTCATTCACCCACTTTTATCAGTTGCTTCACTAACTGATAACACCCTGTTAAAGCAATCTGGATATCGGGTATTACCAACTGGGGAGGATTTTTACGACAGAGACAACACACACACACACACACATAATTTCAAGGCGATATGTATATGAATTTCCATATGTATGACATATACATATATGTATATGTATGTGTGTGTGTGTGTGTCGATAGACGACGACATACTATAACAAATATTTATTGACGACGGTCTGCTTGGAAATGACGAAATGAACGAGTTATTTGCGCGACTTTACTTAGTTTCAAGCGGCCCACACAACAAAAACACACACACAACTCTCTCAGTGTCACACAGTCTCTATGTATGTACGTGTGTGTGTGTTGGTCATAAATATAGAATACATCACAAGCGATTCAAATGCTTCGGTATCAATCGCAGGCCAAAGCTTTAAAGTTATGAACCTAGCCCAGCCACAAGGTCACACTGGTCAATTCGATAACACACAACAACAGCAACAACAACAACAACCACTTTAACCGCAAGCACAAACAAAACAAAAAAGAAATAAATAAATAAAATGATGGGGAAATTGTAATGATGACTTATCCGCAAATGGGCAAACAAATGAAAACACTTTTCACTTTTCACGATAACAACAACAACATGGCCATCGATAACTTGCAATCGATTTTGATCCTGGACGCGCTGCAGCTCAACAGCCACAACAACAATAACAATGAGCGAAAACAGATGTTGCGAAAATCGCGAATAAAACGGATGAGCGCACTTTTGAGTGTCACCAGCCACGCGCCATTGCACGCGAATCCAATCAAATTGTCCAAAGTGCTTCGATGGCTGTGCAACTTCCTCGTTGGAAACCCTTTTGTGGGCGGTCAATCGAAATACAAACATATCGATGCCTTTTGCTCTTCGATGTTCAATGCAAATTAACACACACACACACACACACGCTGGGCGCATGCTTGTATGGGTGAACACCAGGGCGTGTTTTGATCGTTTTTGATTGTTGTTTTTGCTTTAGCCGCCATGCGCGCAACAACCACAGAACAAAATACAACAAAACCAAAAAAAAAGTTACAAATATTTAAAAAACAAGTACAACAATACGTTGCAACCGGGCAACTGAGCAACGCGGCGACACGGCGACACACACACAAACACACACACACCTTATTTATTTTGTAGTCGGAAGGCGCGCAAAACGTTTTTGTCGTTTTTTCGTTGTTGTTGTCGCGTTAAAAGCCGAGTGCGAATGCGAGAGATGCGAAAGCTCAGCTCCGACAGCCGCGCCAAGTGGTTTGTTGTAGTCCGTCCGTGCCAGATTCACAACTGAACAACTGATCTACCTGCTGCTGCCGCCGTTGCTGCTGTTGCTGTTGTTGACTGTCGCGCGCGCACAGCCAAATTGGAGAATTCGAATTGGCGATCGAGCTCGAACGTGTATCAACCCCCGCCCCGCAACGCCCTGGGCAACTCCACAACGTTCATTCAGTCGCGCACACACACACACACACACACACACCCCGAGCCCCCCACTCGAATCACATTCACAACAAGCTTGCTTACGAGCTTGAGCTTGTTTGCCTTTGCGGTCCATCTGCTGCTAGCCATTCATTCCAATTCCAACCACACACAAAACGCCTTCGCGCCGCGCTCTCCACTCTGTCGCTCTCTTCATCTCTCTCTCACTCCATCTCCATATCGCTCTCTTCCAATAAGAGTGAGAGCACGCGCGAGAGCAAAAGTGTAATGCAGCCCAAAGCAACAAATATCTTGAATGTAGCAACAATGTAGACAAACGTAAGTGGTGAATTCGCTGGTTACAAATGGATGAGTTGAATCAATACGTTTACTTTAGTTGAGGTAAAGTAATGGAAATGATAATATATACATATGTAAGTTTATTAAAGTAATAAAAATTCAATTAGATGAGTTAAACCACTACATTAACTACAGCTCAGATAAATTAATTAAAATCTTTTAGCATTTTAGTTAATTTAAATGATAAAGAAAATAAAAAAAATTCATTTTCATAAAAATATGTTTAAACAAGTGAGTTTAACTGTAATTTAATCAAATGGATAACGATGAGATAAATGATAAGAACACAGTGAAATATTTTATTTATTATTGTAATAATTTTTAAATAAAAGTGTACGCTATAGTAATAAGTATAAAATATTTTGTTGTATATATACATATATAATTATTTATAAATGTTACTTTTTATTTATAAATTTTTAAATTAAAATGTGTGCTATAATAAATATATGAATTCAGCGAAATATTTAATTTAAAGTGATAAAATAATACAAATGTTAATTAAAGAAAAATATTATTTTATTTTATAGTTAAACTATTTGTAAATTATAAACTTTAAATTCCGAGTACGTTTTATGTTTTAAATATATATGTATATATTTATTTTTGTATTTTATTTCAACTATTGTTTTTTATTTTATAAATATTATATATGTATTTATTTAATTACCTTATGAATTTAAAATGGTACGAAATAATTGAAATGTTAATTAAATTATAAACTTTTAGAGTACTCTTTTATGTATTAAAATTTATGAAGAATTACTAAGCCAAGAAATGTGTAACGCGATGACGAAATGTCTACCAAAATGGATAAAAATAGTTGAATAATAAAAATACGGTTCAAAACCAAAAGCTATTAAAATTCACCTTTTACAGAGAGAGCCACGACCACGTAAATACAAAATTGAAGAAAACGTCTGTATGCTTTTAATTCCAGCTTTTTATTTTGTGTACATATCCCTATATTTCTAATACTATTGCAATACGCTTTAAAGACCCCACATCGAATTGTCTGATAGATTTTTAATACATCTTTTAAATAATAATTTAAAATCATCCTGTCTGATAGATTTTTTAATACATCTGTTTCCCTTCAGCACGAGTTGGCAGCGCCAACTCACAAGATGGCAACGCTTAAGATTCTGATGCATTTTAACTCCTTAATGTCAAATTTAAATGTACTATTTAAAAAAGTAAACTATTTTATGCAGACCAAAATTGAGTAGAAAAAAATCATTGTCTGAAGCTGTGCTATCAATTCCACTTGTTCCCAGATTTGTGACATTATTATCCGGCTGTCACAAATAGAATCTTTTTCCAGGACAATTCAAAGAAGAAGCAAGTTTTTGCTATTAAGTTGTGACAAATGGGTTAAATTCTAACCAAACTGTTAAAGTGTGGAGCAAGTTTTTTTTATAGTTATTCAACACGAGTTGGCAGCACTACCCATTTGCAAGGTGGCAACGCTCAACATTCAAAGCATTGTAAAATATTTCATAAATGTCAATTGTGTGAAGTTTGTTGTTCGAAGTAATATTATTGAGACTGTCATAAAAAGAATCTTTTTCCAGGACAATTCAAAGCAAAGGCGTTCTCCAATAATTTATGATAAATGGGTTCAATTTCAAGCAAACTGTTAAAATGCAAGGCAAGTTTGTTATAATTATTCTTGAACATTTTATTGCATAATTAATTGTATTAATTTGTTCGTCCGCTAATTGCAAATTGCTCTTCGACAGAAACGCAATACATTTGTAGTATATAAAAAATAAGAAAAAGAAATTCACCATTGCCGACTTTGTTACACATTCTTAACGATGGCAGCTAATATTTTGTTTTGTTGATGTGAAGAGTGTATAAATAATTAAGTAGATTGTGCAGTTTTGTTGTTTCGTTTATAAAGCTAATCATTATTTTGTTGTAGTCCTAAGTCTAATATACATACATATATAGATCAATGTGTGTGCTTATGTTTGTAATACCTTTGGGAAAGCAAACAAAAATGTGTTATAAAGATACGGATAATGGATAATGCTAATGATTGATCCCAGCTAGAACATGCCATCGGATCTGGCAACTGGTATGAGCACGATGAGAAATATGACAAGATTGCGCATCACAAGACGCCAATCGTTGGGCACAGCGTACGGCAGCAGGATCTGGGTGAGTCGATGCACCTCATGGGAGGCGCAGACAAAGATGAACGACGTGATGATCATGTTGAGCGTGGGAAAGCCAGGCAGAAGGACCAAGACACCGTGACGATCGGCGGCCAGCCAAATGTGATATTGACAGACGAAGAGCTCCAGCGAGATGCGTCCGAACCAGGCAAAGAAATTGGAGTAACGAGTCCGCAGGATGCCGGAAATGTTGCGCAACACCACATAGCCAATGATGGGTATAAAGACGATGTAGGAATGAATCTCCTCACAGTTCTGCACGTTCCGGCACAGAAACGAAAAGGACGTATAGATCCCGACACCGAGGAGAGCGAGCAACGTGACCGATATCGAGGTGCGACGCGAGAATAGATTCCCATGATTGTTGTCATCGAACACATTGTACTTTTGGGCAATGTGAAAGAAGGCGGCATAGATCATGCCAAAGGTGACCGTATAGCGATCCAGTTTCCATTGATACCACCACTCGTGGATGTCATCGTCGGTGGTCACGAAGAGCGCCTTCCACGGCCGCGTCACAAAGATGCGCTCGAAGAAGACCTCGGACATGAAGAGCACCGTGATGACGCCCAGACATCCGATGCACTTGCACACCAAATACAGATAGTGCAATGGATTCGCATCCACCGAGGCGGCTGTGATCCGCGGTGGCAGCGACAGCACGAAATAGACGACGCACAGCCAGAACGAGAGCAGGGGCACAAAGTAATAGAATTGATACGGACGATTCATGCAGAAGCAGAGCAACACACTCAGGAAATTCAGTCGGAACATCGCCTGAAAGAAGCGCACAAACATCGAACCACTTCCGCCCGTTTGCCAGATGTGGGTGAAATGCGTGTAGCCGGTGAGGAAAAAGTAGCCCGAGATGAGCAGCTTGATGTGCATGTGTATCGGGAGCACACGCTGTGCTCCGGTCATGTAATAGATGAGTACCACAAGTAAGATCCAACCGCGTAGCTCATCGGTTTGATCGCGATTGAGGACTTTGGTGAAGCGTGAATCTTCGGTGAAGAACAAGCCGAGCGCGAAGACATAACCAACAGGGATCCAAAAGCTAAACTCCGAATAGTATTTGTTCTCCTTCATGAAGAAATTGGTGCGATCGCAGACATAGAAATACACCATAATCAGTCCCAGCAGCGACAAGGCCATCAAAGGTGTCCTATAATCGGTGATGAGAGCGGAGAAAGCATTCGCTGGATGCCGTTGACTCTGCTGTTGTTGCTGGGTGTGATATTGATGCGAGTGATGCGGTTGGTGGAGTTCCTGCAGCGGCACATAGAGCGTCTGGCCACGAAGATGGAGCAGCCAACGACGCAGGCACATGGCACAAACGATCGCCACACAAACGCCAAACAAAGCGTATGCCACAATCTGGAGCGTTGTGTGCGGCTCGGCACTGCTGCAGCAGGTTCCATCGTTGTAGTTCATCTGATCGTTGCAGTACATGTTCCACAGCAGCTGCACCTCCAGCCGCTGGCCGTGTGCACTCAACCGATAGCCATCGATGGCATTGTCCAGCAGCCCGTTGGCAATGTGCCACGCCGACTCCCAGACGCTGGCATCCGTGTAGCGAAAGACGCCGCGTGCCACCTGATTCAATCGATCGATGTCCTCGTTGAGCACCAGTTTCCACGCCGGTGGCAACTTCTCCTCGTCCACGCGCTCCGCCAGCTTCCACAGCACACGCGAATGTTGTGCCACCAATCGATGCAATGGCGCCACGAGCAACGTTAAATTCGCATTGTATTGCCGCAGTAGTTCATCGGTTACGTTGCCTGCGAGCAGTTGGGAGTGCGTCAATCCCATCACATAGACGGAGGAGAACTGCTTCTCCATCTCCAGCTGGTAGAGGCGATCCAGGAGCTGAGCATTCACCTCCTCGGCGGGAATATACTGCGCCAGCATATGCAGCTTTTTATCCTCGAAGCGAGCCACATTCGCATGCGAAGATCCGTTGTTGTCGTATTCATTCTGTTGCTCCTCCTCCTCTCGCTGCGATTGCGGCAGATGCAGTTGCTCGATGAAGCGTTGATACAACAGCCGCACGCTTCGATCGCCGATGAACACAAAGTTGTTCTTGTTGCCAAGGAACGCCAAGTAGCGCAGACAGCGTCGTGTGTCGCTGCAATAAAGAGGAAAGTGTGAGAAACAGATAGGAAAGCTCGATTGTGAATTATATTCAATGTGGTATTATTGGCAGAATATACCGAATTAATATACCAACAATATACTGGTATATACTATATATTTGGTATATTGCTATAGTACTGCATTGAAAATATACTACAATATAAGACAACGTATTCTTAAAATATACCAACATATACCGAAAGCTTTATTTGGTATATTATTGACGTGGTGTTACATTAAAAATATACACGATTAGCTATCTGTTTTTCAAATGTACCAGATTAATATACTGTAAATATACTGAATGCTATATTTGGTATATATAATATACCAGATTGTTAACCCATTTTCAATAAAACAGTCTGGTATTATTTGCATAATATACCGAAAAATATACTGACATATGCCAAAAGTTATATTTGGTATATCGATATAGTAGCAGTATATGCAGTATTTGTGATATCTATGCAGGTCTATATTCAATGAAAGCAAAACGGTTTGCTTTTATACTCAAAATATACCAAATCAATATACCGAATATTCTTACATATACCGAAAGCTATATTTGGTATATGTAAGAATATTCCAGAATGTAAACTCATTTTCAATCGAATCAAAATATATTATTATTTGCAGAATATACCAAATTAATATACCGACAATATGCAAACATATACCAAAAGATATATTTAGTATGTCGATTTAGTAGTTCTTTCAAAATATACCATATTTTAGTCTCTGAGTTCCAGTGTTTCCTACTGCAATAAACCGCGCTAATCGCATTTCAACCTCGTTTAAACATTTACAAAATAGACATTTAAGTTTTAGGAGACATTTATAAGAGCTATCCGAAATCAGCAACTATTTATTTAGACAATAAGGCAAAAGACACCACTTAAATATCAAATTGAACGCACACCAAATTTGAATTTAATTACAATTATCTGGTTTAACTTGATTTAAGCTAAGTAGCTAAATTTAAAAATGTTATATTAAATATGGATTACTCTTGAACCTAACTTAAAAGCAGGTTTGTCCGCTTTGCAGTATAATACAAACATTTGTACTAATAGTGAACATAATAAGAGACAGAATGAAGCAACTCTGACTTCATAAAGAATACAAATAGTCGCTTCATTAGCGTCTGGCCATGTTCTTTGGATAGATCTAAGAGTCTCCCTTGAGGGTCAGTGAGGTGAATCTAGCAAAGTTCAGTCAACGAAGTTATGAATCACATTCAATTGCTACATAGAGAGTGAAATGTATTATTATACAGATTATTTGAAATTACTAATTCAATAATTAAACAGCCACAACTTAGAAAACGAACAGAGGAAGGAGTTGAAAATTTGAATAGTGGATTCCAATTCGAAAAGTTAATTCGATTTAAAATAAATCACATTGCAGGCAATTGGAATTATTTTTAACCAACAAAAAACAATAGATATTAGATTATTGCAGACTGACTGTACGCTACAACACAAAAGCTTTTATATCGTATCTAATAATCATAAAAAACTTAAAGAAGAATGGTCTATAGATCGTTATCTTATGGGTACCATGGGTGGTGAATAATTAGAAAAACCAAAAAACAACAACTTTTCAGGTAGATGACACACCAAATTGTATTGTTTTTGTTTTGCCAACAAGTTGGCATACCCTTCGCGACAGTGCGTAGCAGGGTATAATGATAAGAAGTGAACTGGCGAATGAGTCATCGAGCGATAACTACGCAAATTAATGAGGAGTGGAATGCGGGCAGAGCTCGATGTACTATTTGCTGTATAGGTGCATAAACGTGTGCGTATGTGTGTGTTTGTGTGAGTGTCTTTTGGAGTACTCACGTGTAACTGTATTTGTGCATCATACAGCCGTAGGGTTGCCACTCATTGTCGCCCTTGAAGCGACCCTTCGACAGCAGCCATTGGCAGGAATCGCTGCCTGGATAACCGCCGGATAACGGATAGCAAAAGCGATAACGGATACAACGGTTAAACGGTTAATTGAACGAGATCACAAATGCTTATTGGATACCCACCATAATTCCAATTGAGCAGTCCGTGATAGAGCACAAAGCCCAGGACTAAAAACAGCGCCACCTTTTTCGCATTTGTCGCATTCAATTGCTCCATGAAGAGATCCGCCTTGGTTGGTATGCGTTGATGAGCGCCGCCATCGCCGTCGCTGTCGGCGCCCGTGGCGCTGCCAATGCAAATACCGTGCAATTCACCGGCGCCTCCCAAGCCAAGGCTATTGATGTTGCTGCCGCTGCTTTCCATGGCGCCGGCGGCGCCGCCAACGCTGCGCAGATCACGCATCTTGTTCAGCAAATCGTCGTCGTCGTTCTCGGGACAAGGCGCTTACCGTCTGCCCATTTGCATTTTCATACTTCTATTTTAAATATATATGTATGTACGTTTTTTTTTTGTCGATTGGCCCACTTTTTGTGTGTTCACTGCATACGCTCTTCTTCGCTTTTTGCACTTGTATCGCGCTTTTTACGGCCGGCCGATAGGCGGCCCTGCTATTGCTATTTGCTCTAGTTATCGACGGTCGAAGTCAGCTGTTTGCCGCCGATAAGCAGCTGACGATATCGATAGCAACGCATGCATGTGGTATTTTTTCAATATTTAAAGTTGAAACAGCTAAACGGTCACACTGCTGCACAGCAACGCAAAGTGCGCCACAAGCAAAACACGATTTGTGCACAATTTTGTATTGATATTTAGTTTAAAAAGTGTTTTATTATTACACAGGCCAACATGTTGGTAAAGCTGTTGGAGGAGGAAGTGCAGGCTTTAAACAATTGCGAGCGCTTCAATCAAATACGCATTGCATTCAGCAATTTCCACAAGGATGTGAAGAAACTGAACACATTCAATTATTTTAGCGGTAAGTTGAGATTTAAAGCGCTGGTCTTTACTATAATGTCGCTGCGTATTTAAGGCAATGAGGCACACATCAAAGAGTTGCAACGTCGTTTGATTGCCGTGCTGCTGGAGCATAATCTTGTCGAGAAGCCAGTGCAGAAAAAAGAAGAGAAGGATGACGATGATGAGGAAGACGATGATGAGGAGGAGGAGGAGGACGAACTGGTCGTGCAGGTCAAGGCCAACTGTGAGGTCGATCAGCTGCGCGGCATAATGATGTATTTGATACTCAACAGCGCCCACATTGAGAGCGTCAAGGCGGAGCACAAGCTCGCCGAATGCAATCCTCAATGCGTGCATCTTCTCCAGCAGCTGCCCGCTCCACTCGCCCAGCTGGTCACCGTCAGTCTGGCCCTGAAGTGCGGCCTGCAGCAGCAATTCTTCGAGTTCCTGGCATGTGCACCACACTGGCTCAGCGTCCAATACATCGATACCCTCAATGAGACGCTCACGCATCTGGTTGATGACCATCACGAGGCGTTGCCGCTGCTCGCGGACACTTTGCGGGCCGTGGCCAAATCGCTGGGCTACCATGCGGCACACTATGGCCAGCAATCGGCGTGCTTTGGGGCACAGCCCGAGCTGCTGTTGCAGGCAACAATGCGACTGCTGCAGCGGCATCTGTTGTACGACGAGGAGCGACTGCGTCTGATACGCTCCAGCGTGGGCAGGCATCGCTATATGGGCGAGGCCATGAAGCACCTGCTCGACGCATTGCTGCTGACCCTAAGCGAGGAGGAATCCTTTCAGCTGCCCGACTACTTTGTGATCTATGCGCTGCTCTCATCGCCTTTGGGGGCAATTGCTGCTGCTGGGGATGGGAAGGCATTGGGAGGTGCACCCATGCTGCGTACATTTGCCAGCAAACTGATGGATGCAGTGCAGCGTTTGCTGCCCCAAGTCAGCGTCGATGCCTACATGACGTGGCACGAGCTGCCGTCGGGAGTGCCGCTCTTCAGTCTGCAGACGCACATCAACAATCAGTGCGCCAAGCTGCTGCAATCCCTCGAGCAGGTGAAGGAGAAGGACAGCAGTCTGAGCAATCACAGTTTGGGTGCACAGCTGACGAACTTTGCGAGAAGCGCTGAAACCTTTCAGCAGCGTCTGGAGCAGCTGACGTTGGGGGAACTGCTCAGTTTCCTGGATGGCGACGACGAAAGTGAAGCAGCCAACGAGGAGCAGCTGCTGGCGGCACTCAATCAACTGATGCAACGTCCCATTGCCTTTGGCAGCGATGAGTGCATCGAGAGTCTGGCCAAGCATGTCCAACTGTTGGGTGAGGAACATGCCCACCTGATAATCGATCATCTGAGCGCTGTGTTCGAGGTGAAGCAGGAGCAAATGGAGTCGGACGAAGCGGATTACGAAGATTACGATGAGATCTATGGCGAGCTCTTGGCCAAGGTGTTGTATCCCATCTTCAAGGCATTGCCGACGGTCCATCAAAAGCTGCGATTCCTCGAGAAGCGCGACATGTTGCGAATCCAGGACGAGCTGAGTTTTCGCTTGAGTGAATCATCCGCCAATCGCATTGGCTTCTTCAATACGCTGAGCTATCGCCAGGACCAGTTTCCCATGATGCAGTTCCTCGATCTGTGCTACCAGCAGCCGGCACAGACGTGGCTATCACTCGCTCAGCTGGGCATGAGGCATCCGCAGTTTGGCAAACTCTACTGCAACATAGCCATCGCTTGTGCGGCGCATGCAATGCATAATTTGGACTTCACGTTGCATCAACTGATGCTGGACGAAACGCTGCTCACGCACAAGAATTCCGCTGATGAGGATGATTTCCTGCTGCGTCTCTATGAGCTGCCTTTGGTGCTGCATTCCCCACTACGCTCGCCACAAATGTGTCTCCAGCTGCAACAGAATGAATCTGCAACGATCTCCCAGTTCACCGAGCAGCTGCAACTGGGACAACGCAATTATCTCTCGGCCTGTACCATGGGCATGGAGAAGTTTGCCGATGCCCAGAACTATGCGGCACTTGGCAGAATCGCAGACACGTTGCTGAAGCTGGAACGCATCGAGCAGCGTTCTCGCAATTTCAACATACAATTTGGTGGTGGCCAACGGCGACGTCGTTTGGCCAAGAAATATGCCACGTTGATGGACCAAATGAGCACTTGGCGCATTAGCAATTGGAAGCTGACGTTCGAGTTGATTGCCACCATCGATAAGCTGCGTGGACAGTTGCGCAACTTTGATGCACAGCGCAGCTATGTCCTAGATCAATTCATGGCATATTACGTGGCGAATATGCCGCGTGCCTTGCGCATCAATCCAGGTGAGAGAACGTCAGAAAGAGATTCCTTCTATATACTATATTCTTATCTCTTAGATATGCAGCAACAAGTCAAAGCTTTGGTGGAGACGTTGACGCACAAGGAGTTGTGGGAAGAGGAGCAACTGATTATGCTATTACCCGACATTCCCTCGCAAGCCAAGGACTGTGCATTGGTAACAGACTAACCAACTGACTGATTAACTAGCCAACTAACTAACTAACTTACTGATGACTGACTCTGACTTCAACTCTTCTTCAATTGATTAACGATTTACCTGCTAAACAATGACTTGCCTTGCCTTGCAGCTGCTGGAGAAAGCCTCGTCGGTGGAGGCCACCAATCTACTCAGTCTGGCGATTCTCCGTAAGCTGGACAACGATGTCTTGGAGACGCTTTCTCGTTACGTTGATGACGTTGGCACAGCGGAGGCCCAAAGAGGCTACAGCTTCCTGCTGAAAGCTTATATGATGGCCTATAAGGATGTCTTGATAGCGCCAGCAAAGCCATCTGATTATCGCTTGCTCGCAGAGCATTTAATGCGCACTCCCAAGTTGCTGTTGCAGGAAAATCTGTGCATTGCCATCGAGAATCTGAAGACGCTGCGTGCAACGGACGCATCAACTGAAACATAGTATTAAAGCAGTTATAACTAGATATAACATACATATTATAAGATACTCAATTAGCCAACTAAATGAGAGTTAATTTCGAATTTACATATTACGTTCCTCAACAAATCTGTTTAATGAAATGTGAACAAATACATATATGAAGCTAATTTTGTATTACAAGTTTGAGTGATACTTTTCGTAAATAAATACATTTCCTTTAAATATACAAATAATTAATATTTACAATACTTATTAAAGAAATATGCAAGATCATGGTTGTTTTTTATCTTCAGTTAACTTATTACTAAACTATTATCGGTTAATTGTGGTTTTCAATCAATTATATCACAATTAAGTATTTATTTACTTTCATATATAATTATATATTTATTTAAATTAATGAAATTTACATCATGGTTACAGAAAGTTCGTTTGAATAAATTTAAATTAAAATCGGTTAAAATTACGCGGCTTTTATTGCACAGCGTTGCCACACTGCAATGTCAGGGTTGCAATACGCAATTTGTCGAACGTGGCATTTGCACAGTGTGGCCACACCAGCGCGCCGGCTGGTTTCGTACGCCATGGTTGACGCATGCGTTTGACGTGCATATGTATGACGGCGGCGGTGACAGATTTTTTTTGCATACGAAAAATTTTTCTGAGCAGAAGTACGAAGCTATAAAGTGCGTGGAAATTAAGGCGTCTCAAGTCGAAATTGAAAGCCATACGTATTGAACAACCGATTGGACATTAGCGGCTTGAGTGCATTGCAAACAACACGTTGATCGTCGTTTTTTTGCACGCAACAACCTTCTGTATTTCCATTTTTTGCGCATACATTTACCGATATTTTGGTGGTTACACCGACACGGACACACACAAACACACACACTGATACACATAGACATACCCAAGCAGCAGCGACGACAAGAACGAGCAACGGCAACGACGTCGATGTGAAGCAGCAGCGCAGTGAAGAAGGAAAAAAAAACAAGCGAAATCGAAAGCAAAATTTGTCGAGTCGCGAGTCAAGGCGTCAAAAAAAAAAAAATTCTTCAATAAGTGTGCTAAGCTGAACGAATCAAAATCCCTACAAAACTAAATACGAAAAACTGCACATTTGCCGAGAAGAAGAGAAGTAAAGAGAAAAACACACGGTAAGCAAATGATGAAGTTTATCAATAATGGCAAATTCTCAAGCAAAAAAGCTAATTGTAACACAATTTCGATTTTATTATATATATTTGTTTTATTGTTTTTTAGGAAGCGTTCACAACAACAAAAGGAGAACGGCAGTACTAGCACAACAACAACAATAAGAACAACAGAGAAAGAAAGAAAATAGCAAAAATGAATAAAACACCACAATTCGATGTTCTGACCATTGAGCCAGAGCATGAGTTGCGATTTGTGGGTAAGTAAGAGAATGTGTGTTTGTGTGCATGTCTCCACATATTGCATGTGAGTGTGTGTGTGCGTGTGTTTTGAGTGCAAATTAGGAGTGAAGAAGCAGCAGCAACAGCAGCTGCATTTGCTTGCAAGAGCGTTTGCAATGTTTTTGTTTTGCACTTGGCGTGCAAAGAGAAGGCCACATCATTGTGTGTGTGTGTGTGTGTGTGTTAGAGTGTGACAGTGACAGTGGCGGTGGATCGATCAACATCACCATGAACCGATATCAATGGACAATACTATGCGAGAATGCAAAATAATTGTAAACATTGCAGCCAAGTGCTGCCCATTCATTTTACTGCTGCGTGTCAAACGGCGGAGCAAACTGCAAAGTTCACACGCACACACACACACACACACACGCAGCAGACGAACAAAACAAGGCCGCATGTTGTCGATTTGTTATTTTTCTCTTTCTTTCACTTTACGCTGTTTTTTTTTTTTTTGGTTTTGGTATTGTATGTTGCTTTCACACAGCTTATCAATAATTTGTCGCTGTTTTCTTAGTAGTTGCTGTTGTTGTTGTTGCCGCTTTAGTTTTTGACATTTGTATTTTGCAGCGGCAACTGTGGCGTCGCTTTCATCGTTTTGGAAATGCGACCGCGGCCATCATCTCTCCCTTTCTCTCTCTTGCGCGCACTCTCTTGAGCTTCTCTAGCATATTCATAAAACCGAAAAAAAAACAACAAAAAAGAAAAACATTTGTCGCCGCCGCCACAAGAGCAGCTAAAATTTTATTTTTATACTTTTGAAACGTTTTTCATGAGCCATTTTTCCTTTTACTTTTTGAATTTTGGCCAAATAACAACAGCCGAAACAGCAACAACAACAATGCATATGACAGAAAATGTTGAATTATTGTTGTAGTGCGCACAGTGTTCCGCAATGCGATGAGTCCAAGTGCAAATGATTTGCGCCCCCAGCGACAAAAGTTTTGCGTCTACCGTTCACACTGTTCTGCTGCTCTCATAGAGAGACACATGTACACATGTACATGTACAAGTACATGTAAGTATGTGTGTGTGACTGTGTGCCGCTGATCGTCACTTGTCAAAGCACACACGCATACACACATACATACATGCATGCTTATGTTTGGCTTGTGATGAATGAATTTTCCTTAAAACTAACAAATTCAGCTGCAAAGAAAATTACTACCCTTGTTATTATGTGTGTGTGCGTTGTTTTTGCCTTTAATTGAATTAGTTTTCGTTTTATTGACAATCTATACAGCGATATTAAGTACATTCTATAAGACAGAATACACATAAAATAGAATGTGACATAGCAAATAGTCAAACGGAAATTCCAAGAGCAAAATAATGTGTAGATGAGGTCAAAGACAGATATTTTTTTAAAGACATTTATTGTTATTTTAGCATTAAGAACGAATAACCTAACCCATTACTTTCGTACTCGTTACTCTCTTATTGCAGCTTGATACACGCTGCTTTCACTCGTTACTCGTTGCTCATTACTTTCGTACTCGTTACTCTTATTGCAGCTTGATACTCGCTGTTTTCACTCGTTACTCAATACATTCTTACTCGTTACTCTTATTGCAGCTTGTTACTCGCTGTTTTCACTCCTTACTCATTACATTCTTACTCGTTACTCTTATTGCAGCTTGTTACTCGCTGCTTTAACGAATAGCCCATTATTTTCCTACTCGTTACTCGCTGATTGTCAATTAGGCTTTGAGTTGCATTTAATTGCAGTTTGATACTTGCTCTCTTCACTCGTTACTTTTTGCTTTTTACTGTAGCTGGTTGTTCTATACTTATAGAAAACGTCCCGACTTGCTTTGATTAGTCTCAGTACTCGTAATTTTTACCTCCCTCTGATTTAGTATATGATTTCTGAATGTTTTATTATGATCGATAGCATTTAAAGATCGGTTTTTGAAGATTGGCAAGAGATGTGCATTTTAGGAACCTTTTCTCTTGTTTTTCTGTTCAAGTAAAGAGTGAGTTTAGATCTCAGCGACTAGACAAACTCCCAAACTTACTCCAAATTGTTTTAGAAGCATGCTTGAACATTTTGAAATGGGTTTTCTAAACTTGAAAGCTTACTGAGTAAAGTATTTACCACAACACCACATTTAACACAACTGAAATGAAGTAAATCGATCAACTAATGTAATCTCGATTGTTTTCATCTTATATTCACAGGTCCGTTCAATCGGCCCGTGGTGACAGTGATGACACTGCGCAACAATGCACCCTCGACGCTGGTCTTTAAGATCAAGACCACCGCTCCCAAGCGTTATTGTGTACGTCCAAACATTGGCAAGATTGCGCCTTTCCGCTCCACGCAGGTGGAAAGTAAGTATACAAAAAGCATTGACATTCAATCAGTTGTTAATTTCTCTCTTCGTAACAGTTTGTCTTCAGCCCTTTATGTATGATCAGCAGGAGAAGAACAAGCACAAGTTTATGGTGCAGTGTGTGCTTGCACCACAAGATGCCGATTTGTCTGATTTGAACAAGTTGGTAAGCATTTTGGATGGAGGATGACAGATGAGTATGTTCTATTTGTTAATAATGTACACTTGAAACACTTTGCAGTGGAAGGAATTGGAGCCGACTCAGCTGATGGATGCCAAATTGAAGTGTGTATTTGAAATGCCGCCCTCGGAGTCGAATGTTGAGAACAACAGCGGTGGCAACAATACCAATACAGGCGGCAGTGTTGCCGGCAATGCAACAGCCAGTCAAAGTGCAGCTGAATCACTGAAGACCGATGCGTCCAAGTTGTCCGATGAGGAACTGGTAAGAGATTCGAATGAGAGTGAAAGTTACACCTATTTGAATACTGTCTTGACTTTGTTGTAGCCTCCTTCGAGTCTGTCCGAAGCTACCATGCAAATTGAAACACTTGCCGTCGAGATAAAGGAGATACGTGAACTCAACATTGAACTGCGAAAAGAAAATCTACACTTGAAGGTAAGGTAAACTTTATTTGGTTTTGTTCGATCTTTACTTATAATGTGTTCTTCATTTGATTAGGATCAAATCACACGCTATCGGAGCTCGCCGGCCACTAAGCAAATCAACGAGTCCTATACTCCAGTTTTAGCTGAAAAACAGATTCCGGTATTCTATATAGCAATCGCAATTGCTGCGGCTATATTGGGACTGTTGCTGGGCAAGTTTTTGCTCTGAATGCCATAATACCAACAACAACAACAACAACAAAACGATAACAACAACAAACACATACACACACACACACACTAACAGAGAGAGATGCAAATGCAACAACAACTGCAGCAGCAACATCAACAGCAGCAACAACAACGAACACAACAGCAACTATAACTTAAAAAAGAAAATAAAAGAAAAATCAGCAGAACGAAGAGCAAAAGCAACCTCGAATGTTGAAGCAAAAGCTAAATACACATAAAACTCACACACACACACACACACAATATTGGTTCTATAAATTGCTCGTTTTTTTTTTAATTAAAATTCTATTTTGTTACGATAGTATGTTTCCCTTTATTCGATCTATATACATATATAATACTATCAATTATAATCATTGATGAATTAATGAGCAAATTTTTGTCGATTTGTCTAAATTATGTAAACACACATACATACAAACCACACACACACACACACATAAAAAGGAAACATGTTTAGATAATGTAATTGTTAAAGAGAAAAACAAAAAATATGAAAATTCAAAAATAACAAAAAAAAGCAAAAAAAAAAACAAAAAAATTACCGTAAGCATAATTTGCAATTGCATTAGAACGTTAAATCGCAATTTGCAATTGCAAAAATAAACAAAAAGAAGAAGATGAAGAAAACAAAAGAAAAACACAAAGTCAAGTCAAGAGGACAAAAAAGCAAAAACAAAACGGAACATGCTTGGATTTGGGAATGAAAAAGCAAACAGCAAAAACAAAAACGAACGTCGTTCTCCTGCCCTCCTTCTGTCTCCCGTTCTCGCTCGCTCTCTATCGTAATTCTTCCGCCAGAATGATTGGACAACTCTCTGTCTCGCTCTCACTCTAACCCACTGGAATATTCCCTCTGTCTCTCTCTCGCTCATCCTCACATCAAATAGAACGGCGCGCATGCGTCGTTGATGTTTCTTTTTTTTCTGTTTCATATTTTGGTGATTGAGATGCATTCTTCTGCATACTTTCTTTTTGTTGTTGTTTAAGTGTATCTATATCAATTTTTTTTTTATTTATTTCGAGCGTGTTTCCATTTATATCTATATTATTTTTATTTTTGCGCAATTAAAACTTGTATTTTGATTCAATTCTGTTTTAGCTTGCACACTTGCATTTACATTTCTAATTTCTTTTATTTGCAAAGACACAACACACACACACACACACACAGATCCATAACAAAATAATATATGTAATGAATTTATATAATTGTGTTGTCGCAAGAGTCCTAAATATAACGGTATATAACGGTATGCGGATATCTCAGTTGGAATCATTCGAGGAGGTGTGGACAGTATTTCTAGATGAGGAATAACAACTAGAACTACATACTTACATACATATATATATATATACTATATAAGAACAATTTCAATCAATTTTTATAAACATTGAGAACTGTTGACAAGTCATATAAACACATACACACACACACACTCACATATAAATTGTTAATGCAGCTTATTAGTTTTGCATATTTCTACTAAATTGTATATTACTTTATTTTCCCAAAACCAAAAAATGAAGTCTTTTTTTTTTAATATATATATATGCATAAAAATGAAAAAGGAAATGATAAAAAAAAGAAAATCGAAAACATCTATATTTGTATCGTCTAAAACATGTACTATAAAAAAAAAGGAGCAGACGCTTTCTGTTAAAGTGATTCGATTCATCAAAAAAAAATGAGAAAAAAAATGGACAAAAATCCAGCTTCGACTATTTTTGTTTCAAATTTTGCAAAGCATTGAAAAAGGGTATATCGATTTATATATAAATAAATATATATTAATATATACATTTATGAATGCTGTATTTTCATAGACATGATTTCGTATTAAATGTTTAATCTAGAAATACAGTCAAAACAAAAAACAAATGGCAAATAAACGCATATAAGCAAATCATAAGCAAAATGTACTTGATGTCAGCTGTAGCAAAGAAAAACAAAACAAAGAATACAAAAAAAAACAAGAAAGAAAACATTTAAAATAAAATAATAAAAAATGAAAGGAAATGAGAACAACAACAACAGGCAACAAATGCAAATTAACAAATGTTTAGCTGCATTATAATTGCAACGGCAACTGCATCTATAATTGAGCAACACACTATATAATTGAGGTGAATGAGTTTGTGCGAAAATCCGAGATAAAACCCAAGTAAGAAAAATGAGCAAAAAAAAACAATTTAATATTTACAGCATGATTCTTAAAAACTAAGTGTTTTTTTCTTAAAAGGAAAAATAATAATAATACAAAAAACAAAATGAAACATTGTTAATTAAAACATCAGATATCATTTAAAACCAAAACAAATAAATTGAAATAAATTACGTTGCCGCTGTTGCTCTTGCTCTTGAATTGCGCGCCACAAAAACATCCAAACGAATGTCGACTGTCGAATGCTATCGATAACAGGTGGCCACCTGGTGAATACCTGGTGTATGTGTCGATAACCGATAGCAGCGTGTAGCGCTTTGAAAGCGCAATGCCGCCGCTGCTTTTGAAGAAGCTTTTGTTTTTTTCCCGTGTGCCAAGCTGCTGCCAAGCAACGAAAACGAGACGAAACATTTTGTGACTGACAACGCACCGCATCCCTTTTGTCCTTGCTGGCTGCTGCTACTGCGTGGGATGCTCTGCTAGTCCAGTAGCCAAGTGTAAACAAATCGCACGCGCCTAAAAATAACTGCTCTGGCAAAATCTCGAATTGTGACCACCAAAAAGAATATTCAGTTGTTGACTTTCGAGCTCATCAAAAGCGAGACAAAAACTGTTGCATACTTTTGCGCGCCAAAGTAAATTCAACGTGAATTTGGATTTGGATATTTTTTTGTTTTTTTTTTTGTTCGGTGTTTGTTTCAATCTCTTTGTGCTTGGCTGTGATTGTGATTAAGATTGAAACTGTGCTGTGACTTAGAATGTACATGTTAATGCAATAATAAGACTAAGTTAGTCCAGGCAATGCGGAGTGCAGGTGAGTTACATTGTTGTTGTTGTTGCTGTTGTTGCCTTGTAGTATGCTTTGGCTCGGTTTATTTTTAAACTCGGAGCTGAAACGTTTAGCTGCAACCGCAATTGCACAAACACGAACACACACGCACACACACACAGACAGAGACGCATACAATGTCAGTTTAATTGGTCCTCAATGCCAAGGACTCTAAGGGCGAGCTGCAACAAGTAGCAAGTAGAAAGTAGAAAGTAGGAAAAGCAGCGCAGTCTAATAAATTGTTACACATTGTGTGTGTGTGCTTTGCTTTTAATTGAACGGTCTATATCTTAAGCTGCTGCCTAATTGGAGTATTAAATCAATAAGCCCCGACCTCATCTTCCCTTCCCTGCCCCCCTTCTACACACATCATCATCTGCATTCATTCGTAGCCAAGCTGAATGAGTGTATTCGTAATTTATCTGAGTACACGACTCTTTCTCTATGTGTGTGTGCGTGTGTGTGTGTGTGTGTGTGTATTTATGATTGTGTACACGGTAAGCCGTCACTTGACAAGGCCACCCAGCCACAGCCACAGCATCAGCCACCGCCTCAGCATCCCCTTTGGAGTGTCAGCTGCCACCTGAAGAGCAGCCCTCAGTTTCGGTTTCGGTTTTGTTTATAAACCTCTTTTTTTTTATTTAGCAAGCTTACTCTCTCCCTCCCCCTCTCTCTCTCTCTCTCTCTTTCGCTTACTTGCTAAATTTGTGTCTATTTTTGGGCAGCCCCATTCGCTAAGTGGGCGGGGCTCGAGTTCTTAAGTCCTTACGCACCCTTTGCGATCCCTTAATCCGCTTTGCTCCCTATCTTTTATCTATTTACTTTACTTCTTTTTTCTTTGCTTCTTTTTTGTTTCTTTATAATTATTAGCTCACACAAAAAAGAGGAAAAGAGAAAGCCCAAAATTTAATAAAATAAAATAAAGGAGGCAACAAAAATATTTGAAATAACTGCCAAAAAAATGCGCGCTTTGAAATCTTTGTTGGAACTTTTTGCACGTGCCTCGAACTCTCACACACACACATTCCACACTTACACATACACATACCTAGACACATACACACACACACACACACACATAGTTGTATTCAATCAAGACTTGAATAGGCTTTTTATGCCCCGAGTTGGAGAGACAGAAAATCAATAAATCGAGTTTAATGAGTATTCCGAAATATTTCGGAAGACGCTTACCCGGAGGCATCCTTGGCTTCCCCCTCAGTCCGTCCCCCCTTCCCCTTCCCCCCGCTCCCCGCTCAACGCTGCACATAAAAGCCAGCTTTTGTCTGTGTGCAACTTTCAGAAGTAGCTCATTGTGTTATTTCTGTTTTTTTTTTCTTTTCGTTTCTTTTTTTTTTGTTCTTGATTGTTGCTAGGACCCAACTCAAGTTCATGTTGCTGACAGCACCCAACTCTTCAACTGTCCATCTACATCTCAATCTCTGATCTCTCTCTCTCTCTCTCTCTGTCTGTCTCTTCCCCTCTCTCTCTCCATTCTGGCAGGACACTTGTTGAAGCCAGCATCACGATGACGACCGCCAACATTGACTACGACTATCTGCTCAAGTTCCTGGTGCTCGGCGATTCGGGCGTGGGCAAAACCTGTCTCCTCTATCAGTACACCGATGGCAGATTTCACACACAGTTCATCTCAACGGTGGGCATTGACTTTCGCGAGAAGCGATTGGTAAGTCAGACAACAGATATATATATTCAGATATAGAATATTCAGAGAAAAAACAAGTCCCAAAATCATGGTCTTAGTACTAAGAATTTTGGGTTCTAAAGTGCCTCAAGAACATCAAAATCCTAATGTCAGCAAACACATCTTGATTTCAAGAACATTTAATATAAGTTCTTATTAATAACAAGAACAAATCTTATAATTTTAAGACCCAAAATCTTATTATAAAACCAACAAAATCTTTTATTATATTTTATTGATTTTTTTTTTTACTATTTATTTATTATTTTGCCATTTTATGATTCAGTTTGTTGATCATTAAACTTCAGTTTAGAAGGGTATTATAATTTGCAATTTCTGCAAGAAATTGATGTAACAGGTTGAAGGAGGCAAGGAAGAAGGTAATTTGGATGCTTAATAGAAAGGTTTAACTGAGGGAACTGTGGTTCGGAGCTCAGAGTGGAGTAAGGGCACAGACGAAGGTTCGAAGCTTTGATAAACAGTGGTTTGTGTCTTGGCTAAATTCCTTTAATTCGAGGATTAATTTTTTATAGAGACTATCGTTTATTTTGTTGGTGTACAATTGTAGCTCTTTAAGATTAAAGAGGAACAACCCTATGAAGAAAGCTACCATGACTACTCTACAGGTTTCTTGGGGGAACTGTGGTTCGAAGACAGACGAAGGTTCGTGCTTTTTTATAAGCACACACTTGTGTCTTGTCTTTAAATCGTCGACTTATTTTCATTTAAACATTTTGAGCAACCGCTTCATTTTGTCGGGGTACAGATTGCAGCCTTCTAGCTCTTACCGTTTAGTCAAAGAGATTCGTCAAAGAGTTTCTACCGAGGCTACTCTGCAGACAAACCCAACCGGGGGAAACTGCGGTTTGGAGTTCGAAGTAGAGCAAAGGCACAGAGAACATTACACATTGATGATGCCAGTTGAATAGTTAGAAGTTAGAAGGATGCATCTCCGACCAAATAAAGTATATATATTCATGATCGAACCGATATAGCCATGTCCTTCTGTCTGTCTGTTCCTATGAACACCTGACAACATGGTATGTTTTGTACTCTATAATATAAATGTATTACAATATCGATATACCAACTATAGCCTTTGGTATATTTTAGTATTTTTGTGGTATATTGTTGGTATATTTTGATATTTTCTGATATAGTTGTTTCATTTCCGACTAAATTTCTGGCAACACCTTTTAGCTTGGTCTTTATCATTGACACAGCTAATTGTTCGTGTTCGCCTTTTATTGCATCGACAATGTTTAACGCATCAAGAAAACTTGTTAAGTTTTCCGCTTTACCATCGAAAAATGGTATAAGCTTTGATGCTGTATTAATGAATTCAATATTGGATTGTGCCATTGTGACTGTTTTGATTTCTATTACACTTGAATGTGTATCAGAATCAGAATCTACAGTTGACATTAGAATGGCTGGGATGGTAAGATTTGCCAAGTCTTGTTCTTGGACTTGTATATCCTCCTCTGTACTAGCCTCAAATTTTACTGGGGTATTCAGAATAGATGGCACAGTTAGATTAAGATTATGTTTCTCCTTTATACTTTGGAGATTATTTCTTAATCTTGTCAATAACCTTGACGTTTCTGACCAATGTTGATCGGTTAATACGTCTTTATGATTATAGATTAATATTCGTGCTTCATTAAAGCAGTCGATTAGGGTTATTGCGTGTCTATCTACTGTGTCTCTGTGAGTTGGTCTATTCTGAGTTAAGCATTTGTATGCTTTTTCAAATCTGATTTTTATATTATGGATTCGTTCAGAAAGTTCTGACCATTCCATAATATGGGCTAGTAAGTGGTTCCTATACGAGGTTTAGTATTTGAATACCTCGTAGTTAATTTCCTCAGATTTCTCGTTAAATACCGTCATAATTTCTATGCCAGGTATTAACTTTAATAATTGAGCCTTTTCTTTATTAGATAGGCCAATAAATGGGGAGAAATCTAGGTCATATGTCCTTATATATATACTTTCGAAATTACATATATACGTGGGACTATATGACACGATGAAATTAACTCTTTTGATTAAGTCTGGGTCTCTTAACAAGACGTTCTTTAAACTCCTTTTTGCTAATTTACTCATAATGTTATGCGATATTATTTTCTATTCTGATCTTATATTTCATATATATATATAATCTCTTTTTTATTTATGATTTTTTTTTCTTTTTTTTTTTTATTACATTTTGTTGTATTTAGCTATTGTTTTTTATTTAGCTATATATTTACTTATTCTATTTGTCTCTATAGACATTAATTTTTCTTAGGAATTTTTTAAATAAAAAAAAAAAATTCTACTTTTACTTGGAAATTCTCATTTAGATTAACAGTTTCCTACCTAATTTTTCGTACAGCTATACGGGCTGCACTACTATCGAGCAAAAAGGTGTTTCGCACGATTATATAATTTGTTTTTATCTTAATTAATTATATTATGTTATATTCTATTCATTAGTTGATTCCTGCACTCTTTGTAGTGCTGCCGGCTTCTGTGCCCTCTGTGGCACTGTCGGTTCCTCGGCCAGCTTGACGTGCATGGCGTTGCCGGTGCTGGGTTGGCACAGGCTTGTTGCTTCCTCTATTCGCTTGTTGTTTCTTCTCTTTGATTGTTGTTGGCCAGCGTGATGCGCGTGGCGTTGCCGGTGCTGGGCTGGCACAGGCTGCTATTTCTTCTACTTCTTCGTAGGGGCACCGGTGCTGGCTGCACAGGTGAACTCACAATGCGGTGAGCTTAGTGGTCCCTCGCAGTCGTTTGGGCATGTCTTCATCAGGGCTGGTATCTTCTTTGCTGGCGGTGGTTGAGATTTGTTATTGATTTGTCGTTAACAACTTTGATATTTTTGATATTCACTGAGTGAGTATGTGGTGTAGGGTTTTCTTTTATCTGTTTCAGCTATTGCTGATAAAGGTCAAGCATGGTCTGTAGCCTTGCTGTTGCCTTCCACGGTGTCGGCCTCAGGTGAATATAATTGCCATTTAATGTGAGCAATTTCTTTATTCAATTTTTTAACCCGGCCACTGCGACCCATAACACTCACTACACTCTACTCACTCAGATTTTCTTTAATTTTTGTTCCAGTTGTTGTTAGCGCATCGCCGGTTGCGTTTCGTTGTTTGCTTATGTTGTCTTCGTTATTTGAGATAGAGATCCTGGAGTCCTGGTCTTTCCTAGACCCACGTCACGGTCGCCATGTTATATTCGACAGTAGTTGGTGGAAGAATTCTTTAGCTTTTTTAAGTTTAATTGAATTAACACATGCACGTCAGTGCAGTTTTGGTTTGGTTTTCATAAATGTTCATTTATTCTAAGTAAAATATTCTCTTACCCTAAGTACATAAGTTCAGCGCGCACTGCGCTGCCGGTTCAGCCGGCAGCGGCGCGGCTGCATTATATATTACTTATATGTATATACTTATATGTCAATGGACAAGCATGCTTTTGTCTTACATAAATTCTTTAGAGTGAGAGAGTGTATTATGCACTTATGCATAGGGCACTGGCGGTCAGCGTGCATATGCTGACTTAGCCGAATTCGCACAAGCGGCGGATCATGTTACGCGCTCACTTGATTTTGTTATTGTTTATTATGATTTGTATGTGGCTGCACAAAGTGTTGCCGCCACATAAGTGCCAAACACAGTGTACACTCGATACAAATGGTAATCACAGTGTACACCCGATATGTATGACATATGTGCATATTACAATATGCTTTATGGAAATTGGGTAGCGGGTATCTAACAATCGAGCACCTTCGACTGTGGCTTTCTTACTTATTATTATTATATATATGTATGATTTCATTTTCAATTGTTATTTGAATTATTTTAATAGATTTTAAATTGAAATTGCTCGGTACACAAAACAAATTAAATAATAAAGACACTAAAGTATCAATTTGAAGTATTTTCACTAGTTTTGAAAATTATTATATATTTTTGTCTTATTATTATTTATTTCTCAATAATTATGTTTTAAGATTTTTCTTTTCCGTTCAACAAAAGTTTATTTTAAGCAAGTTCATTTCACCGAAAAACTATCGATGAAGCACACTCGATAGTAACGTTACTATCTACTATCGATAGTTCAACAGCAGCGTTAAAATTGTTTGCTTCGCCTTTGTCGCCATTTCACAGGTGTACAGCTCCCGTGGACGTCGCCATCGCATCCATCTGCAGATCTGGGACACAGCCGGGCAGGAACGCTTTCGCTCGCTGACGACCGCCTTCTACAGGGATGCGATGGGTTTTCTGTTGATCTTCGATCTGACCAGCCAAAAGTCGTTCCTCGAGATCACCAACTGGCTGGAGCAGTTGCGGATGCACGCCTACACCGAGGATCCCGACGTTGTGCTCTGCGGCAACAAGTGCGATCTCCTCAAGCTTCGCGTCGTCTCCCGGGAGCAGGTCGCAGCGTTGGCGCAACGCTATCGCCTGCCGTACATTGAGACAAGCGCCTGCACCGGAGCGAATATACAACAGGCTGTGGAGCTGCTCGTCGGTCGTGTCATGGAGCGCATCGAGAATGCTGTCTGCAATCGGGACTTTTCTCTCTTGATGGCGCAATCGCGTCGCCTGCCCAATATTGCGTATGGTCCCGATTTGGTGCGTCTCCATCAGCCACAGAATAACGGCAACAATAATAATGCAACGCGTCGCAATTGCAACTGCTAAGCTAAGGGATGATTATGATGATGATGATGATGATGAGGAGGAGGCACTTATTCAGTTACCAGTTTTTATTACCGTTTCTATGTGTACGTTGACTGTAAATAAATGTTTGTTGCTTGTTAACCCGCTGCAAGGATTATCTTGAAACGAGAAAGAATGTAGAGTTCCTTTCTCTTAGAGCTTGAGGGCGTTCCATTTCCATTCTCCAAGCTTCGTTTGAAGTTTCTGGAGGTATTCCATTTATTCTTTATTCTAACAATCTCCATTCCACTTTGACCTGATCCCAATTTATTTCCTTCCTCTTCTGCAAGTCTTTAACCCTGAAGGAACTGCAATTCCATTCCAAATATTTCTTCCTCCTCTGAACATTGTCTAGGATTCCAATTGTCCAGGAATTACATTTCCTACATCTAGCTACTATCTCTGCTCCTCTTTGCCAGTTCTTTATCTTTTAAGCAAGTTTTATCCCTCTTGCAGATCTGATAAATTAACTCAATTCCAGTTTCCTTCAAAGATTTATTTTATACCTCACCCAATTACAGCTTCTCCCCTTTCTAAAATACGATTTATTCCTTTTCCAGTGAAAAAGAAAATCCTTGTCCATTTTTTTTTCTTCCTCCCCAAAACTTCTCCAGGAATCCCATTTATTCCTATGTCTAGCGAGATTAATTCTGCTTTGTCCTGATAATTTACGTCCATGCTCTTCAGAGCCTCAAAAAATATATCACCACAGAAGTTTTATCCCTTTTCACTTCACTTTCTCCCTCACTTAACCCAATTAAATGCTCTCCTTCCTAAAATTTCATTTACTTTATCTCGGACCCCAAAGAGATCTCCGTTCTTCTTTTACCTGATCCGGATATCTTGTATTACCTTCTAAAATCACTGATGGCTTTTCTACTTCCTTGAAGCAACTAAACCAAATAGTTGTGCACTCTTCATTTGTCACCTTAGGGATTGCTCTCTTTTTTCTCTGAACCGCTCTTTCCCATGTCCTTATCTTCCTCCCAAAACACCCTCAACTCCCATTGTACTTTCGCTTAGGTTCTATTTATTCACACATTCGATATGCAAGTCTCAGCGCCAATCCCAGCCAGTGCCAAGACCACAGACGTGTCCTGCTGCTGCCGCTGCGCTCCTCGATCCATTGGCGATAGTAGTGGACATCGGTGTAGACGCCGGGCAGTCCGGGCTCGGCGCAACCAAAGCCCCAGGAGACGACACCAATGATGCGACCCTCGTGGACCAGCGGACCACCCGAGTCGCCCTGACAGGAGTCGGTACCACCCTGAAGGCGGCCAGCGCACAGCATGCCCGGAAGCAGTCCGTTGCCATAGATGCTGCCACACGTCTGATGTCGTATCGTGCTCACATTCGCCATCAAAAGTACATTCGAAAGTGAGTTCTACACAGCATAGAAAGCATTAGTAATCCCCGAACTCCCAATGTCCTAAATAACTCACCTCCTCGGTGCGTCCCCAGCCTGCCACGAGGCAAGTGGCGCCCACAGGCGTCTGACGAGTGGCCAGCTCAATGGGTGAAATGGTGGCTTGACTGTTGTTCTGTGCATTCCTCGCCAGACCCGACTTCAGAAACATGATGCCCACATCGTCCCGCATGCTGTCCGGACTAAAGCTGTTCATGTAGGCCATCGAACTAACGTCGGACACAATCGTGGCGTTGTTGCGTTCGTAGCGATTCAACGTTCCCAGCACGACAACAAACTCACTCGGTTTGCGGTAACGTTTACGCACCGTGCTGTGAACGGAAAGGAATATATATATGTATATACAAGCTAATTTTCTTCCTCATAGTCCACTTACTTGTAGAGACAATGGGCTGCAGTCAGCACCTTGTTGGGAGCAATCAGCGAACCGCCGCAAATGTGTCCGCTGCCAAAGTTCCTGTCGTATTTCCTCAGACGTATGGAGACCAAATGCTTTGTCTCATCCACACGGGCAACGGTGCCATTGATGATGCGTGACTCTATCGATTCCAGTCGATCTGTTGGTTGAGATTGTTGTTGCTGTGCGGCAACTGGAATAGAATGGAAAATGATAAAGGTTCGTAGCTTGGATAAGCAGAGGTTTGTGTCTTGGCTAAATTCCTTTAATGTGCGGACTTTTTTTTTAATTGAGAATTTTGAGCACCTTCCTTTATTTTGTTGGTGTACAAATTGCAGCCTTCTAGCTCTTGCCGTTTGGTTAAGGAGTTTTTGCAGAGAGTTTCCTTTAGAATAATAAACCTATGAACAAAACTACCTTGGATGCTCAGCAGACAAACCCAACCGCAGGAAACTGCGGCTCGGAGTTTGAAGGACACAGACCAAGGCTCGAAGCTTTGATAAGCAGTGGTTTGTGTCTTGGCTTAATCCGTTTAGTTCGCGGATTTCTTGATCACCTCCTTTACTTAGTTGGTACACAAAATGCAGCCTTCTAGCTCTTACCGTTTGGTTACGGTACTTTAGAATAGGAAGAAATCTATGAACAAGGGTAGCTTGGATGCTCTGCAGATAGAGCCATCAGGGAGGAACGGCGTTTCGGAGTTTTGGAGTAGAGTTAAGGCACAGACAAAGGTTCGTAGCTTTGATAAACAGTGGTTTGTGTCTTTGTTTAATCCGTTTAGTTCTTAATTACCTCCTTCATTTTATTGGTGTATCAATTGCAGCCTTCTAACTCTTACCATTTGGTTAAAGAGTTTCTGTAGTACTTTAGAATAGGAATACAATTATGAACAAAGCTACCTTGGATGCTCTACAGATACACCTAACTGTGGGGAACTGCGGTTCGGGTTCAGAGTTCGGGAAATTCTTTTCAATTGATCATTTTTAGCAACCGCTTTATTTTGTTGGGGTACAAATTGCAGCCTTCTAGCTCTTACCGTTTGGTTAAGTAGTAGTACCTTTGAATAGGAGTAAAACCCATGAACAGAGCTACCTTGGAAGCTCTTCTTCTCCCCAACTGGGAGAAACTGCGGTTCGGAGTTCGGAGTAAAGCAAGGGCACAGACTAAGGTTCCGAGCTTTGATAAGCAGTGGTTTGTATCTTGACTTAATCTGTTTACTTCGCGGACTTCTTTTTAAATACTTCTTCATTTTGTTAGGGTACAAATTCTAGCTCATACTGTTTGGTTAAAGAGTTTCTGTAGTGCCTTTGAATAGGAGTAAACCCATGAACAAAGCTACCTTCGAAGCTTTTCAGCCAACCTTAACTGGGGGAAACTGCGGGCTCGGGGTTCGGAGTTCGGAGTAGAGCAAGGGCAGAGAGAACATGACATATTGATGATGCCAGTTGGATGGTTGGAACAAGATACGAAATATCTGTTGCATTTGTAAGTAGTTGTTGTCTTTGTATCTTTTTGAAATTTTACGTCAATTTCCGCCTTTGACAAGCTTGATTAGAAACCCGAAGAGACACAGAAGTGTGTAGAAGAGGGTGCTATCATCAATTATTACACTAACAAGCAATGCAGGGGGTCGCTGCGTCTTTCTCTATGTCTCTCTCTCTCTCTCTCTATTTATAGACAAAGATATAGAACCGAGTAATTGAGAAGTGTGAGATGAAGTTTGTTTATCTTACTTGTTTCACTGGAAATAAACACGAAAAACGCGGCACACAACAAATAATACACACGCTGCATAATCAAGATTTTATATTATATATAAAGCAAAAAAAAATAGTAAGAGAAAAAAATATGCAAAAAATAATCAATCCAAATATTTAAACTTAAATCGAAGTAGTCACAACCGAGTTCGGAGTCAAACTGAAATTCCAAACACACATCAAATTGACATCAAGTAGAGTTGTTTCAATTGGCAATCAGAGGCGAGACTTATTATCAGAGGTTGATAACGCGAGAACAAGAGTCGACAGAGATGATATATAGTTGGGCTATGTGGGGAAATCAAATGCGAGGGAAAAATGGAAATACCTTCTCGGATGTTGATTTTGTACAATTCATTTTTTTATTATACATATATATAAAATACAAATACTTGTATGAAATGAATTTTCGTTCGTTTTTGTTTTTGTTGTGTGTTATTCGAGCTCAACATTATAAATATTTGTTTTTTGTTTATATCTATGGTGTATATTATGTGTATATTCGATATGCAAAATGCTTTTTTGTTGTAACATTCAGTTTTGTGTCTGATGTCCCCAAAAGGAGACTGAATAATTTTAGTTTCTTCGAATGCGTGTTGAGAGATTGAGATTGTATAAATAGTAAAGTAAAGAGTATAAGTATTAAAATTTTGCACTACAAATTCAAAAGGCACTAATTACGAGTACATACTTAACAAACAAATAGAAAAAAAAGTTATATGTATATAGAGATTCATAGTCAAAAGTGGACGGCAAACATTGCGAAAATATTGTCTGGAATTAATTGAAGTTCAAAGGTGCCTAAAGTGTGTACGTTAATTGGATTTTTGTCTTTGTTCCTCTTGATTGCTGTTGTGGTTGCTGCTTTTTATATGTAGCCCTGAAGACTGCGCGATTGACTGTGATGATGACGCGGTGGCTGATAGCCTGGCTCTTGCATTTCCATCTGCATCACCAGATTCTTTTGCTCGCCACGTGCCTCGTAAGCATGACGCGACTCACGATGCAAAATGAGAGCAGCCAGGGCCAACAGGATGGAAGTGACAACGGCGAGGGCATAGGACCAGCCAAGCACATTGAATTTGGGATACATGAGCCAGTCGCGACGATAGGCACAGCCACCAAAGATGCACACGGCCAAGAACATGAAGACAGCTGCAGCACAGAGTGAAATAATTAATATAAATTCAAATGGTGAAATAGTTGTAAATTACATGAGACGGCGGTGCCAATGAAGGCGAGACGCACGAGCAGCCATTCGTATTGGAGCACTGCCTTCAACGGCAAGCGAATGATGGTCAGCGAGAGCAGGGCCAGCACACAGAAGACACTGATGAAGGCCATGGTGACAAAGCCTTGCACAGCCATCAGCCAGCCAGGCAACAGATATTCGCGTATAACATAATATTCCTAGAGTGAACTCATTTAGATGTGTTTGACTTAGGTGGAAAGTGCACACTTACGTGGGAGAATATGTTGTGGCAGCCGGTGAATTGTTTGGGATTGTGGTATTTGGGATAAACGAAATCCTTGAAGCAATACTGCCAGAGTCCCATGTTCTTGAAGCTGCTGTGCGTCTCCTCGTACGATTCAATCCAATAAGGCGAGCTGAAGGACATAATCATCACAAAGAAGCTGGCATATGTCACAATCGAGCCAAACACGACGCCATCTGCAGTGCAATATAATATTTATTTACATAAAAAAACAATACGCTGACTTTGGCTGCGTCACTTACTCGTCGCACGCGGATAATCGCCCTTCTCCACGCCATTGTCGGTCGTATCCTGCGATTGCTGTTTGCCCAAATTATGCATATTGGATTTGAGACTTCAGTAAATGAATTGAGTTGAAGAAAATGTGTTGATATTGTGTATAAACAAATGAAATTGTAGACAAATTAAATGCACACACCCAACTGCAAGGTGGGGCTGGGGTACAATGTGACCGCTCTTGACATTTTTCACCAGCTGCTAGTTTACGTCGGCAAATATACCGAAAATACTGCTTGGTAACAATACGTTACAGTGCACACAAAGTGGCCAGACTATGAAATTTATGTGCAGCAATGTTGAAAATTTTTGTTTATTACTGATTGCATTGCATTTTTGTTTATTATAAATTAATAACAAGATAGATATTGAAAGTTTATGTCACTCGTGTGGCTCTAAAAGTTTAATATCGATGCACTCAACGGAAGCTTCACATGCCAATGTGGCCAGACTGTTAATTTGTGTAACACAAGGTGGCAACTTTAAAATTCAGTTGGAATATCGAGTTGATCTCTGGCGGGTCGATTTATTAAAATTATTAATTACAAATAACAATACACGCAATAACAAGATGGCTCAATTAAAGCACTTGGTCCACCTCGTGGTGCTCCAAGTGCTTCATATAGGCAAGAAAACACGTCCAACAGAGGCTGCACACGCTAATAAACGGGACGCGATTGCGCTCTGGGATGAGGGAGAAGTTGATGGTGGCCACCAGGGGCCAGACACATAGAGCAACCTGTAAGTAAATGCATAATGACTGATTATTTCGCTAAGTTTGCTTTCTGCTGTGTACCTTGTAGGTGGGAATGACCTTTTTGCCAACTTCGGCCACCGCCTCTCGCACTGTCTTGGACTCGAGCAGACTCATGATGAAGTAGAAGCAAGTCATGGCAGCCGGCGTATACGAAATGGTCTCAACGGCCGCCTTTACAATGCCAGTGCGCAACGATGTCTGCGGCCACATGGCGCTAGAGATCTGCTTACGACGAAAAGAAGATTGTGATTGATAACTATGAAACATGGCTAAGGGAATCGCTTTTACCTTAACCCAGCCATATAGAGTGGGCGCCACAAACAAGCCGCCGTACATGCTGAAACGCAAGACACGCCACCAGTCGTAGTTGCCTACGCAAATCCGCAAAGTTAGTAAATTTAAATCGATTAATTCAAGCAGCAACAAACTTACCCCAATTTTTGCCCTCAAAGGTTTGCTGTATCAGGCTGCCAGTTGGCCAGATCAGGCTATATGATATCATGCCACGCACAATGGGATAGCGGGTGACGAGTGTCTTGCACTGTTGCCACAGCAATGGAGCCACCATGCTGACGCTCTACATGTGAAAACATGGTTTATTGTTAGTTGCAAATTGCAATGCAAAACAACTGTTGTAATCTATGTAAATGAATTTCAGCCAGGGCCAAGTCAACACACAAAACTGGGGGCTGCGACCTCGTCCAACAAAAAGACATAAAATGGCAACACACACAACGAACAACGAACGAGACACAAAACAACATGTGGCGTGGCCTGTTGATACTTTTATGCTGTTGCTGCTGCTGCTGCTTGACGAGCTGCCTGGAGGATCAGCTGCAGGACAGCAAGATTGTCAATGGGACTGTCGCCGCCAAGGGCGAGTTTCCCTACGCAGTAAGGCGCTCCAACAATGTAGTAGTGTCTCCTCTTCAAATAACGTTTATTGCTTTTCTCAGGTGTCGCTGCGTCGCTCCAAGAGTGGACATCATTCCTGTGGCGGCACCTTACTCAATGCAGGCTGGGTGTTAACGGCGGCGCATTGTGTGCGTTCTGCAAATCCTCAGGATGTGAATGTACAATATGGCAGCAATATCATTGCACGCAATGCCACACAGTTGGCCACGGTGCAGGCCATCTTTGTGCATCCCGGCTACGAGCCGCAGAATAAGCACTTCAATGATATTGCTCTGCTGCAGCTGCAGCAACCGTTGATCCTTGATGCTCTGGTGCAGCCGGTGCGTTTACCGAGTGCCGAACAAATGACCCTGGCCAATAGCAGTGTTGTCCTCGCCGGATGGGGTTTAAATGCCGTGGGTATCGCGACCATTTCCACATAGATTCCACAGTTATTTATTCTGTACTTTTCTCTTGCAGACTGGTGGCGTTGTGCAGCATCAGCTGATGAAGGTTCAGCTGCAGGCGTTCAGCGATCAGGATTGCAGCAATCTGCATCAAGTGCAACTCCATGCCACTCAGCTATGCGCCGGAGTTCCCGAGGGCGGCAAAGGACAGTGCAGCGGTGACTCTGGTGGTCCGCTCTTGCTCGCCGGCAGCGACACTCAAGTGGGCATTGTGTCGTGGAGCATTAAACCCTGCACTCGTCCCCCCTATCCGGGTGTCTTCACCGAGGTCTCGGCGTATGTGGACTGGATTGTGGCAACTGTGGCCACGGCTCCGAATAATGATCCCGCAACGTCGCAGCTCTGGATTGGTGAATTGATTGTGGCACGTGTGCCGCCGCCACTTGTAGCGTAGTCACAAGATGAATATGAAGGAGAAGAAGTTGTACTTAAATGCAATTTATTGACCTACCAAAAATTGTACTATAAACAACACGCATTATTTACATAACAGACAACAACAGAGCGCAACTTATGCAGCCTGAATAATGGGAGCAACTGCAACTGCATCCGCATTCACAGTGTTGTCTTCATCGTGACTCAACTGACGCGTCTTTGTGTATGCCAAAAAGATGATCCACATCAGGCTGCAAATGCTGACAAAGACGACACGATTGTGCTCCGGCACCAGCGAGAAGTTCAGCGTCTGAATGAAGGGCCAAACACAGATGCCAACCTGTTGAGCTTAAGTTGTTAGTTTGTTGTTCGGTTGAGATTGAGGAGGAGTCATCGCTTAGTAGTGGTACCTTGTATGTGGGCAATGCCTTCTGTTTGGTCTCCTCAACAGCCTCAGCGAAACTCTTGCGCTCCAGCAGACTCATGCCCATGAAGAATGAGATGCAGGCAAAGGGTCCATAAGAGATTTGTTCGGTTAGCGCCTGCAAATTGTTCGATTTGGGGTTCACACATCCTTGCCACACACACGCACACACACACACTTACCTTGACGATGCCAACACGCAGACTGGTCTGTGGCCACATGGCGCTGGAAAGGCGCACCCAGCCATAAAGTGTGGGCGCCACATAGAGACCACCGAAGAGACTGAAGCGCAGAGCACGCGCCCAATCGTAATTCTCTAGCGGAAGAGCAGAATTTTGAGTTCCGAGTTGTGATGAATCCTTATCGTAAACTTACTCAGATTGCGTCCTTCGAGCGTTTGCTGTATCAGGCTGCCCGTGGGCCACAGTAGCGCATAGGTCACTGCCCCCTTGACCATGGGATGCAATTTGCCTTGGGCAGTGACCACGTTTTGCAATTGTCTAAGCACTTGGGCCATTTTATTTCAACAAAGTTGTACCTTTCAAAACTGTTTTCTAAAATTGTTATTGCTATCTCACTCGCGCGCGCAACGACAACAACGACGACGGCGAACTCATCGAATAATAACAGTCATTCGCAAATGTTGCTATCTCGCTCGCTTGGCAATGCAGGCGACGGCGAATTCAACAAGGTCACTGTCACTCACACTGACACACACACACATGCATGCACATGAATTGACCATGGCGAAGTGTAAGTGGAAGAGGAAGCATGGCTACTAAACTACGGTACTTGCTTGCAACTTCTTTAGAAGAGAATGTCAACGAGAGAGAAAGAGAGAGAGCTTTCTACTCCTTCTATGCTGAGCTGCTTGTGAGTTTTTATCACTTGCTGCTTGCTGCGATCAATGAATCTGTTGCACTTAACAACTAAATCACACAATGGTTGCACAAATACTGCAATTTCGAAAATTAGAAGAGCCAAAAATTGCAATTGCATTTGCAATTGATCGTGTGAAAAGCTTTTCCGTTTCCGTGTGTCGCTCATTGGCGGCTGCTGACAAAAGGTGAGCGGTGTGACACGCATGCGGGGAGCGCGGCAGTTTGTTCAAATGCCAAAATTCAAATTATGAAATACCCACGCACTCACACTCACACACACACACATGCATTGTGCATGTGCATGTGTGTCATAACAGCTGTGTTCTAAGAACTATGAATGGAAACGTTACGCATACGCATGTGAGTAAAAATATCTACATATGTATGTGCGTCTGTTTGTTTGCGCTTGTTTATGTAATGGAAACTTTATGCGAAATGTGGCATGTGATTTAATATGACAGATTGTGTTTATGACTGCTACACACATATATGTACATTCAGAGAAATACTTGCTAGTCATCAACTAAGCGAGCGAGATTTGCCGTCGTCATTCCCCTCGTTGCCTTGTAAATTCGCATACATACTTACATGTATGCAAGCTGCTACCTACACACATAAATACACATATATGTATGAATATGTGTGTATACTCTATGTTTATAGGGATGTAGAGGGAGTAAATACGTAACTAATACTTAATGTTATGCTACTTTGTACTATATGCATTTAGAATGCGTATCCCCGCCGCTTTAGCAAATTGTTATGAACTAAACGCAATTGTTTGTGTCAGCTGTCGACGCTGCGTCTGGCGTCCGCTGCCAGATGATTGCAAAAAGCTCTGCCAGCTTTTGCTACCCTGCATTATCAGTATCAATATGAAAGAGAGTTTGCTTATCGAAAAAGCACTTTCGAAACTTTTTGGATTTTTAACAACAAAATGTATTAATAGAGCCGCCTATGGATACATTTTTTAATTTTGAATTTAATTTTCGAATGTTATTTTCAAACCCATAAACCATAAATATTTGCTGTTAAAAACATATGTATCGATATATATCGATGTTCGTTTAGTGATATCGAATGGTAAGCAATGCATATTTTGCAAATCAAATACCTAAATAATAATTGCATGCATTAAAGACTTTTATTATTATTACTATTGCTTTCGATTTATTCTATAATTCTTTCACTTACTAATATTGATAAGTTTACTAATTAATTTTTGAAATTTGAAAATACCAAAATGCGGCAATTGTCTATTGCGCGAATTTTATGTTTATCACTGCTGGTCACACCGTTTACTAAAACTGCAATATCATTAGACAGACCGACAAAGTTGATTACTTTTTTCAGAAACAAATTGTATTTACATTTAATTGAACGCACCACATCAACACAGTGAAAATGACCGTAACTGCTGTGCCGCTGGAGAGCGTACGCGAAAAGGCGCTTTCCGACTACAGAAAGAAATTGCTGGAGCACAAAGAAGTCGAGGGTCGCCTCAAAGAAAGTGAGTTGAGAAAAAATGGTGATGCCAAAAGTTGTCCACAAATAATGCAAAATTTATAGAACGCGAGGAAATCAAGGAGCTGACAAAGCTTTACGACAAGTCGGAGAATGATCTAAAAGCACTGCAAAGCGTGGGCCAAATTGTGGGCGAGGTGCTCAAACAATTGACCGAGGATAAATGTGAGTGTTGGCAAAATAAGATTTGACCACGATATTAATGATATATTTTGTGTGTTGAATGCAGTCATTGTGAAAGCCACCAATGGACCACGCTATGTGGTCGGTTGCCGTCGCCAGCTGGACAAGGCCAAGCTAAAGTCGGGCACACGCGTTGCCCTCGACATGACCACATTGACGATTATGCGCTATTTGCCACGCGAGGTTGATCCTTTGGTCTACAATATGTCGCACGAGGATCCCGGCGATGTCACCTACTCGGCTATCGGTGGTCTCACCGAGCAAATTCGCGAGCTACGCGAAGTCATCGAGTTGCCATTGCTCAATCCCGAACTCTTCCTGCGCGTTGGTATCACACCGCCCAAAGGTTGTTTGCTCTACGGCCCGCCAGGCACAGGAAAAACGCTGTTGGCGCGTGCGGTGGCCTCGCAACTGGATGCCAACTTCCTGAAGGTTGTCTCCTCGGCCATTGTGGACAAATATATTGGCGAGAGTGCGCGTTTGATACGCGAAATGTTCAATTATGCCCGCGATCATCAGCCCTGCATCATTTTCATGGATGAAATCGATGCGATTGGTGGCCGTCGTTTCTCTGAGGGCACATCGGCCGATCGTGAAATACAGCGCACGCTGATGGAGCTGCTCAATCAAATGGATGGCTTCGATTCGCTGGGACAAGTGAAGATGATTATGGCCACCAATCGTCCCGATACATTGGATCCTGCTTTGCTGCGTCCCGGTCGCCTGGATCGTAAGATCGAGATACCGCTGCCCAACGAACAAGCGCGGTAAGTTGTTCACGAATAAGTTGAACTTAAAGCAACATGATTCATTTATAATAACTTGTTTGCAGTCTGGAGATCCTGAAGATTCATGCGCTCAAGATTGCCAAACATGGTGAGATTGATTACGAAGCCATTGTCAAGTTGTCGGACAATTTCAATGGCGCCGATCTGCGCAACGTTTGCACTGAGGCGGGTCTCTTTGCCATCCGGTAAGTGAACACGTAACGAAATACTTAAACGCTTTAGTTTCTATATGAAAAACAATTGCCAATTGCAGCGCGGAACGTGAATACGTCATCCAGGAGGACTTCATGAAGGCTGTGCGCAAGGTGTCGGACAACAAGAAGCTGGAGAGCAAACTGGACTACAAGCCAGTTTAGATGTAACTAACCATTAACTTCAACACAAATTCAATAAAAACAATACCCATCTTATATTATGTACATGAAATTGTAGTTGTTTGGAAAGATTGTTTATTACTCAAGAAAAGCTAGAAGTAAGCTAGCTTCAGTCAGGAATTTGTGTAATTTGGAGTGCTTATTAATTTTAGAGTTATGAATTTTGCTGTTCTACCAATTAATTCACTAGACATTGTTTACTCCAAGGCAAATGTCTATAATTTAGACTTAAAAGAAGGTAATCCGACTATCTGGTTTAGTTTGTACTCCTAAGTTATATTTTCAATGTAGTACTATATCAATATACCAAATGTATATCTTTAGTATTTTGCGGTATATTAATTCGGTATATTTTAAAGTGAATACCTCAAAAACACCTACTAACTACGGGTCTTAGTAGCTTTGACCGAAAATCTGGTATATTTTGTACTCTATGGTATATTAAAACACCAAATATAGCATTCGGTATATTTTAGTATTTTGCGGTACATCATTTTTGTATATTTCATGAATAAAACCGCACGGTTCTGGATTTATTGAAAGTGGATCGAGTGTACTTGATATACCAAAAAATAGTTGATGGTATATTTTTGTATTTTGCAGTATATTAATTTGGTATATTTTTAAAATAATACCGCATTGTCTTGCAATTATTGAAAGTGGGTATCTTCCAGTCGAGTAGTATATTTTTAGTATTTTTGTGGTATATTAATATGGTATATTTTAAGAATACCGCACTGGTTAGCGGCTATCTCATCTCTCTCACACTCGACTGTAACTTTCTTGTTTCTTGTGGAATAAGCATGAAGAGGATCAAGATGTTGAATCCTTATGAATACTGTTACTCAAATTTAGAACATATTTATATTTTGCTATAGTCCAGTGTTTTGGTTATTGTCAACAACGTTTTTATTACATCGATCAGAATGAAAGAGCAAGAGGTATATAGCAAGTCTATAATCTATATAAGTAGCTGGTCACTTGGCTTTGTTGGTGTCCTCGATGCGTCGTTTCTTGCGTTCCATGTAGTCGCTGACGTTGTCGTAGCGCTTCTTGAACCACACCGACAGATCCTCGGGCACACATTGCCCCTCTCCGGCAAACTGTTCGCCGACCATTTGCAACCAGCCTTCGGGCAGCGTTGCATCCTCGGCACCATCCTGGCTGCTGTAGGCACGCAGCGTGAGATTGTCATTCAAGGAGCCCAGCACATAGATGCGCTGTCCACACAACGCAAAGTTGCCAATGTGCCAACTGCCCGCAGCGGCTTCAATCAACTGCTCCCGTGTAACAGACCACGAGGGATTTGCCGCGTCTGCTGCATTGAGCTGCAGCTCATAGAGTCCAATGGCAGCGCTGTGATCGTAGAAGAGCACCGCCGCCTCATAACGCTGGCCGGGCACAAGCTCACGCAGCTGGAGTCTCACTGCTGGCGCTGGCAATTCCTTGAGCAGCAGTTCCTCCCCCGTCGCATACTTCCAGATGCGCAGCGTCTTGTCACCCGAAACGGAAACCAGGTGCTGCAGCTGCTGTTCGCCGAGGAGCACCAAACCCGAAACGAATTCCTTGTGACCCAGACAATAGCTGTGTATGTCATAGCTGGCGGGATAGTTGGTCACGCGAATTTTGTCATCACGATCACAGCTGATGATGTGCTGTTGATCCGGTGTCCACAATATGTCGTACACAATGCTCAGATGACCCAAGAGCAGTTTGGGCGGCGCCTCAACATCCGCACTGCAATCGAATTGATAGCAATCGCCGGTTTTATCCGTGACCAGCAACGAACTCGAATCGGGCGCGAATCTCAAGGCACTCGAGGCACGTGCCAGCGGACGTATCGAGAGCAGCTTGGCATGCTCCGGCCTGCTCTTGTACAGCAGCAGCGCCTTCTGGCCGGCTGTGGTCAGAGCAATTAACTGGCGATCGGGTGAATAGCTGACGTTCAATATGGACACTTCACTTTTGGTTGCGGGCTGCTCTTCAGTTGCTTCACTGGCCGCCACGGGCTTGAGCCCGCACGTGGTCAGGTCTGTGGGGAGCTCAATCTCCTTGAAGATTTGCAAGTCGTTGGGATTGAGGAATAGCACCTTCCGGCCGTGCGCAAGCACCAGCTCGGGCTCCAAGTAGAAGATTGTTGTCATATTGCGCGCTCTCTCACTCTCTCTGTTGTGAATCACCAACAGGCGGTAAGGTGGAGAGTATTGGACACAACTGGAACATAGCGCTGGACAGAAACAGCGTCTATCGATATATCGTGAGTTTGATTTTAAAATATACTAAATATATTTCACGTTGCAAATACCTAAATACCTACCTTTGAGATCCACATAGAAAATTTAATGCAAACAGTATCTATAATAATATCAAATCAAGATAAAAAAAAAAAACTTTTTTTCTGACAGTATTTTATTTCGTAACATCGAATAGAATATCGGCAATCGATAGTTGATGTACATGCCCAACAACGTGGTGGCAACGTCAATCAGCTGAACTTTTACCGTTGCTCGGTGAATTGCAATAGTGTGTATCGATGTAACGGCCATTTTGTGGTGAAAAGAAAAATGCGCCAAAAGTGCAGCACAATGATTAACTATAAAAGTGGCTCCGCAACTAACAAGCTGAGCCAATATTAAAGAAAATTTAAGCGCGTAACAACGTAAAAACGCAGTGTGAAATTTGTCAAATAAAAAAAACAGTTCGAAGAAATACAATATTCAATATGAACACCATAACCACCATTCGCAGTATCAACGACTTCAACAAACGCATCGATTCCGCCGATGGCAGAGTGGTGGTGCTTGATTTTTATGCAACGTGGTGCGGCCCCTGCAAGGAAATCGAGAAGACGGTGAAATCACTGGCCCGTCAATATGAGGGCAAGGTGATATTCCTGAAGGTCAATGTGGACAAATACGATGAACTGGTGCAAAGGTACAAAGTGCGCAGCATGCCAACATTTGTCTTCCTTAAAGGCGCTCGACGCCTGGGCTCCGTTATCGGGGCTGATGAGCACAAACTGGTGAAGATGCTGGCCAAGGTGGGCAAGTGAGGGAACGTTCGTCGTCCCCATAACTTTCTCTCGATACTCCTTCCACGACGCTGGGCGTCGATAATATTTAACTTTAAACGTTCGATAATGTAATAATGTAATTGTGATTGTATTTTAAATTTGTGTAATGTGTAACTTGACTTAAAATAGATGTAAGCAAGCATAAGCTCAAATAAAACTTCAGCATGACAAATTAATTCAATTTGGATTTTTTTTTCATTTGCACGAGCCATAACCTCAAAATGATTTCTACAAGTTTTTAACAAGCAAGCGCTGCTGCTATTGTTTTTTCTTTTATTAGATTCTAGAGAGAGAGACGCAGTGTAGTTTAAATCATTTTTTCAACAAACTAATATTTGTGTTTATTTTTTAGGAAGCGTACAAAATTTTCAAGTGCAACAAAAACAAAAAAAACGAAAAACAAAAAAAAGAGGTAATTCCATTGCAAATTCCAGCGCTATTAATCGTTCGTTCCTTCGATCGATCGATCTCGCCTATCGATAACAACGACCATGTCCTATCAAATCAAACGTACGCCATATTTTCGACGCATGTTCAACCACAGTCGCCGCAATGGGCAACTGCAGCGTTTGCGCGAAGAATACGAACGCATCCAAGAGTTCAATGATCGCACCATCGAGCTGAAGATGCGCCAGGTGCGTCTCAAGCGATTGTTTCGTGAAATCGAGGACATCAATGAGTCGCCCAGTCCCCTAACATTGAGTGCGTCGTCGGCGACGCGTCGCCAACAGCCGCTGCTGCTGCCGCTGACGCCGGAAGCGATGCAGGCGCAGCAGCGACGCGAACGTGTCGAGGCACTCGAAAGGGCCCGCGAGCTGGGCCAGGAGATGTCGCGTCGCAACGCCGAGCTGGCAGAGAATGGCAGCGGTTTCTATTTGCGCAGCGAACTGCGCGCCACCGCCAAAATGCGCGCAGCCGACGAGGCGCGTCGCGATGCCCAGGAGCGGCGTCAACGCGCCGCTCGACGCATCAGCTATGGCAACGCGCAGTCGCGCTCGAATATTGAGCGCATTGCGCTGCGACGCCAGCGGCAAGAGGAGGCCGATGCACTGCTCTATCGGCACGATTTGCCGACATCGCCGCCGGCACGACTATCGCAGCAGCAGCAGCAGGTGTTGCCAGATCAGTTGAATCAGTTGAATGTGGCGCAGCCAGATATCGTGAAACGTTCGATGCTGCAGCAGCGATTGCAATATGGCAACTCGCGTTCCTCCAACAACATGATGCGCAGTCAAATGGCGGCTGCGCAGCGTGTGATGAATTGCATATCAGGGGCGGATCAGGCGGCGAGCGTTAATGCGCATTTGCAGGTGATTAAACGGCATGCGCAATTGGAGTTTGAGCATCGATTGCGCAACACAAACACTCCTTTGCTGCTCGATACCCATGCCGATAACAACGACAATGACAGCGATAACGATACCGATAACAATAACAATCGTGGCGAGGCGCCGACAATGAAAAATTCAAATGCTGTCAACTCGGAGGATGAAATGCAGACAGCCCTGCTGCCGCCAACGGAGCACGAACCCTTGAGCTACGACGACGATAATATGCCCAGCACCAGCCAGAATGCTTTAAGACTAAACAGTGATCTCGCCTCAGCAGCAACGAAGACAACGACGCCGCAAGCAAGTCGCCTACTTAGTGCAAGTCCATCGGAACGTGCCTCGGAGCGTTGGCATCGCATATCGCTGACATTGCCCTGGCTGAAGGTCACCACCACACATGATCAACACCAGTTGATGGCTGCTGCCTCCGCGCGTTTGCCCAACATTAGCATCTCCATTGCTGGCGAGGATGTGAACGACAGCAGCTCATACAGCACACCGGCAACGCATGGCAACCACGCGGACAATTATCAAAGCTTTAGGGGACCATCGTTGTTGCAGGAGGATCTCATGCAGATCATGGAATTGGACATAGATAGACATGATCAGCGTCCATATCACAATTAGTTGTGACATCAACTTTTGCTTTCCCTTCACAGTAAGTAGAGCTTACTCACTACCAAATCGTTCTTGATTGAAACATTTGACCGCCTACAGAAGCTGAAAATGCGCAACGAGAGTTTCGCGAAATCTTCTCTCTGGATCCTTGAGATACATTTTAGTTGGGGCCAAAAGGAATCCTGCGAGCCAACGAACAGACGCTCAGATCTGTGCCACATAGATCATGCGAAATGGGCAGAGATATACATATATACATATATTCAAACACTTTCCTTCAATTATTATATTAGTTGTGAATTCAAATGTAAATATACATTTGAGTGAAATAAATTGAAAGTTACAGTTCAAAAAAAAAAAAAATGATATATAATCTGATGTAAATTTTATGAAAATATCGACACGAACTTTATGCAAATAGTTTGTCACATGCATAGAATTTTATGGATTCCTGCGGTGCTTGTGTTTCTCCAACCAATCGGCCAACGCATCCTCGAGATCTTTGCGGAAAGGATTCGTCAACTTGGGCGCCTTGAAGAGTTTATAAAATTGTGAATTATAGACGATCCTATCGAACATATCTTCAAATTTTTCGCAGTCAGCGATAATCAATTGCTGTTCCAACATGTCAAAGCTGCACCAAGAAAAACAAATATAGTTATTATGGATTATAGATTGCTGATTCTTGAAGAGTTTCACCTGGGCAGACGTTCGCGTATATACCGAACACGTCGTCCGTTGTTGGACTCGATCGTTTTAGCGCTATAATTTCGACTGATGCCTGCCAATTTACCACTGATCAACTGATCGCTGATGCTGAGCTGCGTGTCCGGTGTTACACAAAGATTGACAAAGAGAGTACGATCCTCGATGTCAGTGTCTTTAATGTCGGCATAAAGATAATGACCACGCACCAGGAGCTTGAAGTAGTTCGTCGCATTCGCCGACCAATGGAAATCTAGAGGATATACGTCCGTCAAAGTGCCACGCATTGCCATTGCCGGATGCTGCATGAAGTTCTTGTGCAGAAAATTCAGCTGATTAGCCGGCAATTTAACACTTTGGCCATAGTCAAGCATATAGACGGACACCTCTGTGGCGGAGATCACACTCACAATGCGTGCACGCTTCCACGCGGATTGATGAAAGGCGGCGCAAATGTAGCCGGGTTTCAGAAAGTGAGGCGTCAGCATCCAACACAATCCATGCCCATCGCTATGAAAGTTGCTGCAGAAAGGAGTCGATGGAATGAATTGCATACACTGCATACATAGTGTTGGCTCCCACTTACAATATCTTATGGGACATCTCCGTCACCAGGTCGGCATCTTTGGCCTCCAGAAACCAGAACTGAAAGGGGCTATAAACCTGTGAAGAAAGCACATTGTAAAATGCAAGTCAGATCAGAGAGATTCATACACTCACCTCGGTTACCTTGATTCGTAACTTGTTGCCAACTGTGTGCTCCTGTGAAAGCGTCTTGACAGCTAGCTCTGCACCTAAGCGATTAGCTTCCTGTGGCCTATCCTCATTGAACACTTCCTCGGACTTTGGAAGAACCTTTAACAATTATCAAACACTTTTAAAATTTATCCTTTAACAACTTCTCTCGGATAAGCCTTTGAAGGTATTCATTTTATTTCCAGATGACATCAAGCTTCAATACATTTATAACTAGGTACAACAAAATGTATTGACGACTCACCAGCACATATTTCGATTGAATGCGACGGCACTCGGCACTCAGCTCAGTTTCATCCAGCAAAGCTTCGGCGCTGTCCAACTTATCATCAGAAGTCTCAATATCCTTCTTCATGGTGCCAAGCTTATGTGTAACCATTTTGTTTGCTGCTTCCTGTTTTTCTTTAGCTTCTTCCTGTGCAAATTCATTGTGCAGGTCAAGCGAAAAATATTTAAAAATATAATTTCTCTTAAGGCAAGGTTCTTCTTTAATAGTTTTCATTTTGTTTGTTGTACAAACTTGTTGACTAAGTTTATTAATAAATTTTACTATGTTCATGCACGCACGGTAATAAACTGAAAACTAACTGTCAAAAAATGGCGTTGCCGAACATTCGAATTTCGAAACTCACAACACCAATAAATATCGATATCAATTACCGATATTTTATATTCTACTTTAGCATATGGTATATTTCAGCAGTATAGCGACGGTCACACTGAGGCGAATTGTTTGCGGCACGTGTTGCTGCGATTTCTGGGATTTGAATCGCAAGCAAAATTGTTAGATAAAATGGATAGTGAAGTGGATGATTATGAGCCCACCGACTCCGAGGAGGAGTACAATGAGGAGGAACGTGAAATTTTACAGGATTATCGCAAGGAGCGCCAGAGACGCGCCGACAACAAACGCAACCAAAAACAATCTGTGCTGGCGTTCAGCGAAAGCGACGATGATGACGACGATGAGGAAGAGGACCCTTATGCGGCACAACGGGCGCAAAGAAAAGCCAAAAAGTCCAAGCGCAAGACTGCAGCAGCTGGCAATGATGATGACGATGACGATGAAGACGATGTGGCGCAATTGATGCGAGACAGCGACATCGAAGGCGCCGAAGACGATGATGGCGATCTGCCCGATACCATGGACTGGGGCACCAACAAGCGAACGTATTATAATACCGATTTCGTGGATCAAGACTACAGTAGCTACAATGCACAGGAGGAGGACATGGCCAAGGCCGAGGAAGAGGAGGCCAGAAAAATACAATTGCGTCTGGCCAAACAGTTGAACGAAGCCGACTTTCAGCTGGACGACATGATGGAAACCAGCAGCGTCAAACAAAGCGCTCAAAAAGCAGCCAAGAAGTCGACCACAAAGCCCAGCATAGAGACCATCAAGGTGACCACAGATCTGGCCGGTCTGGGGAAGCGTGAACGCTTACAACTGCTGCAAAAGGATTCACCCGAATTCCTGGGTATCACACAGGAATTCAAGACGCAGCTGCACGAGGTACAAAAGCTGACAGCGCCCGTCCTCAACTATGTGCGGCATCATCAGGTGCCTGTGGTGCCAGCCTTGCAATTCGCCCAGCTCTATCAGAGCGTGCTCCTCAGCTACTGCTCCAACGTCAGCTACTATTTGCTGCTAAAAGCAACGCGCAGCAATGTCAAGTATCATCCGGTCGTCAAGCGTCTGGTACAACTGAAGCAGCTGCGCGAACAGCTCGCCGAGCGTTATGTGGAGTTCATAGAGCCACAGCTGGAGGCGTTGCTGGAGCGCATCCAGGATGGCGATGCATTCACAGTGCTCGATGTGGCGCAACGCAAGGCCAAGCTGCAGATACTCGACAAGTACGACGAGACGTCAGCAGAGCAGAAGCCAGAACAGCAAGTGGCGGCGGCGGAGGAGGACGAAGATGACGACGAGGAGACGGATGACGGTGACGATGACAAAGATGAAGATGAGGATGCGGCAGAGTTGGCGCGTCGTGGCATCACCTATCAAATGGCCAAGAACAAGGGCCTGACGCCGCATCGCAAGAAGGAGCTGCGCAATCCGCGCGTCAAGCATCGCGGCAAATATCGCAAGGCGCTCATCCGACGCAAGGGCGCCGTCCGATCTGTGCGCACCGAGGTCAAACGCTACGGCGGCGAGGTGTCCGGCATCAAGGCGGGCGTCACCAAGAGCGTCAAGTTCCGAACGTAGTTTAAAATCGTTTACTATATATATTATAGTACATATAATAAGTAGAAAGTCTGTAAACTGCATATTAAAAAGGATAATGTTGTGAGCTGTAAAACGGATATTTTATTTGTCGGAGATTTGATTCAATCCAGCGTATTCCCAATTTTTGTTTTTTTTTGTCATTTTCACCTTAAAAACCAGCTGAAATCATAAATTTCAGTATATCTCGATAACCACAAGGACGATTCGAATGTCCTTTGGTGGCACAACAGTCCTTACTGAAAGACGTCGTTTGACACAGGACTCGCCAGGATCAGACAGGATACAGCTGAGAAATACGCTATTTTGTATAAACAAAAAAGTCCTTGTAACTTGAATCCTTGCAGGATATTCGTCCTTTTTGGTATGCCAATCACTTTGTATTGATTAGGACAATCTTTGTGCCAAAGGACATGCCGATTGTCCTTTAAACGACGGAGTTACAGCGCAATTTCCGATTTGTGGCCACTTTTTCTATGCGAAGCCCTTGAAAAAATTTCAGGTGAATTTCAAAGGAAGGTGCTTAAAATCCTTGAATGTTAGTTCATAGTATTAACTATCAAGATGACAAAAAGCTAGTTGCTAGCCAAGTTATGTTCTGATTCGAACATTCTGCCACATTTTCAAAGGATCTTCAGGACTAAATCCACCACAAAAGACGCATTTACATTAAAGTTAGCTAACTCTAATTATTGAATGATTTATTTGTAGTTTTGTACATTCATCAATTGTTGTTGTTGTTTTGCCTTTACATTAATACAGTTTTGCTTTTATTATGTACAAGTTTCATGCAAAAGTTTAGCCAAAAAAATAAGAAATAAAGAAGACAACCAACACAAAAAAATAGCATGCATCAAACTATAAAGTTAATACATATATTCTATATGTATTCAAAAAGATCGTAAATTCAAATTATTCAATTTTCATTGTGTGCTTCAATTCGATTTCTAACATTGAAGAAGCGCAAAGAGCTTAGAAAACTAATTTTGTAGATTTAACTTAGATATTAAAGAGCTTGCGAAAGTCATCGTTGGACTTTGGTGTCGTCGTCGCATTTGAGACCTCCTTCTGTTCCTTTTCTTTTTCGTCATCGATGTTGGCTTTGCCATTGGCATCCGCTGATGATGCTGATGATGATGTTGCAGCCGCAGTCGCTTCATCCAAGTCGAGTTTCTTGCGACGCTTCGCCTCGAGCATTACCAATTTTGTGGGTATCAGAGTTGTGGGCATGCGACGCTTTTCCCCCACTTTGGGTCCGGCGGCAGCTGTTGCTGACATTGGCTTTGGCGGCGGATTTGAGATGGCAACCGAAATTGGCAATCCACCCAGCTCCAAGCCGTTGGCGCCGTCGACGGCCTTTTGTGCCTGCTCCGGCAGCTCAAACTCAATGTACGCAATGCCCTTGAAGCGCTGATTCCTGCAGAGGCGAAGAAGAGTTAAATGAGTATACTCGAAAGATTGCCAATCGATTTGACTGTTGACTGCTTACTGCTTGAACACGAGACGCACATCCTTGATGTGGCCATAGCCTTGGAATGCCTCGGTTAGCTCCTGTTGCGTGCAGCCCGCATGCAAGTTCTTAACGAATATCTTGTTAGTCTCCAAAGTGGCTGCAAATTGTATAGAATAATGTAATATTTCGCTTGATGTTTTCAATCTCTCTCTCACTCACTTGAGTACTTAAAGTTAGCTGGTTTCGTTTCAAATGTTTCTTTTTTAATAGGCGCTGGCGGCGGCGGTGGTTGCTTCTTGTGCGCTGGCAAATCCTTTTTCATCTTTTTGTTAGGCGGCGATTGAGCTGCTCCTGATGCTGCTCCTCCTCCTACTCCTCCGAAATGCTTCTTGTTCGCCGCTCTTGGCTGCACTGGCTGACGTCTGCCTTGGGCAAACGTTGTGCTGCGCTGTGGCGCCGACACATGTTTGCTCAGCTGGATTTCCGTGCAATACGCCTGACACTTGGCGATGGTTTCATAGTTGCCAAAGCAACGTTCATAGCGGCGATACAGATCACTAATGCCCACAACATTAGCGGGCAGCATGCTCAGCGCCAGTTGCAGCAGACTGCGTATCTTGCGTCCGCCGTTATATTCAGCATCCATCTGGGCACAAGCGAGCCAAAGATCAACGCGATCGCTGCTGCCGGGATAACCTAAAAAGAACATACTTTACTAAAGCATTTGCATACGAATTTAAGCCACTTCACACTCACTGAAGATCTCGGACCAAACGGCAGCGCCTTCGTTGGGACTCTTGAGTGTGGCGTATTCAACCAGCGCCCACAGCTGCAGCACCTCGTAGCCAGTGTCCGCCAGCTCGCCATATTTCTCCGACAAACGATTCCATGTCTGGCGAAAGGCGGCACGCAAAGCAGACACCTGGAAATTAGGGGGATAAGTTTCAGCAGTTATCATGAACAAGAATCGTAATCCTTACCTGTTGCTCCACATCGATCTGTGTGTGACGCACACGATACGCCAAATAGTCCAGCTCCAGCTCCACCGTCATCTCCATGTACTGCTCGATGCGTGCAAACAGCTGTCCCAGCTCGGCATCGACCTTGTCGAGTGGATAATCATGTTGTTCCATCAGCTGCAAGAACTTGTGATTCAATTTAATGCTTGGCATTGCCAGCAAAGCACGTCGTATCAACTCCATTGGTTTGCACTTTAAATAGCCATCGTTAAGGATCATATAATGCAGCTGGCTTTTCTCGCTCTCCTTATCGACCGGTGTCTGCATATAGGCTATGTAGTCCATCCAGAGTTCGCTGTTGCTTGCCCACTTGCACAGGCTCAGCTCGTAGATCACTTTGCCGAGCGACACTTTGCAGCGTTCGCTCACCGGCAACGTGACAAGACGCAACAGAAACATTTCCTGCAGCAACGACGAGTTCTCGCTTCTCTCCTTCAGCTTTGCCTTAAAGTCGCCAATGATCTGTGACATTTCCTTCAGCTCTTGCTCGCTGCAGTTCCATGCAACGCATTGCTCACTCAAAGCTTGCTCCAGCTCTTTGTTCTCAGTTGCTTGGAGCAAACCACGTACTTTAACCATGAAATCCACACGATCGATGCCATAATCACAGAGCAAGTTGGTCCACAACTCTGTTGGATGCAGCGTCTCCACACCTTTTAGTATGAACTCAGCCAGGTTTTCATCTACAAATTTGTATCATTTAAATGATTGACAAGCGCTACAATACTGTAAGAGTTCGACTTACCATAATAGCTGCTTAGGGCTGTGGCGCATTTGGAATAGTAAGTCTCGTGCTCCTCGGGTGTTTGGGTCACTGCCTTGAGGGTCTTCAGGTAGCGCAGCCAGATGTGCGCTGGAATTGTCGAGTACTTCTCGAAGGCGCTAATCGCCACATTGATGTTCTCAAACGCATTGATTTTGCTGCAATTGGTGGCGGAACAACTGTAACATAACATGAAATTGGCCAATTGGCCTGCACTTACAATGCCGTATGGCACAATTGCATATACAATTTATGCTCCTTGAATGGCATCGCCAATATCATGGCAAACTCATCCTGCAGCCGTTCTTCGTTTTGTGAATCGCCCTCGCTATCATCGTCGACATCATCCTGCGAGTCATCGATAATGCTTATCTCACTGTCCGAATCCAGATGCGCTTCACTCGCGCTATCCCCGAGACTGGAGTCCGAGCTTATCTCAATTGGCTGTTCGTTCATAATATTCTCATCGTCTTGCTGCAGTTGCTGTGCTTGTTCCTGCTCATCGTCGTCTCGGTCGCCAGCTGCTGGTGGAGCGCGATGTGTTTTCTGCTTAAAAACACGAAAAAAAACCGACGGCCAATTTGTTGTATGAAAAGCACACGTGCATTGGTCACGTGTTCACCCGCAGCTCTCTTACCTCAGCTCCACTGGCCATATTCGATGTAAATTGCTTCACTTTTATTTTTATTTCAATATTATACGCAATTATAGTTTTGACGAGAAAATTAAACGCAAATGTGCCAAACTAAACACAAACTTTGCTGGTTCGAGGCAACAGCACAGAAAATAAGAAGAAGCATTGGCAGTAGCAAATGCAAACAACATTCACAACGAACGCTAACATATTGAAATTAAATTATCGAATGCTTTTCAGATTTATCGTTGCGCATGCAGTGATATTTTGTTTGTATCTTTGATGCATATTAAATATAAAAAATATACACTTTAATACGCAGGTATAAACAGCACTTCTATGGTCACTCTTGCAACTTGATATCGCAGTGCTAAATTATCGAATGTCTGCATCGACGCGATAGTCATTTTCGTTATCGACGCAGCAGCAGCCCTGCGCGAATTCGCGCCAAAAATTGCAATTGCATTTGCGGCGTGCGGCGGGCAAATCTGCTTGTTTGTTGTTTGCTTGTTTCATTGTGAAAATATTGCTCGACGAAATGGCACACGACGCGGAACAGTACATCAAGGACATACAGCGCGAATATGTGGACTTTCTGGACGACGAAGAGGACCAGGGCATCTATGCCGGCCACGTCAAAGACATGATTGCTGAAAAGTCCAAGCGTCTGGTGGTCAACATCAACGATCTCAAGCGCAAGAATCAACAGCGCGCTCTCGGCCTGCTGAGCAACGCCTCCGACGAACAGCTCGCATTCGGTCGCGCACTCAAAGAGTACGTCTCCACCATTGAGCCCAGCTATGCCAAACAGCACGAGGATTTCTTTGTGGGCTTCGAGGGCTGCTTTGGCAATCGGCATGTGACGCCCCGTTCCCTCACCTCCGTCTATCTGGGCAATCTGGTGTGCGTCGAGGGCATTGTCACCAAAGTCTCGCTCATCCATCCGAAGGTGGTGCGCAGCGTTCACTATTGTCCAGCGACACGCAAAGTGCTGGAACGCAAGTACACAGATCTAACCTCGTTCGAGGCGGTGCCCTCCAGTGCCGTCTATCCCACCAAGGACGACGATGGCAATCTGCTGGAAACCGAATTCGGACTCTCTGTGTACAAGGATCATCAACGCATCACCATCCAGGAGATGCCAGAGAAGGCGCCCGCCGGCCAATTGCCGCGTGCCGTCGACATTGTGTGCGATGATGATCTCGTCGATCGCTGCAAGCCCGGCGATCGTGTCCAGATTGTGGGCAACTATCGCTGTCTGCCCGGCAAACATGGTGGCTACACCTCGGGCACCTTTCGCACAGTTTTGCTGGCGAATAACATTTCGCTGCTGAGCAAAGAGAGCAATCTGGACATTTCGCGTGAGGACATTATGCTCTGCAAGAAGCTGGCCAAGAACAACGATATCTTCGAGCTGCTCAGCAAGAGTCTGGCACCATCGATTCACGGACATGCGTATGTGAAGCAAGCGATCCTTTGTCTCCTGCTCGGCGGCGTCGAGAAGCTGCTGCCCAACGGCACACGGCTGCGTGGCGACATCAATGTCCTGCTCATCGGTGATCCGTCCGTGGCCAAGTCACAGCTGCTCCGCTACGTCCTTAATACGGCACCGCGTGCCATTCCCACCACCGGACGCGGCTCCAGCGGCGTTGGTTTAACGGCCGCTGTGACCACGGATCAGGAGACAAACGAACGACGCTTGGAGGCGGGCGCCATGGTCCTGGCGGATCGCGGCGTCGTTTGCATCGATGAGTTCGACAAGATGAGCGACATTGATCGCACGGCCATCCACGAGGTGATGGAACAGGGACGCGTCACCATCTCCAAGGCCGGCATCCACGCCTCCCTCAATGCGCGCTGCTCCGTCTTGGCAGCCGCCAATCCCGTCTACGGCCGGGTAAGAAAATTCACTTCATTTCATTTCATTACTTTTCATCAAAATATTTCCATTTAATAGATTTGTACATTCATGATTTTAAATTGATGATTTCAAATTCATTCAAAATTCATTAAACGGGGTTGCGTCTCCGTTAAGCAGAGGTTCAAGTACTTGCTTTGGTTTGTGTCGTGGCTTAATTTAATGAAGAAATTGCATTTTATTGCATCACTTCGAAATCATTGAATAATTAATGACTACATTTTATAGCTTCAATTCAAATTCCATCCATTTAAAAGAGTTTTCATTCATAATTACTAAAATGAGTTTGTGTCTTCGTTAAGCACAGGTTCAAATACTAGCTATGTTATAACTTAACTTAATGAAGAAATTGCATTTCACTGCATCACTTCAAAATCATTAAATAATTAATGATTACATTTCATTGCTTCACTTCAAAGTAATTTCATTTAAAGCATTTTTCATTCATAATTTCAAATTTGTTTAAAATTGAGTTTGTATCTTTGTTAAGCACTGGTTTAAATATTAGCTATGGTTTGTGTCATAGCTTAACTTAATGAAGAAGGAAATGCAACAAAATTTTAATTAAAAATTTTAGATATTAGACATTTTAAGTGACTTTATAAAGCTAAATGATAATGATAATGAATGATAATAATTTATATCTAACTATTTTATAGAAATTTGTGAATATCACCAAAAATCATTATGATTATAACTTTCATTTAGATTGCTTATAAAAAGTGTTTACTTGAATGCAATTTATTTTGTTTATGCTAATCCTGCTCCTTACTATTCTTTTCTTTTAGTACGATCAATACAAAACTCCCATGGAGAACATTGGATTGCAGGATTCGTTGCTGTCGCGTTTCGATTTGCTGTTCGTCATGCTGGATGTCATCGATAGCGATGTGGATCAAATGATCTCGGATCATGTGGTCCGCATGCATCGCTATCGCAATCCCAAGGAAGCCGATGGCGAGCCCCTCACCATGGGCAGCTCCTATGCCGATTCGCTGTCGTTTGTCTCCAACACAGAGCAGGTGCGTCAAGAAATGAAAAATATCAATTTCTATTCACTTATTATCCTTTTAATTTCTGCTTTTAATATCCAATTTAAATTGATAAGTTAAAGGATTACGGTTCAACTTTTAAGAAGAGAATTATGAAATTTAAGAATTGTTTCACATTTTTTAGTTCACTCTGAAATTAAGAGTTGAAAATTATTAAAAGAAAGAAAAGTTTGAATTTCTATTACAAAAAGGAAGAACTTAAGGATTATCCCTTTAAATTCATTGAGCTGCTTTTAATATCCAATTTAAATTGAAAAGTTAAAAGATAAAGAGTTACGGTTCAACTTTTAAAGATAAATATAAAATATAATGATTGCTATACATTTTGAATTTCGAAATGAAATAAGGAGTTAAAAATGATAAGAAAAATGAAAAGTATAAATTTCTATTAGAAAAAGAAGAACTTTCAGATGCGTTAAACAGATTTGAATAGCTTACGGATTAGTCTTTTAAATACCTTGAACTGCTTTTAATAACAAACTTAAATTGAAAAGTTAAAAGATAAATAATTACGGTTCTAATTTCAAATTTAGTTATTGCTTCTCATTTTGTATTTCGAACTGAGATTAAGAGTTGAAAATGAATAAAAAAAAAGAAATGTATAAATTGCTATCACAAAAAGAAGAACTTGTGGATTAGACCTTTAGATTCGTTGAGCTGCTTTTAATATCAAATTTTAAAAAGTTGCATCGTAAAACTACAAATTTACGGTTCATTGATTAGACTTTCAAGTTCCTTTAGCTGCTTTTAATATCCAATTTAAATTGAAAAGTTAAAAGATAAAGATTGTCCTTTTAAATACATCTTGATCTGCTTTTAATACATCGCTTTCTCTGCTTTACAGAAGAAGGACACGGAGGTGTATGAGAAGTATGATGCACTGCTGCATGGAAAGTCGCGGAAGCGTCACGAGAAGATCCTCTCGGTGGAGTTCATGCGCAAGTACATCCACATTGCCAAGTGCATGAAGCCCAAGCTGACGGAGCAGGCATGCGAGGCGATTGCCAATGAGTATTCACGACTCCGCTCCCAAGAGGCCGTCGAATCGGATGTGGCCCGCACTCAGCCGATCACGGCGCGTACGCTGGAGACGTTGATCCGTTTGGCGACGGCACATGCGCGTGCTCGGATGTCGAAGACGGTGACCATCGATGATGCGCACTCGGCCATCGAGTTGGTGCAGTTTGCCTATTTCAAGAAGGTGCTCGAGAAGGAGCGAGCGGGCAACAAGCGGCGACGGAATGGCAACGGCGACAGTGATGAAGAGAATCAGGGGGAGGAGCAGCAAGAAGCAACGACAGAACGTTCGCCATCGCGTCGCAGCAAACGCACACGCATCGAACCCGACTACGACAGCGATGAGGAGGAGATTGAGACACCTCAACCAGATGCTGGCGATTTAACCCGTCGCGAAACTCGACGTTCGCTGCCCGCCCAGCAACAACAGCAGCAGCACAGTGAAGCATCGGCGGCCACAGAAAGTCAGTCGACAGAATCCCAGGCGACCTCAACGATTAGCGAATCGAGGCTGGGTCTCTTCAAGAACGGTTTGCAGCGTCTGTTCCGCGAGGCACGCGAACAAAGTCTCCCCGTCAGCCGGATTAGCAAGGCGATCAATGAGAACAACGCGGAGCCATTTACTGCCGGTGAAATCGATGCCGCGATGCATCGCATGACCGAGGATAATCAAATCATGGTTGCCGATGACATCGTTTTTCTTATCTAATCTTCCTCTTGCGCGTATCTCTGTCTCTCTCTTCACATTTCCAGCATGAATCTATTATTATCATTATTATCTCATTGCTATTTTCATTCATTTGTGTACTATTCATTAAGTGGAAGTCGAAGCCGAATTCATTTTTTTTGTTGTATTTCATATTTATCAATTACGAGAATGTCTAATAAAAAGCAAAAAATTATAACAATTTTGTTTATAATGTTCGCTGGTTATTCAAAACTATATCAATTAAATTATTGAAAGAGTATTTTTTAGATTATAACTAAAACTAGTTGAAGAGCTAGTCAACTGCAGAATATTTGATATACTACACATACTAAATATACCGAAGACTATATTTGGTATGACGGTAGAGTGCCACATATACCAGAGTCTAAAAAATATACCAACTTTCTTCATAATGTTCACTGTTGAAAGAATCGCTTTAGGTAAAATAACTAAAACAAGTTGATGGGCTACAATCGAGTATGCTCGACTGTGAAGTACTTGCCACCCATTTTCAATGAAGCACTATTGTAAAAATATAGCAAATTAATATACTACATAAATACCGAAGATACCAACATTCGATAAAGCGTGCTCAACTGTGAGATACTCGCTACTCATTTTTAATACACATCTATATTCTAAAAATATAGCAAATTAATATACAAAAAAATACTACAAAAAATACCAGAGGTTGGTATATCGATTTAGTGCCACAATCGAGCGTGCCCAACTGTGAGATACTCGCTATTCTAAAAATATAGAAAATGTATATAAGAAAAATACTAAAATATACCGAAAGCTATATTTGGTATGTCGCTTTAGTACTAAAATCGAGGCTGCTCGACTGTGAGATACTCGCTGCTCATTTGCAATAAATCATATTCTCTAAATATATCAATTTAATATACCAAAAAAATACTAAAACATACCGAAAGCTATATTTGGTATGTAAACATACTAAAAAGTTCAAAATATACCAGAATGTTAGACAAAGCAACTAAGATTCGACTGTAGACGTGAATATACCAAATATATGTAATGGTATATTTTTAGTTTTGCTTTCCTTGAGCTCTTGTTTTGCTTACCGGATATTCTTCAGTCCAGCAGTTTCTATCACACATCTCGTCGCTCGATTGAATCAATTATTTCTGCTGCATTTTGAGAGGCACTGCGATAAGATTTGTTATCTCAAAGGGTTTGATTCGACCTCAACGCTTATCAGAAGGTCGCAATACTTACTTTTTGTGGTACATCGAAGCAAAAATTCACGGCAGAGTTTATAATGAAATGCATTGCTTTTAAATAATAAATAGTAGTAACTATATAATCTCTGGAAAATTGACTAAAGTATAATTAAATTTTGCGTTTAACTAAATAAAAACTAATAATTATTACAATGACAATTGTTAGAATGTTAGAATGAAACAAATCACATTTCATTTACTATAATTGGAATCTTTACTTTGGGGAAACTCGCATAAAACATTCGATTTGTTTTTCATTTTGTTTTTTTTTACAATATACAATAATAGGAATAGTAATTTTGTATTGGACAATTTTCTGGGGAAGGGGGGAGGGACTAAAAATGTTCGTCTTCAACTTAACTTTATATACAATCGTTGGAAATTTTGGTTTTTGGAAAACATTCGTGTATGGATATGGTTAATTTGTACAGCAAATCGATTCAGCTTACATACTAGATATAGTATATGTTTAAATATAGTTTATAGTTTATGTTTTTATATATGAGGAAGAGGAGACAACAACACATCTAACTAGAACTTGTTAAGGGAACTCTTCTCTCGTCTTCCTTTCATTTGTGACTGGCAAACACAAACACAAACACACGACAAAAAAAAAATGAAACAAATTTAACGTAAAATATCAACTATTAGATGGGATGACTGCACAAACGATCAAAGATTCACGACATTCTTCAAGTCCGAGGGCAGCAATCCCTTCATGCATTCGATTTGCGCCCGGATCTGACGCTGGGTGATGCTGCTGCTGCTGCTCGGACAGTTGATCCCCTCCAGCTGTGACTTATCACTGTAGAGATTCAGTTTCTGTTTCAATTTGAGTATCATATCAATTATTTCCACCTCCTGCTTGTCGTGCGCCCAATGCTCCAGATTCGCCTCCGACAGCGCCTGCAGTTGCAGCTCCTGCAGCGTCAGCTGCAACTCCCGATGACGTGCCTCGTACCAACCCCGGAAATTGGGTGATTTCACAAAGCGCCTGTAGAGACCCTTCCAGTCGCCCTTCAACGACGACGTCAATTGCGGTCCCGCTGTCTCCAGCGTGGCCAGGAAATCATCGAGCTTAAATGAGCTCGCATTCGGTGCCGACTTAAAGGGACTAATGTCCTTTTGCAGGGGCATCAGCGAGGCCATGTAACGCTCCAGGGGTATCATGAAGCTCTGGGTCAACTCCAACAGATAGCGACGTATGAGCGCCGTTTGGACATGCTCCGGCCGCTTCGTCTTCATCCCCAGCAGCACCTTCTTGAGCAGCGTCTTGTCCTTCTTGAGGTACGGCTTGTATTTGGTGTGCAGACCTGCGGTGGAGCTGTCGCCCGCTGCTGTCAGGCTGCCATTAAGCAGTATGTTGTGGTTATTGGCCATCGTCGGTTGCAGCTTCACATTCCCATTGTCCTGGCCATGTCGTGAGCTCTTGTGCATCAGCTCCTGCTGCTGTTGCTGCATGTTCTTCTGCAAAAATCAAAAATCATATATTAGCCATAGATTGATTGAATGTATTGCGACTGTAGCTCACCTGGTTGTCCACCAGACGTAGCATGTGCGGCCAATCCTTGAGCAGTTTCACAAAGAACGGATTGGTGACACCGAGCATGACAGCTGGACAGCAGCTGTTGCTGCTGCTTCGATGGTTCGCCTCCTGCGTAAACTCCTTGAACTCGCTGTCGTGTATGGTGAAATAGGGACGCGCCTCCGCACAGTATTCCAACGGCGCAATCACCGCCACCAACGATTGAACCATGTGCGAACAATCGGCTGGTGATGTGCCCACTACGACAATGGGTTCGGCTGTGATGACCAGCTCCCACAGCGTATACAAATGCTCGAGCACAAAGTGCAGACTGTGGAACAGCTCCACTTCGTTGACCGAGGCCAGCACTTTGATCGATGTGGGCGACTCCAGGGGCAGTGTGGAGGGCGTGCTGGCGGATGAACTGGCTGAGGAGGAGGAGGAGACCGTTTTGCGACTGCTGCTACTTGCCTTGGGTATACTGATCTCATAGCTGCACTCCAAGAGCGGCAGTCGGAGCGTTTGACCCACCGTCAAGGCGGGCCATTGGCTGTTGATCTGGGCACAGGCCAAATGCAACAGTTCGTTGCCCTGCTCAAAGTATTTGGGGGCCAGCTGCTCGAGCATGTCGTAGTACAGATTGAAGAACGGCAGTCGGGTGATGATGATCAAACTCTTTTGGAAATATCCGCGCGGCAAGTTCGGATCACGCTTCTGGCGAAAGTAAACAAAGCCCCAATAGTGGCTACCGTCGCTGCGCAACGCGGGCGCACATTGTCCATTGTAGCGGGAGGCGGCGGCGGCGGCGGACGATGGCAACGGCGATGCTTGAGAGGATCGCAAACGCATATGGAACTTGGTGTCGCCCATGCATCCGGAATTGGAGTCGGGAAAGGCCATGTAACAGATGTTGCTCACCTCCTGTTCGCTGGGCATGTGCTGCGGCGGATACACATACTCCAGGGCTTGGCCAAGATTCAGATCGAAGGTGACCACACATAAACAATGCACCCATTGTGATAAACGAATCCAATCATCATCTTTGTTTGTTGCTATTGTTTTTATTCTTGTTGCTGTTGTTGCGTTATTTGCAGCCCCGCCATCTTGCATTGGCAGCCGCATCTTGTTGTTCTTGTCCATATTCATGTTCATGCAACCACACAAATCGTTTTGTTATGCTTTTGAGCGCAGCATGGGAAACTGCTTAAAACTACTTTCACTTCACACTTCAGCACAATGTTAATATTATTTATTTGTGCTTGGGCCAAGGGCGAGCGTTGCCACCCCAAGTTGTTTGCTCGGTGGAAGCTAGTAAACTGTCTGGCAACACAGCATTAATGCGATAACTTGTGCTGGGCAATATTTATCGTTGTTATCGACATTGAAGCGCTACAAATCGAAATTCAAATGTGCTTATAAAGAAACCAAACTAAACCAAAAAAAGACTTTCTTTTTTATATAATTTAATTTAACATATTAAAAACAAACGTTGCAAATGCTGGTTTTAAGTGATGTAATAGGTTGTTCTGTATCACAGATAAGGATCCCAGCCGGGAAAGACCAACGCCAAATTAGATGGCTGCCTGGCCTCGTTGATCAAATGCTGCACCTGCGTCTCCACACTCGTGTTATCCAATATGCCACTTTCGCGACCCTCCAGCTTGTGCTGCACCAGCAACAGAGCACGCTGTGCCAATAAGTTCTTCGACTCCTCGTTCGTTGGCTGATTGGAGAGCACACCCCAAATGAACAATGGATCATAGAGCAAGACCTCGAGTATGGTCATCAGAACAGGTTTATAGCGTCGCAAAATATGCATGACAGCTTCGCAGGATTTGGTAAACACACCATTGGTGCCACACACGCCCATCGGTGCAACAATGTCGCGTGTCAAGCGAAACGGCACCGTCTCCGGTGTCGTCTGTATTTTGCCCTGCTCAAAGGCAATGCCTGTAAATAATAGAAAAGAGGTTTAATACGTGATAGTAAAATGCTTTTACTTAATACACACCAAAATCAATGTGCACCACTTCGGCTGTCTGCTCATCGATGAGTATGTTCTGGACATGACGATCGCCCAGACCGAGGACATAGCCCACCATCGAGGTGATGGCGACGCTATTGATGTACGCCAAACGACGCTCGAACCAAACGCCAGGCGTGTTGAACTTTTCGAAAAGAAAATAATGCAATACGGGCTTCACTTTCTCGCAAATGTGCTTATAGATAGCCCGACGCTCCACCACAGTCTTCTGCATTGCTGCCTAAAGGAGAGAAGATGGGAATTAAGAGTAAGAACATGAAATAGGAAATGCTTCTCGCTTGCTGATTCTCCTTCAAGCTCCTTCAACTCACATGCAGTGTATGCCGGCATTTGGCGTTCGTCCAATCCTGCGGGCGATAGCGCATATGTGCGCCACTTTTACTGTCGCTACCCACCAAATAGACGCCAAGGGGGATTGTGTCGCTGCACCACTCCAAGATGCCGCTGCGCATGGAGAGCGGCGTCACCTGATAGGTGCGCAGCTGCAGCTTGCGATTAATGCACTCCGAATCGGTGTTCACCAGCTCATTGACCAGACCGAACACCTGTTGCATTACAGCATCCTGACGCAGATCATCGCGACCCTTGATCAGCTGTGGACGCTTCACGCCATCCGAGCAGCAGCACAACACCTTGATGGGTGCATTAATGCCGTTGCACAACGTAAACTCTTCGCTCCACTTGACAATGCCTAAGGAGGAGTGTTGCAGAGGTTACAAAAAAAAAAAAAAAAAAGGAATTCAAATGATGACAACGCTTACTGGTTAATTGGTAGTGTTGATCGGCTCTTGGGGCAAGAGGCAGCGTGGGACATTGAAGCAGATCGAGCTCCAGACTGCTTAAATGACGCAGCTTCTCTGGCACTCGATAGGCAGTGGGCTGGCGTCCACTTGGATTCAGTTTCAGATACGTATTCGAGAAATCGATGAGTGCTGCAAAAAAAAAGAAAAGAAGTGAGAGAAAGATTTGTTGAACTCTTCAAACTTACCTGGAAACATGGCTGCAAATTGCCGATTACAATTGGCCACTGTAGTTTCGCCGTTACAGATTTGCGCAATGATTCCCTTGGCGATCTCGGCACGCTGTGTGTTGCTGTTGTTGCCATCCATGTGGGCGCAAACCAAGGGATACAGCTTGTAGAATGTTTGCTGTGGATGCTCCTTGCCACAACGCACCAACAGCTCAACGAGCAAAGCACGAAACTCAGCATTTGTGGAGCTCAAGCGTCCGACCATCTGATTTAAAGCACAAATAAACTTATAGCTGGGCACTTGGGCGATCTTGTCGCGTATCTTTGCCAGCATGGATGTGTTGCTCTCGTTGGTGAACCACAGGGCAATGATGCGATAGATTTCCGCACTCGATGCACCGCCATCCAGCTGACAGTAAGCAATATAATGCTCAATTGCCGTGCACAAATGCTCCGTTAGACTCTCGTTGATCCGCTTCAGCGCATTGTGATCCAAGGCAGCGAAACGATTCATGTTCAATGCTCCAACGCGTAGATCGCGATCGTCGCGCGTTTTCACCGTGCCGGCAAGCTCACGATTCTGTTTGATTATCTCGCTAAGCATCTTGTACTCCTGCGAGTTGCGATAGTTGTGCATCTTTTGGTACTCGAGATCCGCGTATTTGGCCATCACTGCATGCGCCGCCTTCCGATTGTCGTTCTGAAATTTGCCAAATGTGCTCCACGCGAAATGATTCGGATATTTGGTCTTTAGCGTTTCCTTATGCTCGGCAAATTGATTTAGAAACACCGTCGCACGCTGAAAGTTCTGCTCGAGCACGTCGTTGAACCGAGCCGCATTCGAGTTGAGCAGAAACTCGCCCTGCATCAGCATCGCCGGCACACGCTGCAGACAATACTGAAACTCGCTGTGGCTAAGCACATGTTGCAGCGTCGCCTTGGCTATCTGATGGTTACCCGTCCGCATCTGCACCTCGGCATCCTCCAGCAGCACAGAGATCTGAAATAGAGTTGAGAATTTAATCATAATTTAAGCAGATAAGCTCTGTACAAATATCAGCCTCCTTACTCTTACCTCTCGTGCTGTACATGACAAGTGTGGTAGACCAGGCAGATCTTCACTTAATTTAGCAAATTAGTTAGCAGATTCTATGCTCGTATAAATCTCAGACTCCTTGCTCTTACCGATTGTCTTCTACGTTGGAGTTCCTAATAGTTATGGTCTGTACAAATATCAGCCTGCTTATTATGCATTGTTAGTTCCTTACTTTCTACTATCTTTTATATTTTGCAATGTAGTTTCGACACTTATGTTAACAGTTCTGTAAGGAATTCCTCACAGCTAAGACTTGTTCAAATATCAGCCTCCTTACTCTTACCGTTCATGCTATGCATGGAAAGCTCAACTTTTGTGTATAAATCTCAGCCTTGTCTTCTACACTAAAATTCCTAACAATTATGCTCTATACAAATCTCTTACTCTTACCGTTTGTATTGATCTCATATTGTGTTTAAATGTTAGCCTCCTTACTCTTACCGTTTTTAATATGTATTGTTAGTTCCTTACTCCCTACTAACTTTTTTTGCTGTGGAATATATCTTTCACATTTATGTTAACATCTTTAAAACAAATTCCTAATAGCTTTTCTATTCAGATATCTCAGCCTCTTTACTCATACCGTTCGTACTGTTCATGAAAAGCGTAGTTGTATATATTAAAGCAAATTAGTTAACAGATTCTCCTTCCATTACTATTTGTGTTTTGCAAAGTATTTTCTATGTTTATGTTAGCAGCAGTAAGAAATTTCTTATTCCTATGCAGTGTGGAAAAATCAGCCTCCTTGCTCTTACAGTTTGTGCTGTAAACTGAAAGTTTAGCTGATCAGTCAGACGGGCAGCCCAAAGCGTTTAAAAGTTGAGTTCATCAGACAGTTCTATACTTAATTTAGTAAATTCGAAAGGAGTTCCTATGCTGTACAAACATCCCAGCCTCCATGCTATTACCGGTTGTTAGTTTCAGTTAATCAGTCAGTTAGTCAGTCAGAATAAAGCGTTTTTTTTTTTACTTATTTCCAGCACAGATGTTAAGAAATTCCTAACATCTGTGCTGCACACGAATATCAGCGTCCTCACTCGTACGTCTATGCAAAGAATTGATAGCTTAGTTGCCCCAATTCAGACTCACCTTGGAGACCAGCTTGATGTCTGGCATAGAGCGCAGCGTTGCAATGTATTTGGTGGCCAGGTTGAGCTTGCCAGCGTTTTTGCACTCGTTGATGGCCTTCAGCAGATACGTGTCGACGGGACTCTTCAAATAATACTGCTCGATGCGTCGTGTGGCACGTGTGCCGGCCATCTTCAGCAGGGCAACTTGGTGGGAGAGCACATGCTCCTTGCAGTTAAAGTTGCCATAGGTTAGCTCCAGTTCCGTTTGCCACTTGTCAAAAGTCTCCTTAATTTGTTCGCTTGACAAAGTCGGACAGAATTGTATCTGCAAGAAAGAAAGTGAATTTAAATAAAAATTAGATAAGCTTGCTAAACTTATGAAACAAGTTTGTTGTCCTTAGCTTGCTTGTCTCTGAGATCGAGACGTTTTTGTGGACGGACAGACAGACAGACAGACGGATTTCAGAATACCAAATATAGAAAAAGGAATAATTGTGAACCTTGGCAAAGTCCTCCGCCTGTTGCAACGTGGACAACCAAGTCATGTACTTGTACACGGATTGCAAACACTCAACGCTAATGCCGCGCAGCACTTCGCGAATGCAATCGTAAGCATTGTTGATCGCCGACATTGTGTTCTCCTCCTCCCGATTGTTGATGCTCTTCAGCGCCAAATAGTGCTGCTTACTGAACTCCAGCTCCAGATTGTTGGTTGTGATGCTGCGGCTGTTGCGTCGTTGCACATCGACTGGCTCATCCCATTGGGTTAAACGCCAGAGTATCTCGTAGTCAAGCTGATTGCCTGGCAAGCAGCGCTGCTGTAGATCGGCCAACGCCAGCATGCCGTTGCTCTTCATAATGCTGACAATCATCTCGCCGTTGGGTTTGTCCAGGTGATCCGATTCCAGCCAGCAGCCAAACAAGTTGTTGTTCAAACTTAGGTAATCAACACGCGACCGCAACGGATTCAAAAAACCAGTCATGGCATCCAGACAGCCAATCGACTCGTAAGCCTGTCAAAGTAGAGAGTTATATAGTTGAGAAGCTGAGTTAAGAAATTCAGTATTTCATTTATTTCAACTGGCAATAGAAATGTATTCAAGTTAAAGCAGTTGTGTTAAGCACATTTATTACAGATCTCAAATTTATTTCAGATTTCAGACTCAAATAGTTTTAATAGTACTGGGTCGAAATAGTAAAGAATTTTTACATATTGAGTTAACATAATTTAGCTTGAATGTGTTTTTTATTTACAATAACTGCCGTATTTATGATTTCCGAAAATTGCATTGCGATCAGATACAAATTTAAAAAGCTAACAATCTGGTATATTTTGTACTTTGTGGAGTACTTTGAATGTAGTGGTATATTGATATACCAAATATAGGAATACTTCTTACTCTGGTGTACCAAGAATAGCCTTCAGTATATTTTGAAATATTTTTGTACTCGGTGGTGCATTTTAAAAGTTGTACTATATCAGGATTTAGTATATTTTAGTATAATTTGGAATATTTGTTACTCTGGTGTATTTTGAAAGTAATACTATATTGATATACTAAATGTTGCCTTCAGTATATTTTGGAATATGTTGTACTCTGTTGTGTATTTTGAATTTTAATAGTATATTAACATACCAAATAAAGTATATTTTGGTATATATTTGACAGTAATACTATATTGACATACCAAATATATCCTTCTATCGTATAATAATGAAGCTCACCTTCTTGGCGGACTTTTGGAAGCTGTCGTTGGCCAGAATGTCCGCATCGGGTCTCTCACTGGCCGAGCACGCCCACAACTCCAAATACAAAATGCTGAGAAAGTAAGCCTGACAGTGATTGCTGGCCTCGATGGCGTTGCCAAAATCAATGGGTATAGTCCTGTATACAATGGAAAACACACTGATTAGAAAGAGAGAGCGAAGAGCGAGGTAGAAAAAGATGGCAAGCGAACCAGTTGTTGATGAGACGAATACGCTCGCAAATATACAAAAAGAGCTTGATGGCGCGCTTCTCCTGATAGATTCCAGAGGCCAACGCACAGTGTTGGGCAAAGAAGTGATCGAGCATCGCACACAAGCTGTCCAAATGCGCCGTCTTGTTGGCCATCAGCAGCTTTATAAACGGCTGAAGGCAGGCGTAGGCAAAGCTAAACGAATTGCCAGCGAATGTATCGAAGTCCGTCCAGCCGCAAGTCTCAAATACTTTGCACATAAATGCACACATCCATGCCTCATAGTCCAAATGTTCGCTGCCCTGAAGCAGATCGAGCCAAGGAATGGCTGGAATGTTCGTATCCGATTGCAGGAAACTCGTTCTTTTCGATGGCACGCAAAAAACGCACAGATTCGAATACAAGGCTGGAAAGGAGGAAACCCCAAATTTATTAAAAGTTTCTTCTAGTATTCTCCCTCCACATTCCTTACATGTATCAATGCGGGCGCTGCTGTTTACCACGTGTCCAATCACTTGGATGAGCGCTTGTTGTGTGCTCGTCTTGAAGTGAAACAATTGCTGATCCAACACGCGCAGCATGGCGCTTATAAATTGTTCCATGGGCTCGCCATTCGACTGTGAAAGGCAACATAGCGATTAAAGCAAAGTTTAAACGGGAAATGTTTTTGGAAATATTTTACCTCTTCGAAGGCATCGAATTCGCCTTGAAAGTAATACGAAATGTGCTGCATTTTAAGCGGTCCAATCTCGGCCAGACACCTGAGCGCCTCGAGGCTATGTTCTGGCTTCTCGGCATGCCGCACCATGTGTATCAGTCGACTGATGAAATGGAACAGCAAATGCTGCTCCGCCGCCAGCTGTTGCTTGTGCTTGGCTAACTAGAAGAAGAGAGACACAAGTCAGTAAAGTTTAGCAAAAAAAAAGTCAAAGTCAAAGATGTCAAAGTGCGCGCGAGAAGCGACGAATAAAGCGGAAGGCGACGAATAAAGCGGAAGGCGACGAGAAAAGCAGGAAGCCACGAGTTAAGCAGGAAGCGGCGAGTAAAGCGGAACGCGACGAGTAAAGCGAGAAGCGACGAGTAAACCGAGAAGAGACGATTAAAATGAGAAGCGAGAAGTGATAAGTATATCGAGAAGCGACGATCAAAACGAGAACCGAAGAGTAAATCGAGAAGTGACGAGTAAAGCGAGAAGCAAGAAGTACCGAGTAAGCGTGAAGCGACATTTAAAATGAGAAGTGACAAGTAAAGCGGGAAGCGACGAGTTAAGCAGGAAGCCACGAGTTAAGCAGGAAGCGGCGGATAAGTATATCGAGAAGCGACGATCAAAACGAGAACCGAAGAGTAAATCGAGAAGTGACAAGTAAAGCGAGAAGTGACAAGTAAAGCGGGAAGCGACGAGTTAAACGGGAAGATGGGAGTTTAGCCAGAAGTGAGCTACATTGCTCTGTACGCTTTGAGCGAGAAAGCCATTTGTGAATTGTCGCTTCAACTTTCACTCCGACATCTTTCGAGCGATGAAAAGCAATACAGTGGTTCATCGTTCTCGTTATCGCTTTGCTTCTCACGTGCACTCTGACATCCGCTTTAATTAATGTCGCACATAATCACGTAATCCTGGCAGGCAACCCGCTGAGCGGTTGGGCTTCATGTAGCTGGCCATGTACCTCGACACGCTGCAGTTGCCAATGTCTGGCAATTGGGATTCGTTCTTTTGCTGCTCGAGATTTCCAAAGCGTTGATTAAAGTCTGAGTTCACCTCAAGCGGTGTTTCCATGTCGATATATTCGCTCTGCGACTCCACAAATGTTTGCTCCACTTTTGCCGCCAGCTTCTGCAGGTGCGAAGTCTCCACGTGCTGACAAATGCTACGCAACAGTTTGACAAAATCATTGACACGCATGTAGTCGGTAAGATAATCAATGGTGTGCTTGCCAATGATTAGATGCAGAAATTTCAGACCAGCTCGCTGCAATTGTTCGCACTTTGCTGCAAAATTAAAAAGAAGCCAATTAAAGTCAATGAATAACAACAAAAAGAGATCACTCACTGTGCAACAGCAGGCGGCAGACAAAGAACCAAATGTCTTGCACAAAATAAGCGCCATTCTCGTACTGCAAACGCTTATAACGATGGGTACCTGAATTCAAGAGGATGTCATCCCTGATGCCATCCAGCATGGCGTCCGCAATGATGCAGTAGAGAAAGAAGCTGCGCAACAATTGGCTGGGCAGCAATGCCTCATAACAATCGGTCTTCAGCATGCTCAGCAAATCGACCATCAACAGCGGCTTTTGCAGCATACCCTGCACCACGGCTTGAAGTCGAATATTCCCTGACCTATCGTCGCTTTGCTGCGTAGAGAATGAACAATGAATGAATTGCAGTTTATGTTATAAAGCAAGTAAGAAAACTACAGTCGAGTGGGTTCGACTGTGAAATACCCGCTAAGAGAAAGAGTATGGTATATATACCTATCAAAATACTAAAATGTAACAAGAATTATATTCGGTATATCGATATACAATTACGTTAAAAATATACCAAATGAATACTAGAATAACCGCTACTTATTTTCAATGAAAGCAAAAGAGTGCGGTATTATATTTTAAAATATACCGAATAATACTAAAAAGTACCAAAAACATATTCGGTATATCGATACACTATTACGTTAAAAATTATACACAAATTAATATATCAAATATACGTTATAGCCTCTGAAATTTAGGTGTATGGGCAGACGGACAGACAGGCTATATCCTCTAAGCTTTTGCTTAATGTAAATGCCAACAGAAAGTTAAAATACCCTTCTACCCTTCCTATGAGAAGCGGGTATAATGAGCAATAAAATGTACAAGCTATTCTAGTCTCTAGTTTAAAGTTCATACCATATGCGATCGCAGGCAATTGAAGAGCGGTGGCGCTGTTAGACTATACCAAGTTGGACTCGCTTTGCACAGCACTTGAGCGTCAAAAAGGCGCTCCAGCTCCTTTTTGTCCAACAGCATGCGAACCGTGCAATAAAGCGTGGACGCACTCAGCTCCGTATCCTTGAGATTCACACGATATTTGTGTATATTTACGGCTAGATTATCGAGATTCTTTTTGCAGGCGGCAGATGTGTTCAATTCATCGCATTGCCTAAGCATGTCATAAGCCTTCAATATGTCCACAACATCCTTCAGAAGCATAATGAGTTAGTTATGCTAATTAGTGGTTTATGTTGAATTTCTCACCGAGTCGAGATACGCCTGATGACGCTTGATGTCCTCCGGCGTGCCATAAATGAAGGTGTAGGCCATCAAAGACTTGGCGTGCTGCTCCAGAAACGCCTTCTTCGACTTGTAGCATAGATAGTAAGGAAAGCTGCAATGAAACTAAAGTTAGAAAAGTGTTTGCTGGTCTCTTAAAACTTACCTGTCTGTGGACATGAGCTCGGCGCAACATTTGTGCAGCATGGCATCTGCATAGGGCATCATTAGCTGGCGCATCGACTGCTTGTAAGCGGGCACCACGCTGTCAAAGGCACAAAAGTCAGCTGCCAAAGACCAAAACCCAAAGTAAGTTAAACAATTAGCTCTCTTTTATCAACAACAACAAGTACGAAAGCTATAATCGAGTGTGCTTGACTACGACTTTTAATAAATACGAAACAGCGCTGTATTATTCTACAAATATACCAACAGAATATACTAAAAAATATTAAAATATACCAATGGCTATATTTGGTATATAGAGCACACTCGACTATGAGATACCCGGTACCAACTTTTAAATAATGTCAAATTAATATACTGAGAAAATACCAAGATATACCAAAGCATAAATTTGGTATATCGAGCACACTCGACTACGAGATACCCGATATCCACTTCTAATAAATGCGAAACAGTGCGATATTCTTCTAAAAAAAATAACAAATTAATATACTGAAAATACTAAAAATACACCAAATACTGTATTTGGTATATCGAGCATACCCGACTGTGAGATATCCGGTACCCACTTTTAATAAATATTATAAAAATATAACAAATTAATATATTGAAAATACTAAAAATACACCAAATACTGTATTTGGTATATCGAGCACACTCGACTGTGAGATATCCGGTACCTACTTCCACCAAAAGCCAAATAGTGCGGCATTATTCTAAAAATATACCAACTTAATACACTGAAAAATCACTTGAATATACCACAATCTACATTTGGTATATTGATATTACATTCAGACGGACTTGGCTAATAGCGTCTACTTTATGGAGTCAAATAGGATTCCTTCTGTATGTTAGATAAGGGTTTCTACTCTACGAAAATATAGCAACAAGGACAAATATAATTTGTATAATACTTACATTCATGCAAGTTGCATTTGGCACAATGCTGCATCAACTGCAGCAGCACCGTCTCCTGATGGAACGAGCTGTAGGCAAAGAAGGACACTAGTGATTGCACAGCCACCGCATTGCTATTCTGCAGCAGATCCTCGCTGTTGAACTGCAACTCAAAAGAAAACGAAAACAAAATCAAAATCAAATACATTCAACACTTTTCTTCGCCATGACTTGCCTGGAACTTTTCCCACTCGATGCTCGCAAGCAATTGCTCGCAAAATTCCAAATACTGCTCGCCTCGAGTCTCCATAAACATTTCGTCCTCGTAGTCCTCGGTCACACAATAGTCGGCATTGAGCAGCAATGTCACCGTTGTGGTGGCTGCCAAACGCACCTCAAGCGTGGGCATGCTCAGAAATTTCGCCACCGAAGTGCAGATCACAGCAAAGTTCTCGAGCAGAAATATGTTGGGACAACGCTGGGCCACATCGGCCACACAGTGCAGAACCTTGGCGGCCAGTTGTGTTGGATACGATTTCTTGAGGGACAACTTGAGCAGCGACATCAGAGCCAACATCATGTCATCCAGCAGATTCTCATTGTCGTACACGAAATGGAAAATTGCTGCAGTTAAAAGAAAGCAAAATTATCAAATAAACATTCTGAATTACTTTCGATACAAGATTTTGAAATTTTACATAACCAACTATTATCTAAAAATTACGATCATAACTCTGTATCTTTCAACTTTTTATTCTAATTCTTTGCTTTTGAGTTTAAGCAATCCAAATTTTGAATATAGATATATAAATTCAACCGTTTTTATATTTACATTTCCATCAATTTTATAAAAATTACAATCATAATTCTTTACCTTTGAAATTTTGGTATAAATTTTGCAAAGTACTTTACAAAAAGCTAAACTATCAAATAAATGTACATATCTAATATTAAAATTTTTAATTACTATGAATACGAATTAAAATTTAACAGTTTTTCCATTTACATTTCCAAATAGTCTCTAAAAATTACAATCATAATTTTGTATCTATAAAAATTAGGATCATAATTCCTTATCTTTTGGAATGTTTATATAAAAGTGAAAACTTACTTTGCAGCCTATGAACTTTCTATGAAAATTCTTTATAATTTAAATTTTCATAAAAAGTGGGAAATATATTTTGCAGTATTGTAAATTTTTATTAAAACTCTTTATCTTTGGAATGGTATTATAATGTTGGAAACGTTCTTTAAAGCCTATGAATTCCAAAGATAATGAATTATATTTACGCAATTTTTATATAATAGTTAGAAGAAATATAATGAAAAAGAAATGACTTATAGAATAGAATAGACTTTCATTTTTGTTTAAAAGTTAAAAAAGAATAGTTGAAAGAAATATAATATATAATAGACTTACATATATTAACATTTTTTTTTAATATCATTTCTAGCTCTTTGTATTTTTATTAGACGTCATTTTAGTTAAAAGTTTGAAACGTACTTTAAAGTTTGAAAATGTAAAGAACTAGAGATGATATAAAAAAGTTGTAAATATAATTTGTTGCAAATCTCATTTGCTATCTGTTCTACTTACTTGGCAACTGCTCAACCAGCTGACTAACAATATCAATTTGTGTATAATGATGCTTGAAGACCCACTTGATCTGATCCACCAGCCACTCGATGGCATCAGGGGACAAACGCTTGCAGCTGCATAATAGCTAAAAAGTATAGTATAACATTAATAAACCGATTGAAGAATAAAGCAAGTCTTCACACCTTAACAATGAGCACAATTTCGGTGCAGCCAAAATGCTGCGACTGCTGGAAATTGGAGGTGAGATGACGAAAGGCATCAGTGCTGTACGAACTGTTGGCACAGAGTCTGCCCAAGATGTGGAGGCATTGTTTGATCAACTCAATCGAATCACGACGAGTGCCTGTAAAACGTGGCAAAGTAAATCAATGAATAAGGAATGATAATAAGCAAATGCAATAATTACAATTGTGTTTGAGCAGTAAACCAATAAATTCGAGCAACATTTCAATGGGCTGCTTCTCTAGATAGTTGAGCAGTATTTCATTCGAATTGAACACATCGAGAATGTCCGCTTGCTGTGCTAGAATATCATGCAAATCGTTGTCATCCAAGCGCTCTGTCTGATGCGCCTTGTATTGAAACTGCAAATGTCAAAAAGCATAAATGAATTAACATAATAATAAAGCTTCGAAGTAATCAGCTGACAAACCTCAATGTGACTGAGAAACAATCCGATGCGTTTGATAAGCGGACATTGCAGCAAATTGTCCGCATCGAAGACTTTGTAGTGCAGCAAACGTTCCATGGTGCAGATTAGCTTGTGCAGACTCTTTAGGTTCTTGAGCAAATCCGTTGCCGTATGCTCATTGCTTGCTGTGAGATTCAACGAACGCATCAACAGCTCGTAGTTGTGTTGAAACAAACAATTCTTTGCCGATGGCAATTCAGCTGGATTTTGCGATTTAGCCGCGCATTTGAGACGCGATTGGAATTGCGCATCCAAGCAAATCAACTGCTTGTTGTATTTGTATTGCAACAGCTGTAGATTCTCATCAGTTGCTGGCAACTCCACGCGGCTGTTTAGCTGCTGCAACTGTTGCTCGTCGAGGAAATTGATGATGCCAATGGTGAAAGTGTCGGCCAACAGTTTAGCATCAATCGCCGCAATATTATGGATCATTTGCATTGCGCTCACTTTCTCGCTGCCATAGGCCCACTTCACAATGGGCTCCAGTGCCGCTGTAGAGGTTTTGTCCAGGCCACAGTTATCGGCATGGATGAATATCTCGCGTATGGTGGAAATGCATTCATTGCGCCGGAGAAACTCATTCGCTTGGATGCTCTGCAGTAAGCTGGCGCAATGCTTTGATGACAATTTGTTGTGTCTGATCAATGCCTGAAGCATGATTTGCTTTTCCACCACAACATCGGCAACTTGACGACTGTCTGTTATCAAATGTCCGGCGATTTGTGACCAAACATCAGCCAAATAGTCAGTAGATATCGATTGAGTTCGCAGCAGCTGTTGCTCTTTGCTTAATATGCTCAGAAGACACAAGCGCACATTACGCAAATTCTCGCCATTGCCATAGATCAAGAGCACATCGCGTGTTGTCTTCAAAGCCAGTTCATAGTTGGCCACGTTCACGATCGCAGTGCTCAGTTGCAACATTTGGGCAAAGATGGCAAACCAGGTGTCATTGAAGCTTGTCTCTTTGGATTCAATCGACTCAACGATGCGCTCCATATAATCGACTTTAACACGCTTGCTGGGAACGTCGTCTGAAGCCGGCGTTTGCTCTATGTGCCAATGCAACTGTCAATAGAAAACATTAAATAGTATAATTAAGCTAGTTATATTGTACATTCTGCTACTTACAATGTACATAACTAGCGCAGACATTTTGATAAAGTTCGCATTGAATCGATCGCTAAGCGGTGTCAATTTGCCGCGTCCCAGGGAGTTCTTGCGTATCTCCATGCCAATGATGGTTTTCAGCTTCTGCATCGTTTGCGGCCAGCTCTCATGTATGGCCACTTGGAAAGTGTTGAAGTCCAGCGTGTTTAGTTTGGGATACAAAGCATGCAGCGACAATGCGACGCACTCAAAGAAAATGTGCTTGGAGTCATCACGAAATGTGTCGTTGTTGTGATATTCACAGAATTTGGGCAGAATCTCTTGCATATAAATGCAGAGTTGATGATGATAGTTCACAGAAAGCTACAAGGAAATACAGCTCAATTTAAATACATTAATACATAAATCATTCAAAGACTTGCCTCCTCAAGAAACAAGCGATAAAGTCGCACGATTTCCTGCCGTTGATCCGGATTTTTTGCTTCATCCGCATAATCTATTAATGTCGGCAAATAGTCGGCGATATCTGCATGAAGTTGGACGCGCTCTCGTGCGATTTGCACTGTTTTTGTGATGCATTTCAAGATCTTAGAGCGCAGAAATTCATTGTTCTCAATGTTCAGCTCGAACAAATACGATAAGATGCCTAAAGAAGCAAATTCAAAAGTTGTATTAATTCATAAATTGAATATAATAACTATAGTCACTTACGACTGTATTCGTTGACTTTCAGATTGCTAACATAGGTGGGCGACAAGTAAATTCCTCTATCGATCATATTGATGAAGTGATCGCCAAAATGTTTTACCACAATTCGCTGTTTGATGCCCTCTTCGAAGGCGAAGAATATTACGGATTTGCTCAGGAAGTGTCCCTTTCTTTCTCTGCCAACTGCAGTCGAAACATTAGTAACATACCTGTTGTATTCTGAATGTATTTTGCTTACCCTCCAAATTGTAATCTATGATCTTATCAATAACATTGCCATATAAATAACATTTATCTGCCAGTGTTTTGTATGTTTTCTCGCGCGCCTCTTGTATGTTTCCAGCATGCTGTTTTACGCCGATAATATACAAATTGATAACTCTAATTTATGTTTAAATATGTACGCACCTTGAGAATGGAGTCCTTGACCGCCTGAAACAAATCAGAAAAACACAAATCCTGACTGAGCGCAAAAGTTTCATAGAGGACATCGCGGGAACTGTTCATCTTGTTGTCCAACAACTCCATGGCTTTATTGCGTGATGTTGGTTTGTCCGAGCGCAGCTCGCTTATTAGGCGTTGCAGCTCATTTAAAAGATCACTCATTTTGTTAACTTATTCGCCTTATAATTCAGAACAAACACAAATTCTGCAAGCTCACAACTGAAATCTAACAATTTGTGCACGAATTACAGCGCGCTGTACAGTGTGACCAAGTTCGATTAAGTTTGTAATGTTCTCGCCAAATCGATAATTGATAAATTCTAATGTTATCAGGCAAGTTTTGATATTTATTAAAAGTTATGAGTAGTAACGCTTGCTGTGTTTAATTTTTTTACATTAATGTTTACAAGAAGACACAACTTGTCTCCTCCACGATTTATTAGTAGCAATTATTTGCGCGCGCTGTATCGATATTGTACAACACACTCATTACTACTCGCTACGATGAGAGCTTTATATATCGATTGTTTTACTTCACCTATTATTTAGTTTTAGTTAATTATTTAAATGATTACAATAGTTTTAATAAATTATCGCAAGTAATTTTCGACTTTTATTTATTTAATTATTCAGTTGCAGTCACGATAATTGAGCTCGGTAACAGACTGTTGGAAACAGCTGATATGTTAACATTGTTATCGAATAACAAACTATCGAAGTGCGCCAATTAGCAGCGTCTTGATGGCCGCAAAAATATTGTTGCTCAAAAAATGCCGGTCGGAGTTTTTAAATCTGTGCGCGAAGTAAGCAGCGAGGATTCGGTAAGCTTACGCAAATATTAGTTGGTTGTTTATTAGCTAAATTTGTCGAAAAATTGCAGGTGCATGTGGCAGCCAATCTACTGCAGGAGAATGCCGCCAAAAAATGGAAAACGAAAGCGCCCGGCGAAAAGTCGGCTCATGTTATTCTGGAGTTCGAGGAGCCGCAGCAAATAACAGGGATTGATATTGGCAACGAACATGCGGCGTTTGTGGAGGTGCAAGTAAGTAGATCCGGTTGCCAACCCGATGACTTTAAAGAATTGCTGCTTTCCTGCGCCTTTATGACCTCAATTGAAAGCAAAAACTCCAGCAACGCAAATCGTGTTCGTTGCTTTGCCACAGATGCTTTGATAGCCACCACGCTGTCCGACAAGTGGAAGCTGGTGAAGATTATATGCACACAGCCGTTCAACAAGCACGTTCAATACGGAATCTCGTTCATTAAAGTGCATGTGATGGCGCCTAATGCGTCGGCAGCAAAGCCTGCCACCAAATCTTTGGTGCCTGACAAGTTCAAATTGGCGCCTAAGCTCAACACAAGTCTTGTCATGGGTCAGCTGAAGCTACGTGAAGAGTCGCCCGACTCTGATCCCGATGGGAATGCGCTCTTCCAACGCTGGAAGGCGAGTCGCAATGAGGTAAGCACAGCGGCGGCCATACGAGATGCTGCTTCACCTGCTGCACTGCGTCGCCTGAGCGAAACACGACCAGCTACACTCAAAGTGCAGGTTTCGCCGGCGCCTGTTGCTTCAAAGCCAGCTGCCAAGACCGAGAGCAAGCCGCTGGATCGTAATCGTGAAGCTCTGCTCTTTGGCGACGATGAGACAGAAAAAGAGGAGAAGGATAACAAGGAAGCAAGGAGACAGCGTCTTAGCAAGCATCTCGAAGCGGACAAGAACAGACGCCGCTTAGAGCTCGAAGAGCTGGAGCAACAAAAGAAAGCCAAGTCCAAGCGGCAATCCATTGATAAACCGACGATTAAAGAAACTCCCAAAGTGCTGACCAACGAAAGTCCTCAGCAGCGACCACAGAAACGTTTGTCCTCAACGCTGATAGACAACAAGGAGGACGTCGTCAGTTCACCAGCCAAAAAGCTTAAAAGCAAAGAGGAAAAACCCATTAAATATGTGCCATTCAATCAGCTGCTGCGTGGCGTTGTTTTAGTCATTAGCGGCATACAGGTGAGACATAATAATAGTATTTAATTATCTTTAATCACACACAATCTTAGAATCCAGATCGTGCTGATCTGCGAGCGAAAGCTGTGGCCTTAGGTGCCAAATACAAAGCAGACTGGGAAGCTGGTTGCACGCATTTGATGTAAGTGATTCTCTCTCTTGAGTCTCAATTTTAAGACTTCATTGAATGCTTTTCTTGCAGCTGCGCTTTTCGTAATACGCCCAAATACAATCAAGTCAAGGGAAAGGGCAAAATTGTGACACGCAGTTGGATCGAAAAATGTTATGCACTCAAAAAGTATTTACCATGGCGTCGTTATGCTTTAGACACTGCGGCTTTGGGTCAGGCGGAAAGCGATGAAGAGATCTTCGATGAGTCGCTAAAGCCCACAGTGGATGATGATAATGATAATGCTAAGGATGTTGTATTAGTTGATAAAATGGAGCAGAGCGCATCAGATCCCGATACTGAAGATGAACTAGAACGTGTTGCTCAGCGTAAGTTTTGGTCAATTCATTTATTCTACTACTTAATTCAACTCATTTTCATTCAATAGAAAAGAAATTAAAGCAAGCAAGTGACGAGAATCGGAATAATAATAATATTCAAAAAAAGTCCAACGATTCAAAGAATGTTTACGAAGTTAGCACAGATGAAGAGGATTATCTGCAGGAAATGCGCAGAAAATAATTGTTTTTATATTTGTTGTTTGATGTAAGTCACCTTTTAATTCATATATTCGTATTAACTCGTATACGTATATGTATATTACAAACAAATAGCGTGGGTATTTGTTGTATGTCCGTCCTTAAACATTTGAAATGCGCGCGTTGTCAGTGTTGCAAAATGCGGCAGCCTGCGTTGGTCACCCCAATTATCCGAAAAAACACTGCTGTGGCACCTGTGGAAATTAAGATTGTCAAAATGGAATATTATATTCCTGCGGGTTTTGAAAATATTTCAATTACAAAATAAACATAATTAAAATAAGCTAAACTCGTTTTTTTTTGCCACGCGCTTAAAATAAGTTCTTGTTATTGGTCAAATTTATCGATTTGCGATAGCGCGTGAAATCGTTACAAATGCGATGTTTGAATTGCTGACAAAATTAAGTGAATGGTAACAAATGAATTGCAGTTAAAAAATGTAAGATAAAGCTGCATAATTAAATCAGTTGCTAGAACAAACACTTTTTTTATGTGGCTGGCGCAATAAATTTGGACACATCAAAAGCACAGGAAGTGCAACAAATTTGAGGCGCACTCAGAAACGCACTAAAAAATCCCAAAACATTGTAAACACTGGCTTGCAATTGACGTGCTGTACAATCATCTATTGGTCTTCCTTTTTGCGATATTATGCTGCCAATAATATCATAAAAAAAGAAAGGAAAAACAACACATACAATCAAAAAACAGAGCAACGGGGTGGCTGTGCATACTTCGCATCCAAAGGCTTATACGCTGGAGTTGGTATTTGCTGTTGCTGTTGTTGTTGTTGTTGCCCGGGAGCGGAGAGCCGAGACTTCAACTGAACTGAACTGAACTGAAACTAAACGTGAGCGTGCAGAGAGCGCGTCCAACACAAATCACACTGCGTATACGTATTTTCGTCGCTTTTATTTCCGTTTGTTGCTTGATGATTGAAAACATCAATAATAATAATAACAATTACATTACGCACAAATAAAAATCGAATGCAATAAGTTTGGAGATTGAACAGCATTTGATTGATAAAAAGGCAGCAGCGTATTTGGACGAAGAAGAAAAGCTGAATGATAAAATTGAAAAATCGATACGACGACACATAAAAATAAAGTGTTGATTGTTGTTGTTTGGCTGGCCCAAAGCAAAAAAAAAAAAAATAAGAAAGGACACGCAGCAGTAAGTAAGAAGCAACAAATTAAATCCAATTAAAATGTGATTGTTTTTCTTTGCTACTACAATTTTGAACACTTGCAGTATAAATTGAGTTTTTGGAAAAAGTCGCTTAACAAAGAAAAAGGACATCATGGGAAACGAGACATCGCTGCCAGTGGACATGTGCTCCAATTTCGATGCGGATGAGATCCGACGGCTGGGCAAACGTTTTCGCAAACTCGATCTCGACAATTCGGGAGCCCTGAGCATAGATGAGTTCATGTCGCTGCCGGAGTTGCAGCAGAATCCGTTGGTGCAGCGCGTCATCGACATTTTCGATGCGGACGGCAACGGCGAGGTGGACTTCAAGGAGTTCATCCAGGGCGTCTCACAGTTCAGTGTGCGCGGTGATAAATTGTCGAAGCTGCGGTTCGCCTTTCGCATCTATGACATGGACAACGATGGCTACATATCGAATGGCGAGCTATTCCAAGTGCTCAAAATGATGGTGGGCAACAATCTGAAGGACACGCAACTGCAACAGATTGTCGACAAGACCATCTGTTTTGCCGACAAGGATGAGGACGGTAAAATCTCGTTCGATGAGTTCTGCTCGGTGGTTGGCAATACGGATATACATAAGAAAATGGTTGTGGATGTTTAAACACGAAGAAAAAAACAGGAAAAAAAACACGGCCACACACACACACACCTAGTATACAACACAGAAAAGTGTCGAGTGTGCTCGACTGTGAGATACCCGCTACCCGCTTAGATAAAATATCTATTTCCGATTGTTATGAAATTCCCAGCAAATATGTGTGTGTAACAAACAACAAACAAAATTCTAGTCTCGTTTAAAACTTATGCTCACAATACGTAGCGTAGTTGCCACAGCAGTATTTGTCATCAGACGACTTATCATATCCTTCTAGCCAATTGGGTAGCGGGTATTTTGTTTTTTTTTGTCGTCTCTCGTTTCGGTTGGCATTAAAATTTAATGTATGTATGTACCTAGCAATTATGTATGTACTCGAAACTCGAAAACTCGTAAGCATAAGTACATAAGTATGCATGTAATTATTTAAGTGCGTGCCAACGAGGCACAACAACAACAACAACAACAACTATAACTATACTACAACATCTACAACTTAAGACAAAGAAATATCCATATGGAAATTCGAATTTGATATCATATTCCCTTGAGCGTGTGAAGATAACATGTGGAAAGGAAATTGGTATTTGATTTGTACCCCAACTTTCTCCCTCATTCCTTCCTCCCCTAAAAACTTCCTTTCCCCACACTTCCTGCATTCCCGGCTCTCAGTGTGTGTCTTATATCGAATCCAGAGAACAAGTAGCGCACTTCTGGATCAGCAAACTATATCAAAATAAATAAAAAAAAAAACAAAACAATGAATTACTATAATTTTAACTGGCATCCTTGAAGGAGCTGACTCGATCCTGAATCCCATATGTAAATCCTGTATTTTTTTTCTTCCCCATATTTGTTTTTTGTTGGTCGTGTCTTGTTTTGCATTTTCTAGATATTCTATGCAAAGTTTATACTTTTAGTGAATTTTTAAACTAATTAAATGTTGTGTAATTAATTATGAATGTACAAAAAGCAAAAGAAAAACAAAATATTGTTCAATTACAAACACCAACTGTAAAGTAATAAAAACAACAACATCAACAATTCCATTCAAAATTATCTCTTTTTCGCTTTCGCGGGGTTTGCGTGTCGAAGCCTTCAATTAGATACTAAGTAAGACCCCTGCTTCTGCATCTCCCTCCCCATCTCTCTATGTATTTATATACACATAATTAACGTTAATGTCGGACCATGTAAGGTCTCAACTCAAACTCAACTCCAACCGAATTTTTCTTGTCGTGTTGAACCCCTTTGGGAAACGATTAACTGAGCTTTGTAGGTCACCGATTTCTCACTCTTTCGCCTCTCACTTCTTTAAACTCTTACTCTCTCTCTCTCTCGCGCACTCTTATTCACTCACTCACATCACACTCTCCAGCTTTTACCGTTTTTTATCCCATCTCGTGCATCAACTGGTGATGTGTATTAAAGTGTGTCACGACTTGAACCAATTGTGAATTATAATAATATTTGACAGGAATAACATAAAAGTATGCTATAATAACGGATTATTTCAATTAAACCTAATTCTTTTGTGTTTAGTAAAATTCTTTTCAATTCTCCAAATTCACGTTTTTTTAATCTTTTAATTTAAATATAATATAATGTTTTTTTTATTTTCGGTCTTTTCTTTACTTTTAATTGTGTTAACATTTTTATAGATTTCTTTCGCAACTTTTTGAGATTGAATTTTATATAAAATTATTATTGCTTTCTTAATATTATGTAATCACGTATTATATATTAATACTTAATATAGTTTATTAAATCAACACTCTCTTTTCATCCAAGTTAAAAATTCTTTTATAAAAATTTCGCTATATTTGAAAAGTTTATTTTAAGAACTTGTGATTATTTTATGGTTCTTTTTCTACAACATTTCGCATTCTATTTGATTCCTTAGAAATACAAATTATTATATAATTGGGTAATATTATAAATTATATAAAATTTTACTGATACAGTTCATAGTGTAGTCAGAGCAACTGCGCAACTTCATAAGCTATCGTTAGGAGATTTTCCCCCCTTGCGATTAATGAATTTTCGTGTCACGCAAGATGCGACACGCGGCCATCGCTAGCGAGCGCAGGTGGAAGTGAGCTTAGAGCAGGTAACCAATTTAAGTCTATAGAATTTGTCAGCGAAAGCTCTTTCGACAACACCCACAAAAATTCGAATAGGAATAGGAATATGGCTTGGTGGAATGTTTGGTATCAATAAATTATTATCTGATGTCTGTTGACGTAGCGTAGGTTGGGCACAGGTTAAAGTCGACTCGTAAATCATATGGATATATATACGCGACGCAAAATACAATATAGCATTTTCGAAAATTACATTGTGTGTGTGTGTTCCCTTAACTAATTTCTGGTCAGCTGAAAAGTCCTTGGTCCTTGGAGTTGACTGTTTTCCCCCCTTGTTGTTGTCGGTTCAGTTGCTTTGTGACCTTTTTCATATTAATTGGATTGATTAATGTGCTCCAATTTTTGGAATGTACGTAACCCGGTACTGGCTTGACTTCAGTCTATCTGTTAGCCATTAATCCTTGTGCCATGCGCCTAGTCTCCTTCTTAACAATTTATGTGATCCCCGCTATCCCCCCCCCGCTCTCTCTTAGTCCTCTCTCTCGTTTAGTTAGTTCAATTTGGCTTTTACCAACTCCTAAATACAGCAATTTGGAACTGTTTAGCTAATAAGCCAACTCCCACTTCCATGTCAACCTCGCGTCTCTCTTTCTCTCATTCTCCAAAGTTTCACACACTCGCGTTATTCAAGAACCAACCAACTACTGCGACTATTGATTGACTGTTTCCGTTCTCCCTCATTTCTTTTCCCTCCCCTTGCCTCGCTTCGCCTCGCAGTCGAAATTAGTTTATCAACTTTTGCGTTGACTTTTATTCAGTTTGACTTCTTTGCATTGCTTCAAGTATTTTGATTAAATGTTTGGGAAATGCTTACGACAAAAGGGTGTCGGCAAATAACGGGTTCAAGTCCAACTCAAAGAACAGAGTTACATTTCCCGACACACACACAAACACACACACACCCACACACCCACACACACATTTCAAACTACTTAAGCACAAAAGTTGAAGAAGTGCTCCATGGGATGCCAATGAACTTTCTTTGGCAATTCCGTTCTACATGTTGTTTCTACACTTTTGTGGTTGGTAACCTACTATAAAGGGTTTCTCTCAACAATTGTAGCATACTTTTTGGGGCAACTACTAATATATTTATTTCCGAATATTTATTGTACAATTTACAATATTTTGTAGCTTGCTTTTTAGTATTTTATTATTCATATTACTTAAATCACTTTTCCCAAAATTATATTAAATATAAATATTAACACTATTATAATGAATATTGAAACTTTTCAAATTGTTCCTCATTTTTTTAACTGGTTTGTTACTTCGAGAAGTAGTGATCAATTAGCTATTAGCTGAATTCAACTAAGAAATACATATAACAAGTAAACTCCAATTATGTAGCCTCTTATGTCTTAGTTTAATTTTAAGAAAGCACTTAAGGTAGTTATAATTTCAGCCTCTCAGTTCTTACCAACTATATGTTATGAGTTGTATCTTAGCTGAACTTAAGCAAAAAATACGGACTGAAAGTAAAGTCAAAAAAGTTCTCTTAGATCTTACCTTTTAAGCTATACAAATTCGAGAAGTATTGTTTAAATATATATGCTAAAGTTTGTGTCTTAGCTGATCTCAACGTACAAATCCTCACAAAAAGTAAACTTCTAATTTTCAGCCGTTTAAGTTATGAAATTTGTTTGTGACTTCGTGAAGTATCAGTTAATAGATATTCTATGCTTTATCCCTTTAAGCTGCTATGCTTTATCCCTTTAAAAAAAGCAATAAGCACTAAAAGTAGTAACGTTTATATTGCAGCCCCTCAGCTCTTACCACTTAAGCTGGTTTAGGACTTTGAGAAGTAATAAATGAAATATATGCTAACTCTTACCTTTTAAGCTAAGAAATTTGTTTGTGACTATGAGAAGTAATAGTTTTTTTTTTTTTCGTTTAATTTTTTATTTACAATCTGTCTTAAGACAATAAGAAAATTTTATGACTAATATTTACATAACAGGAATAGCAGATTTCCAGTGAAACCTGCTATTAAATATAACATCTTGTTTACTTAAAATTTACCTATCAGGGAGATCAAGGATGTGAAATCTTTTAAGTCTTCTAACAGTTGAGCTATTGTCTAAAAGAGCTAGGGCTAAATTATTTTCATGATTGTGAAGTCTGTCTGTGTATTTCTTACTATATTTCTTAATCTCTTCTTTTATAGTTGGAATATTTAAATCTCTGTGAATATTTGCATTGGTTACATAAAATGGAGCGTTAACAATTTGTCGCAATGTTTTTGATTGGTAGCGCTGAAGTATTTCAATATTAGAATTGCTAGTTGTTCCCCAGAGCTGAATAGCGTATGTCCAAACAGGCTTCAAAATGGCTTTGTAGAGGAGAATTTTGTTTTCCAAAGTAACCGCTGATTTTCTACTTAGTAACCAGGACATTTTCAGAGTTTTTATTTTAAGTTGTTGACATTTCGCTTTTAAGTGCGGTTTCCATGTTAGTCTGCGGTCGAGGTGCATGCCAAGATACTTCACACAGTAATAGTTAACAGATATTCTATTCTTTATGCCTTAGCTTAATGTAAAATAAGAAATGAGTAAGCACTAAAAGTAGTAAGACTAAAATTGCAGCCTCTTAGCTCTTACCGTTTAAGCTAAAAAAAACTGGTTTGTGACTTCGAGAAGTATTGATCGAAATATGGTTTATGTCTCAGTCCGCAGCCTCTTAAGCAATGGTTGAAATATAAGCTAGCTGTCTTAGCTTGATTTAAAATAGAAATAAGTAAGCACAAATTGCAGCCTCTTAGCTCTTACCGCTTAAGCTGTACTTTAATAGTTCAGTCAGTCAGATTGGAGATTAATACGACTCCCATTAATTGTACTACTAGTATTCTATTTACTATTTCTCCAACCATCTATTTCTATTCCAATTTGCGAGTAGATTAAATTTCATCAACTACTGCCATTTGTGCAACTCACTCCACTCAATTATATTACTAACCTTATCTAAGTGGTTCACGTTTTGCTGTTTCTAATTATTTGCCCAATTCCTGGGCTAATCAATAAGTACCAGGGATTGTGTGGGTTGGTGTGTGTGTTTGTGTGTTGAAAACTCATTGAAGTTAAGCATACATATTCATTGTACATACCATACGTATATATATATGAAGTGTACTCATGCGAGTGCAAGTAGTGAGAAGCGAACAGCGAGCAGCATGTGAGCAATTTCTTTATGTACAGCGAGCGAGTGGCTGAAGACTTAGGGCTAAGCTTTGGGGCAAAGCCCGAGCCTAAATTCGCATAAATATAAAAGTTATTTTAGTTTATTTATTTATTTTTTTGCTGTTGTTGTTGTTGGTGTTTTGCTCGTCGTTTCTCGGGACCTGCTGTTGTGTATTATTGCAATAATCATCAGCGTTGTCATAATGCCAAAAGACAGGCTACACGACAACAGGCGGTGCAAAAGAGAAACAAAGCGAAATCAATGTAAGCACACACACACATGCGAGTGTGTGTTCGTGTGTTGTTGTTGTTCTTGTTGTTGTTGTTGTTGTGCGATAAAAGTTGACTCGTGCCAGTTTGGAGCGGCAACCGACAAAAAAGCACACACAAAAAATACATGTAGCAAAATTATGATCGAGTGTGCTGGACTTTAAGATACGCGGTTTTCTAAATTGAATTAAATTTCAAGTTTGCTTTGAAATTAATAAAAATGTTAGCTTATTCTTAAACAAATATTATTGCAAAATGTAATGATTGTAGTTTTTATGTGTTACGAGATGGAAGAACTTTAATCGACGGACAGACTGACAGACAGATTAACTACCAAATACTAGCCATGAAATTAATAACAATGTGGAACATTTTTAGCGAATACTTCAAGAAGTATTGTTGCAAAATGGTTGTAGCTTTTATAAATCCAGAGATCGAAGAGCTTTATTCTGTGGACAGACAGAGAGACGGATAAGATTAACTATGAAATACTAGCTTTGAAATTATTAAAAATCTATAAACATTGTGAGCTAGTATTCAAAGAAGTATTGAATCAAAATTTAATGGTTGTAGCTCTTATAAATCCAGAGATCGAAGAGCTTTATTCCATGGACAGACAGACAGACGGATGAGATAAAGTACTATGAAATTAATAAAAACGTATAACAATGTTAGTAAATACTTAATCGAGAATTGTTGCAAAATTTAATGGTTGTAGCTTTTATAAATCCAGAGACCGAAGAGCTTTATTCTGTGGACAGACAGAGAGACGGATAAGATTAACTATGAAATACTAGCTTTGAAATTATTAAAAATCTATAAACATTGTGAGCTAGTATTCAAAGAAGTATTGAATCAAAATTTAATGGTTGTAGCTTTTATAAATCCAGAGACCGAAGAGCTTTATTCTATGGACAGACAGACAGACGGATGAGATTAACTATCAAATACTAGCTTTGAAATTAATAAAAATCTATAAACATTGTGAGCTAGTACTCAAAGAAGTATTGAATCAAAATTTAATGGTTGTAGCTCTTATAAATCCAGAGATCGAAGAACTTTAGTCAATGGACAGACAGACAGACAGATGAGATTAACTATCAAATACTAGCTATTGCTTTCCTGAATGAAAATCGTTCTATATAACAACAGAGTAATTTCATTGAATGCAGAATTAAAGTTGCAAAATAAAAGAGAATGTGATTACTTTAAGTGCACCCTCAGTGCACTATAATGCTCTTATTTTCTATTGAATACCGGGTGTCAAACAAAAAGAAACGAAACGAAAAAAAAAAAAACGCATACAAAACAATGTGAATGTGAATGTGAAATGCGAAAATTCCAAAAACAACAATCAACAATCAACAACCAGCGCCGTTAGCGCCAGGAGCGCACGACCCCCGTGACCCAACTGCCATCCTCGCATAAAAAAGCGAGCCATAAATTTATCATTACATACCAGCAGCAGCAGCAGCAGCAGCAGCGGCAGCGGCAAACAGCAGAAGCAGCTGCTGTTGTTAAAGCAGTACACTGCGAGAAAAAGTCAAGCCAAAGAAATGCATTTCAGGATTTCTTTTTACGGAATAATATATTTCAATTCTCGAACATTTTCAAATGATTATATTTCGATTAATATTTCGATTTCGCTTTTTAATCTCGTATATTTTTATACCCGCTACCCATAGGGTAGAAGAGTATTATAACTTTGTGCTGGCAGGAAATGTGTGTTACAGGTAGAAGGAAGCATCTCCGACCCTACAAAGTATATATCTATGCTTGAACAGCCGAGGCGATCTAACCATGTCCGTCTGTCCGTCTGTCAGTATGAACACCTAGATCTCAAAGACTGTAATATTTGCACCCAGATCAAGTTTGTTTTAAATTTTTGACACGCCCACTTCCGCCCCGCAAATTGACAAAACCCGAATAACAAGCGTAATTTTAAAGCTAAAATTGCAAATTTCGGTACAGGCCATAATAACTAACTTCTGAGAATTTTGTTGTCAGATAAAAATTTGCAAAGTTATTAGAGAAAAACTTTTGTATGGTAAATATTTTGACAATATTTTGAACTCTGGTATATTTTGAATGCAGTACTTTATCATTATACTAAATATATTATATTTTAAGATTAATGCCGCGCTGTTTTGCTTTTGTTTAAATTAGGAAGCGGGTATCTTACAGTCGAGCACAATCGACTCAAGCTTTCTTACTGCTATTGTATACTACTAGAATAGTATAATAATGTAATGGTATAGTAATATACTAATATAGTGATATTTTATTATTTTATTTTATTATATTAAATCTAGTATTTAATAATATATTTAATAGAGAAGAGAGTACTGACTGCTTGACTCAATAGAGTAATATACTTATATACTATTATCTTAATATACTAATTATACTAAAATAAAAATATTCTAACATAATAATATAGTAATATACCACAAATATAGTAATATACTAATATAACAATATACCACCAATATACTAATATAACAATATACCACTAATATTCTAATACAGTGAGAGTCTAATATAGGAAATAGGAAACTAATATAGCTATTATTATGTTCTAGAGTTGATATACCAGCAATATACTTTTATACCACTAATATAGTAATATACTAATATACCAATATACTAATATTTTAAGATACTAATGTAGGAAATAGCAAACTAATACAGTTGAAAAGTCGAATTTATTCCTATTATGATCGAGGGTTGATACACCACCAATATACTAATATACTAATATAACTATATACCACGAATATACTAATATAACAATATACCACTAATATAGTAATATACTAATATACCAATATACCACCAATATACTAATATTCTAAGATACTAATATAGGAAATAGGAAACTAAAACAGTTAAAAACTCGAATTTCTTGATATTGTTATGATCTAGAGTTGAATTGTGAATTACAATTATGATAAACTAGCAATTCTATTGGGAATCGTGTAGACTTTTTCGCTGCGTGTAAGAGTAGGAGCTGGTACCTCAACACTGCATGCCCCGCTGTTGTTGTTGCTGTTGCTGCTGCTCCACTCGAAGTGTGGTGACGCAACGGAACTGTGGGGACCATGCATGTGCTTCAGAGTGCTGTAGGTGGAAGTAGAAGTGGAAGAGGAAGAGGAGGTGCGACGGGAAAGAGGGAGGGGGCAAACGACAAGCGACGACGCGTTGCTTTGACTGACAGCGAGACTCCCGACTCTGCCACTGCTTGTGTTGCTGCCGCTGCTGTTGCTGCTGCTGTTGTGGCATGCACTCAACGCTGCCGATGCTTCGTTTAGCTGCCTTAGTTCTTTTTCTGTTTTTTCGGGTGCGACGACGAGTGCGAATTGGGCAGCAGCAACGGAGAAGTAAACGTAGACGGAGCTGTGTTGCCGGAGCCGAAGCGAAAAACCGAAGCGTTTTACCGTACAATGCGCGCGCTGCCCGAGTCAACGACGCTGACGTTGACAGAGGCAGAGGCAGAGGCAGAGGCAGAGGCAGAGGCAGAGGCAGAGTGTCGTCGTTGGTTGCCGTGGACGTGGTTGCTACGTGTATACACGCGGTGCCGAGCAACAAATTGAGTCAGTATCGCACAAACAACACTAACGGAAACATCACAAAAGCACCGTGCAAAGCCCGGACGGACGGACAGACGGACGGCAATTCCTGTCTCTGCGTTCGAGTGTGCGTGCGAGTGTGTGTGTGTGTGTGCGAGTGTGTGTGTGCCAGTGTGTGTGTGTGGAGCGCAGTCAATGCGCTTCTGTTGTGTTGCTGCTGTCAAAACCCGCGCGGCAGCAACATCAACATCCATCACACCGCCAGCCGCAGCAACAGCAACAGCCAACAGCCAACAGCAGCCAAAAGCAGCACAAACAATAATTTGAAAACACACACATAAAACATAAAACGTAAAACTGCAAAACTGTTTAACAATCAGAAAGAGAAACATTACACAAAAAGCCAGCAACATTTACAACTTCGTGTTGTTGTCGTCGTCTTGTATCGTCGTCATCGTCATCGTCGTTGTCGTCGTCGTCTATGTCGCTGTCGTCTGTCGCGTCGCAACGCATCGCAACGCAACGCATCGCTAGTTATAGATGCACTCCACACATATCTATAACAAATCTATAATTTTTTTTCTTGTTTTGAACAAAAGTCAGTGCAAAAAGTGCAAAAGAAATGTGCAAGTAACTACAGCAACAGCAACAACAGCAGCAACATCGGCAGCAGCAGCAGCAACATAACGAAATTGCAGTAGATATATCACATATATATATATATATATCTGTCTGTATATAGCATATTGTATGTGCTGCTTACACATGCTCTTGCTTCAATGGCAATATGCACGAGCAGCAGCGACAACAGCAACATCTACATCAGCAGCAGCAACATTTGTGACACCCGCGTGCCAAATATTGCCGATTTTGACAAGCAGACGACAGCAGCAATTGCTACTTACTGAACGAGGCACAACAACAGCAACAGCAACAGCAACAACGATTGCAGCAACAGCAGCAACATCTACAGCAGCAACCACAACGAATCTTGCAAGCAGACGCCGCAAACTAACAAAGTGGGTACCGCAAACACACACACACACACACACACATACTTATACACCCTTGGACACCCTACTACACACACCCGCACACACACTTGAGCACAACAACAGCAGCAACAACAACCATAACAGCAGCAACAACAGCAACAGCGTCGCCTGTGTTAAGTGCAAGGGCCAAGCGCGTTTACTAAATGAGTTATACACATGAGTATGTATGCATAAACACACTCACACACACACTTGCACTCACACACACACACACACACATACATATATTATCACACTTTGCGTGTGTGTGCATTGGGGCATTGGCATTTCTGCGCTATGCAAAAGTTTGGCGCATGCAAGCGTTAACCGCAAGCCACAAAAAAACACTAGCCTGCAGTCGGGTATACTCGACTACGACATACGCGTTAGAGAATGCAAAAAAAAACAAAAAATAAATAGCTCAAGGATCGTTTTATCTTTGAATAAATAATATCCTCATTATAGCATCTTCGTAGCTCAGTTGGAAAAATATAAGAAATGTAAGAGCCTGCAGGCGGGTATGCTCGACTATGACATACTTGCTAAAGAATGCAGAAAAACAGAAACAGCTTAAGTACAAAAATTATAAATAAAATGCTCTTAGCATTTAGAACAAATGTTGGGAGATTGATTTATTGAAAATATTATTTGAAGTATTTATTCTTTGACATCAATATTTTTAATATTTATCCTATTTTTTTACGATTTAACACAGTTCATTCTCGTTTAAGCTTTTAATGAAATAATAAATAATACAAGAAGTATTGTTTAGCATTATCGTAGCTTAGTAAAAAATTTAAGAATACAATATGAAAATATTATTTAAAGTATTTATTATGTGACAATGAATTTTCGATATTTGAAATTCTCTTTTTAACTGTTAACAAGTAAGAAAGCTAGAGTCGAGTATGCCCGACAGTGAGATACCTGGCAGCCATTTTAATTAAAAGCAAAATAGTGCGGCATTAATTTCAAAATATACCAAATTAATATACCGCAAATACAAAAACTACACCAAAGGCTGAAAATACTGAAAGCAAAACAGTGCAGTATTATTCTTAAAATATACCGAATTAATATACCACAAAAATACTAAAATATACTGAGTATATTGATAAGTAGTACATTAAAAATATACTATAGAGTGCAGAATATACAAAACGCTATATATATTGTATATTGATATTTAAAATATATCATAGAGTGTAAAATATACCGAATGCTATATTTGGTATATCCGTATAATACCACATTTTTAATATACCATAGAGTACAAAATATACCAATATATTTAGTATATTGATATAGTACTACATTCAAAAAATACCATAGTGTGCAAAATATACCAGATTGTTAGCCAAAGCAACTGAAACCCAAAGTAAAAAAGTATTTTTCCCCATACCTTATACAATTTTTTGTCAGATCACAAGCAAATTTCCAGGAATATTAAATACCATAGTTCTAATTGTGTTTACTAAAAATCTTGAATAATATTAAATTGGCATCACAGTTAAAAATGCTTATTAATAAAGTTAATTTATTATAAATTTAAAAACAATAGAATATTTAAAATGAAAGGTTCCATTCAAATATTATGAAATGTTATGCATAAATTCAAAAGGGTAAATCCAAAGTTCACTTGCTGAAAATTCACAGAATTCGAGGTTTATTTATTATGCACAGTGTGTAATGTGCAGCATAATGCAGTTTTACTTTAATTATTTATTATTCGCAGCTTACTGCTGTTAATTGCACAGACATCTTTAACACAAAAGGGTAGCATTAACTGCAATGTGCAATTTAATTAAAAATTAAAACTATTTGTGCGACGCTCTTTACTTAAATATGTGCAAACATATCTTCGGTGTGTCATTAAATGAAGCTCTGCAATTATCGACATTCAACTGCATTTATTTGTTTATCTATTTCGGTTTTTTTTTTTATTTTTATTTAAATATTTTTACTTCATTTTATTTCATTATAAATTTATATTTATTTTAAATTGAATATATTTCTTTAAATTTTAATTCATTTTGTTTCATTTCATTTCATTGAATTTTCTTTCATTTCAATTTATTAATTTCATGTATTTCCATTTCGTATTATTTCACTTGATTCCATTTCATTTTATTTCATTTCATTTAATTTATTTCCATTTCATATAATTTTTTTCCATTCTTTTTCATTTTATTTTATTCCATTTAAATCAATTATATTTCATTTAATTTAATTTCATATAATTTCAGACGATTTCATTTTATTATATTTCTTTTTATTTCATTTCATTTAATTTAATTTCATATCACTTCATTCCATTTAATTTTTTAACCATTTCATTTCATTTTGTTTCTTTAAATTTAATTTCTTTCCATTTCATTTCATTCTACTCCATTTCATATCATTCCATTTTATTTCATTTCATTTCTTTCCATTTCATTTCATTCTACTCCATTTCATATCATATCATTCCATTTGATTTCATATCATTCCATTCCATTCCATTTCATTTTGTTCCTTTATAATTTATTTAATCTCACCTTAAATTCCTTAACTTGTTTCTTCAATTTTATTTAACTTAATGATTATTTATATATTATTCATAGTTACTGTGACTTTCAGATTACATTATTTCTATGCAACTTGGCTAGACATAACAAAGATATGTTTATCTTTATTCGCTCTATCAGATTAGGATTATTTCTTAGTTTCTTTGGCTTAGTTTTATATGTTCTTGGAATATATCTAATAACATAGTTTTAAGTTATTCTTTGATGCCTTTAACAGTCTCTGCGTTAAAGACATTTATATAGGCGGACAGACGGACAGACGGACGGAAATGAAGATGCATTTTTTTTATGGGATTGCAGATGCGTTAAGCTGCGTTTTACTGCATTTCATTTTCATAACTTATAATGCCATGCTAAGCCATGTGGTTACCGGGTATAAAAACGCACTCAACACGCATTAAGCGAGAGTGTGAGAGCGTGAGAGAGGGAGATGGTGAGTGAGAGTGAGTGAGAGAGCTGCTTTCATGGGTGCCAAGTGGCAAGTGGCAAGCAGTCGCAATCTGGACAAAAAGCTTTTCGTGTCAGCCACAGATCCTGGCCCGTGCCTGGCTGGCTTAAGCTAGCTTATTACCAAAGCGATAACAAACACAAACACACACAAAAACACACACACACACACACTCGCATTCGCATTCGCACACAAAGACATTTGCAGATTATATGGCATAGCATTGTGGCATTTGTATTATTATACTTATTACAAACACCAGAGTCGCTCTCTCAATGTATTCAAAGCATACGTTTGCCTCCTCCCCTTTACCCTCCCCCCCCCACACACAACTCTCCACTGAGTTTGGCCGCAGTAACAGTAAATAAAATCAATATTGTAAACTTTCATTTGCCGACTTTCTCTCTCTCTCTCTCTCTCTCTCTCTCGCTCTGCATCAAAACTTCGAAGATTAGTTTCGTTTAAATAATGCTTATAGGCATTTTCCCCACAAAAAAAAACTGAAGAACTTTGACAACTTTGCTTAAGTGAATCTTCAACTTTAGCTGCAAGTTTTTCCACATGATTTCCACTGTTTTCCATAAACTTGTCGCGCAACTTTTTTTGCATATCATTTCGCAATTTTGCTTCTCTCGCATTTATTTTTACCTAAATTACTTCTTGATTAAGATAGACAATGCTTTTAGCTTCAAGTTGAATTGATATTTTCTTTTTTGGTTCTAAAGAATATGTTTTTATTTTAGAAGGAATTTCCCATATGCTTCAGAATGAACATATTTTCATTTTCGGTTTTTTTTTTTATATAGAAGGAGTTTCCCCATATGTTTCCCCCCTTAGTCATCGCATTCTGTTGATTCACCTTTCTGATTCATTTGCCATTTTCAATATTGTTGTACTTCAATCAATCGACAGCTTTGCAAATATTGCTTTCGGTTTGTTTTCGAATTTAGCCTGAAAACATATTAAAAGTGAAATCTTAAGAATCAATAGATCATCATCATCAATATGTCTTATCCAAACACTTGCTCTCTCGATGTATATAGTAAATATAAATATTTCAATTCATCCATCAAAACACGTTTCTCGTTTCGTTTCTCCTCAACATTTAGTATTTTCAATTCCGTTATTGTATTTTGCTTTTTTTTATACAATAGATATACATTTATATTTCTTTTCTTTTTTTTGCTTGCTGCTGCTTCTGTAATTTGGTTTTTCTGAATAAACAAATTTGTTTATATCGTATATCAAAGTTGTGTCTATTAAGTATTTTTGGTAATATTTTCCTCATTTTCTTTTTTTTTTTGTTCGTTGTTCAAATGGGGTAATTTCATTTTTTGTGTGCTTCAATTGAATTGAAAAGTTCCCAGAAGAAGCTGTGTTCGTAATTGATTTCTTTATTTGTTTTCTGCGGCAAATTGTTCAAAGTTTTTTCGTGTACAATATTAATAAAATATTAACTGACGAGAAGTTAACTTTTTTGCACAATTTTGTGCGTTGATTTCTACTTTTCCTGGCAACTCAGTTGATTTCGAGTGTTTAGTATAAAAGTGTCCACAAATTTAAACAGGCAGAATATTATGCAGAGTACAAAATATACCAGATTGCCAGAAATACTAGAATATAACTAAGGATCTATTTAGTATATTGAGAAAATACCATAGAGTACAAAATATACCAAACTATGAACCAAAGCTTTTATACCAAAAAAATATTAAAATATGCTTAAGGCTATAATTAGTATATCGATATACCATAAAGTAGAAATTACTAGATTATCAACCAAAGCGTTTATACCAACAAAATTCTTATCTATACCTAAGGTTATATTTAGTATATGGATATACTAATACCTTGAAAATATACTATAGAGCAAAACATTTACACCACAAAATACAAAAATATACTTCATTCTATATTTAGTATATCGATATACTAATATCTTGAAAATATACCATATTGTATAAAATATACCAAATTGTCAAACAAAGCAATTACACTAAAAATACTAAATTATACTTCGTTCTGTATTTAGTATATCAATATACTAATACTTTGATAATATGCCATATTCTATAAAATATACCAAATTGTCAAACAAAGCATTTAAGTCTCGACAGCTTTGGCTTTTAAAATATTTCTTAAATAACTTCACGAATTATAAATACTTTTATAATTCTGTGTGTCTAAAAGTTGTATATAAATTTTATTAAAAAATTTTAAGTTAATTAAATCGCAGACGCAGTTTTTTGTTTGCAATTATTTTGGACGCCTGCGAATTTCGGCCAAAGATTCGTTGTGTGTGCATTCACTTTTGCAATTTGTAATTCGCTTTCATTTTCAACACATGCCTCGATGCCATTCCTCCCGAAAACAAAAAAGAAAAACAACAAAAACCGAATGCCAGAAAATAAAACTCAAAGTGCTCCCGGTTGGAGATAGTATATTTATATATACCCATCATATAAAGATATAAAAATATACGAATACACACTCGCTCTCTCTCTCTCTCTCTCTCTGCCCTCTTTCTATCTCTTTTTGAATGCACTTGTATGCGCAAGTTGCCAAATGGTTCGTGAGTTCTATCTGAAAACAACAAAATATGTCTGCGGTTCAGGAATTTGCCATAAATAGCATCCGTCGAGCTGTTTTTTAATGTGCAACACACAACAGAAGATACAAAACGCGTTGCACTGTTTCCTCAAATTGTCTCTTAGATACATACACATACTTATGAATACACTCACACCACTCACACTCACACTCAAACGCATTCATCGATCGCATCTGAATAGCTCAATTAACCGGCAGCTTCGCATTTTTATGGTGTCTTCAACATTTTCGTTTCGGCATTTTTGACGGCATTTTTATTATGAATACAATTCTTTTACATTTCCATTTTCATTTCCACAAAAGCCAATTTGAATTTCTTTTACAGTATTTTCAGTTTTTCAAGTTTTCCCCATTGGCCCTTTATACACACCCGGCACAGCGTTTAATCTTGAAGGGTATAACAAAAAATTGCATTTTATTCTTCCCTTTTAAGTTTAACAGAAGGAGAGCTATCAAAATTGCTTCAAATTTTGTCAAATTTCTTGAAGTTTGGCCACACTTTTTCCTATTTGTTATATTCTACGACTTTTACAATCTTTGAGCACACGTTTTTCCGCCTTTTTAACTTAAAAAAATAAATAAATATGTTTTCTACGGGTTTTGGAATTTGATGGAATTTGGTCATAGCTTTTTCTTTTTTTTAAAAGAGAAATTATATACAAATATTATATATACAATTCTCTTATATATTCAAAGTTGGTCTTGAAACTTGTTTTGTTAATTCTATGAATCTTCGAATTTTATAGAATTTGGTAAAACTTTTTTGCTTCTTTCAAAAGAAAAATTACATATAATAAATATATTCTACGACTTTCGAATTTCATAAAATTTGGTCACACCTTTTTCAGCATTTATATGAATTTAAGTGCAAGAAAGACTTCTTAAAAATGATCAAAATTCGACTCGAATTCCTGGAAATTGTATAATCAAGTCATTCTTAATAGCAATGACTACATTCAGAACTTAAAATGTTTCTCTAAAAATATATAAAATTCCATACGATATTTAGTATAAAAATAATCCTAAATTTTGCTAGACGGTATCTCAGAGTTTAGCACACTCGACTATAATTTAGTCTTGTTTGTTCAACACCCTCTCGAAAGTCGACAGTCGACATTCGAGTCTCGTCGTGATGCAAATTGAATCGTGTATATTTATTTACGCTGAAGTCATCTTTGAATTTTTAATGGACTGCTGGTTAATGACCAGAAAGGCGCAATTAATGCCTAACTGTAATCAATCATCCGCTCCAATTAACCCAAAAAACATCTCGTTAATGTGATTTACCATATGCCAATACCCAATATCGAATCTCCAATCCCCAATTTCCCTTCTCTCAATACACTTCATCCTCCTTAACCAACATCGTAATCACCATCGCTTCGCTCCTTGGTATGGATTTCAATACTCATTACCCCGAGACTTCTCTGCTTCTCTCTCGCTCTCTCTGTATCTCTTTTGCTCCTCGAATATACGTTCTATGCATACTGATATCAAAGCAAAAGCCTCGAGTAAAATGGATTAAAAATTGATTCAATTCTATGGAAAAAGACAAAGAGACCAAGGCGAAACTCTCAGCCACGGACTAAGTTCAAAGTTTTTAATCCTCCGTACTCGGAATTAATTAAAAGACAACAGTTTGTTCGAAGCGACTACTGAATACTTTAAGCAAACTGCGAGATAAATTCAATATTATTTCAAATACGATTTTTAACTTTGCAACTCTTTAAATGTTTTTAGTATTTATTAAACTTGTTTCTCAATTATTGTATTTAATAATTCTTTTTTATTACAAGTCAAATGTTGCTGGTTCTTCATTTTAAAATTAAACTCAAATATTATTTTCCTTAATTTTTTTTTATAACAATGTTCAACATCAACATTGTTAATTTGGTTTTTGAATTATTTCATTTAAATTAGAATTTTTGTTACCCATCAAATGTTGTTTATAATTGGTGGAATTTCCAGGTTTATTTCTTTGCTGAACTAAAATGTTATTATTTTCTTTACATAACATTAACATAAGGATGTCACTGTTATTATTTTCATTTCTCAAGTTGCCCTCATATAATTTATTATTTAGTATTAATTTAATATCCAACTAAATTTATAAATTCCTCTAAAGACTTATTGAAGTAGATTTTATTCTGGCAGCGAATTATTAAAATACTTCTTGATTAACATTAACATAATGATTTCAATGTTAATATAAAATGTTGTTATTTTCCTAGCATCATATAATATTTTTACTACAATTTTTAATATCAATGTTTTATTGTCATCCAACTATATTTATAAATGCCTTTCAAGATTTATTGAAATCGATTTTTCTCTGGCAATGAATTATTAACCTTAACAGGCGGCAAATAACATTAACATATATGTTAATATGTTAATGTATAATATGCCAATGTTATTATAAAATGTTATTTTCTTTACATCATTTGCCATCATATAATATTTGTACTACAAAGTTTTATTGTTGTCTAACTGCATTTGTAAATTCCTCTCATAATTTATGGACATAGATTTTTTTCCGGCATTGAATTATTAACATTATTATTAAGCCGCAATTAACATTAACATAAATATGTCAATATTATTATAAAATGTTATGTTTTTCTCATCTTACTACATTGTACTAAAATATTTTATTGTTATTCAACTATATTTGTAAATGCCTTTCAAGATTTATTGAAATAGATTTTCCTCTGGCAACGAATTATTAAAATACTTGCTGGCTAACATTAACCATTAACATTAACATTAACATTAACATTAACAGGCGGCAATTAACATAAAGATGTCAACTAGGCTCGTTATGTTAATGCGAATGTTGTTAATTGTAATGCTAATGCTAATGTTAATGCTGATGCCAGGTTGGTTGGTTGGTTTTTCGTCTTCGTCTATCGATTAGGTAAACATTAATAATGTTAAATTACACGAGTTTTATGCAAAGCGTTAATTGATTTGCCAACATTTTATTGCATGCGAAAACGACAAAACAAGTTTCCGTTAACTTTCCGTAAGGCAATTTGGCTAAGTTGCTCAGCAAGGAGGCGGGGGAGGCGGGAGGCGGGGCCATCAGCCACATTGTGGTCTTGTCTACGTGCGTGTGTATGCGTATATATATATAACATACATATATATATGTATGTGTATGTTTGTTTCTATAGCTGTAACATCTGCTGATTTTTGGCGCCTTCCATTGATTGATTTTCCTTGTGGTTGCATCTACTTCAAAATATATTTATTTTTTCATACACACATCGTTTTTATGTGCTCTTCTCCCCCTCTCTCTCTCTTTAGGTCGTATGTATGTCATGTGTGTATGTGTGTGTTTGGAGGTGTGCGTGCGAGTGTATAAATATAAAATATTTATACAGTTCGTGTAGTCAATTTACATCGCAAGTCCATCAGCGTTGTCTCATCAATGTCAAGCCAATGAACCCAAATCTTTATTGCTAGCAACACAATTTATTCAATTTATGCCCGCCCACTTTTTCATATACATATATACTATATATGTATTATATATGTGTATGTGTGTGTAACCTTTTCAAATCACTTAGAGTACGCGAATGTATTGAAAAACGAATGAAAATTATGAACATCTATTTTCCTATCAATGCTTAAATATCCTACAATTTGTTCTTCACTTCTGTAGTTTTAATGTTTAATTTCGACATACGATATCACATCTCTAATGTAAGCGATATATCATCGTTAATAACGCAAATCCCTAAATCAAAAATATATGGTCACACTGTTTCATATTTCCTCTTTCTCAATAATTCAAAGTCAAGCTCGTTTTTTGTGTATATTAAATCATAAACTGGCGAAAATATTATATGTAGCTAGCCTATTTTGTAGTTTGTATTGAAAAACAATCGAAAAATATCCTTCAATTTTGTTTTTTAGATTTATTTGCTACAAACAACTTAAATTTCGTGTTAAATTTGCCATATGCCACATCAGTGTTAATGATGAAAATCCCTAAATGAAAACGATGGTCACACTGTTTTCACTTTTCTCTTTTTATGCATATTAAATAATAAATTGACGGCAATACTTTTATTTGTGCAGTTTTAGTATTTCAATTACCATACGATATCACTTCTCTAATGTAAGGGATGCATCATCGTTAATATTGAAAATCCCTAAATTAAACATGTATGGTCACACTGTTTTCACTTTTCTCTTTTTATGCATATTAAATCATAAACTGGCGACAATACTTAACTATAATAAGAAAGATATATATGCCATAAATATATAGTCTATTTAAATTTCACAAATGATTTTTAATGCTGCGTTATAAAGCGTCATTTGGCGTAGATCATTTAAAATTTAATGTTTCATGGCAAATTGAATATTTCTTGCTGCCAGTTTAAATTTGACTATATTAGTTATTTTTGTGCTTTATTTTGCTGATGATGCATAATTTATGAAAACAAACTTTTAGTTGCTAAGCTAGCTAAACTCTGTTTTTGCATTAATTATGTAGCATAAGCTTTAAATTAGGGCAACATTATGAGGGGCAATAAAACGAGCTAAGATAAAAAAATGTTCTTTTTTTTTGAGGCATGTATTAATATGGAAATGTGTGGGCTGTGAAAATGATAGAGAGCTAAAATACTAAAGTTTTCTTTGCTAAAGATGTGTCAATTTATAATGAACTTAATCTTTAATAATCATTAAGGAACTCCCTAAAATCAAACCTAATTTCGAGTATTAAATTAAGTTGCAAGCATTCCCCATTCTCTTTTTTGCATCGAGGGTATACAACAAATATATGTAGATATTTGTATATGTTAAGTATATATACTCATTCAATTAGAAAGAAAATGGGAAAATCGTTTATGACTCAATGTTAAGTACGTGCCCATTCCCTCCATTCCCTCGATTCCCCCCGATTCCTTTTCCGTTTTCCTTTTTGCCTTGCCATTTGCACATTTTCTATAGAAATAATCTTTATTGTGCATGTGTAATTGTTTTCGAGATTCTATTCTTTTCACTCTCTATACTATATATTATGATATAGAATGGGAATGGGAATGGGAGGTGAAGGAGGAGTAGGGAGAGGAGGAGGAGAAGGAGAAAAGCATCTTTGCCAGTTGGCAGCTTGAATATAATATTATATGACATAGGTATAAGTATAATAGGTACATAGTTATAGATATCTGTCTCGACAGTTGTTGAGGACCATTCACTTAACATTAAAGAAAGGGATGGGGGGTGGTGGAAGCGGGGGGAAGAGGCATGGAATGGAGGGGGGGTACAGAGCACATCAATGTCTATCTAAATATTTTTCGTGTGTCATTTCAATTTGTGTGTGTTTCGGTTTCGCATTTTGCTTTCGCATAACCTTTTGTCCGTCCGTCTGTCTGTCTGTCCGTCCGTCTGTGTGTGCGACATTCATTATCAAAGTATTATATATAGTATATTCCGTACCAGTATGTAGATGAATGCCAGAGCGCATTCATAGAGTTTTGGCTTTCATTAACTTGCCATCAATTGCCCAAACTGTCTGGCGACGTTCTGCAAACAACATCCTGACAACCCGACAGGTCCTTTTTACGAGTAGTAGACGACCCACATCGATGTCAGCTTTTTTGGCAGCCTTTCGAGAGTAGCTCAACACAAACAACCAAAAAAAAAGGTCTATCAAATGCTGCTTAAAATCCTAAATCCCCTCCTTCTTCTACCGTGTGTACCGTTATCATGCTCATTGACTTTTAGCTTAACTACAACTTTTTGCTTGCTGACAACTTGAAAAGATGGCAAAAGAAGCAAAACAAAGCAAGAGTTGATTATATCGAAATTACAGTTGAGCCAAAATCCCCTTAACACACACACACACACACAATAAGCATTTTAGCATACACAACATATATTAATATTTTATTCGGCTCTCGCACAAAACATTGAGATTCAGATAAGTGGCCAAAAGATGCAGATGGAGATAGAGATGGAGATAGAGATGGAGAGGGATCTGCTTGATGACAATTCCGTTAAGAACTGTATTCAATTACGGTATTATTATATTAACTGCGAATTTATCCTTATTGCTTTCATTTTGCTCTTGAGTACATCTCATTTTCTATCTACTTTACCTTTATTTCCGTTTTCTTATTTCTTTTTTTTTTTTTTTTTTGTATTTGATATGTTTTCGACTTTTTGTTCCCTCAAGTTTGTTTGTTGTTTCTTGCTTTCTGCTTGGCAAACTTTTGGACAGTCTACCGCAAACTTCTTCTCATTCTTTTTATGCTTTCCTCGAATTTGCTTCTCGCTTAGCTTCTTTCCCATTTCATTGATTAGCATCTCGTTTGTTTAGTTACTCCAATTCGAGGTTTTTTTCATCTACTTCTCTTCAAGTGAATTCGTAGGTTTAATACTGCATTACTTCTCGCTGTGCTTCTTACATCGATTCTAGTATTGTTGCTTCTCGTTTAACTTCTTGCTTTGCTTCTCGCTGTTTCTTCTTGCTAAACTTCTCGCTTTTGATTCTCGCTCTTGCTTCTCGTTTAACTTCTTGCTTTGCTTCTCGCTGTTTCTTCTTGCTTAACTTCTCGTTTAACTTCTTGTTCTTGCTTCTCGCTACTGCTTCTCGCTTTTGTTTCTCGTTGTGCTTCTCGCTTAACTTATTGCTTTGCTTCTTATATTCATCAAGCGATTTTTACTTCTTCTAGCGGGAACCAAACTTTTCGCTTAACTTTTCGCTTTGCTTCTCGCTTTTCTTCTCGTCTGGCTTCTCAGTTTTACTTCTCACTCTTGCTTCTCGCTATTGCTTCTCGCTTTTGATTCTCGCTCTTGCTTCTCGCTTTTGTTTCTCGTTGTGCGCTTAACTTATTGCTTTGCTTCTACTATTCTTCAAGCAATTCTTACTTCTTCTAGCGAGAACAAACTTCTCGCTTTACTTTTCGCTTAACTTTTCGCTTTACTTCTCGTCTGGCTTCTCAGTTTTGCTTCTCGCTATTGCTTCTCGCTTTGTTTCGTGTTAATTTGCACTGCTTCCTCAATTCCCTTTGCATCGCGTTTCACTCGCATTGTTGATGCCCTTGCGTTGTGCGTTGTCCACTTTGCTTCTCACTTTGTCACATGCTTTATGCGCTCGCTCAGGAAATGTCCTTTTTGCTTCCTCACATTTAGCTGTTCATAAAATATTTCGCTTTGTCGCTCGCTTCTCGCTTGGCTTCTTTCTCCCCGTCGCATGCTGACGTCATTCCAAAACGTATGTTTGTAGGCAGCGAGTGAGAAGGGTTTTGAATGGACGAGAGTGCTCAGAGCTCAGAGCTCAGAGCTCGACGTTACCTAACGGTCTTTCTATAGGAGGCCATTGCGGGCAACTCATCCATTCTTTATCGTCGTCCCTTAAAAACAGCCAGGAAAAGAGAGATTGAGTGGACCGGGAGGGGAGGGGAAAAAGTGCTAACAGAAGCTTGACGAATGCAACGAGGTCGAGCCAAAAAATGTGTGTGAATACTTTTTGTGTGTAGATCGAGGAGGTGGAAGCGGGAATTCGGTAGTCGACAGTCGACAGTCGAAACAGAAGAGGTATTAAACTGTGCCTGGTTTTGGTCAAGTTAACGATTTTCTTGTTGTGCTTTATACCATAATGAATTTATACAAGGGTCGCTCAGACAGTGGTCCGTTCCTTCAATAGTCCCTTCAGTCCCTTCAGTCAGTCAGTGAGGTAGTCAGTCGCTCAATCAGGCAGTCAGTCGGTCATTCCGACAGTCAGTCAGTCAGTAAATTCTCTGCTGACGGAATGAAGTCTCTCCTCTCCGTTCTGCTTTCTTTGTTCTCCTCCTCCGAGCACCGTTCTCTGATTTTGAGTTGTGCAATAAATTTTTATCTGTACATGCGAGCGACGGATTGACGCAGGTCAGAGGATGGAGAGGAGCGAAACGTTTGGGGATTCGGGAATGGACATTGGGAACCTGCCTGCCCGCAAACAACAAGAGTAGAGCAGAAAGGGAGGGCGTTGCCTGGACGGAGGCGTTGTCCGGAATTGTGGCCAGGCCATTAAACAACGCTGTCAGGTTTGAATGGGCAAACCTGAAGCGGCCATTATACAATAGCATTTTTGCCTCATCGCTGCTGCTGCTGTTGTTTTTTCAGCTTTTTCCTGCATTTCTGTTCTCTCTCTCTCTCTCTGTTGTTATACCCGCAGCTCAGAGCTTAGAGGGGTATTTATTGAGCTTAGTGTCTAAAGAAAGAATCTATGCAACAGCGAGGCAATATAACTCTTGTCTGTTTGATCGACTAGATCTCAGAGATTTTACGATTTATTCTTAGTATTAAAACAGCAATAAAATAATGCTGCGATTGATGCTTACTTACGATTATATTCTCGAATTTTTAAGAAAGATGTAAGACTATAAGGCTGCATTATCACCTGCTCACATATAACTTTAAATAACAAAAATTGATGCCAATTAGGAAATCTTTTATTTTGTGCTAGAGTTGAAATTCTACTTAAAGCGTTTATATTACAAATAAATTTGCATTCCCAATTTGTGGTATGCGCAGAGAAAAATATTTAAAGTTGGTATATTTTGTAGTTTATGGTATAATATGTACTTTATGGTATATATTGTATTTAATGGTATATTTTGTTCTTTATGGTAAGGTGTGTTGTTTTTGGTATATTTTGTGATTTATGGTATATTTCGTACTTTGTGGTATAATTTGTACTTCATGGTATATTTTGTATTTAATGGTATATTTTGTTCTTTATGGTAAAGTGTGTTGTCTTTGGTATATTTTTACTCCATGCTATATTTTATACTTAGTGGTATATTTTGTACTTTGTGGTATATTTTGTACTTCATGGAATATTGCGTAGTTTTTGGTATTTCATACTTTAAAAGTTGTTGCATTACTTGCGTAGGTTGATTTTCTGGTGTATTTCCTACTTGTTGGTATATTACGTTGTTTATAGTATATTTTGTACTTTATGGTATATTTTGTGTTCTTGTTCACTTGTTTTAGCATTCTTAATTGTGTTAACTTATTCTTTATTTTAATAACTTCGTTGTTTTTTAAATTTGTTGTACAAGTATTTCAGAGTCAAGCAGACTCGACTGTGGTTTCATTCCTTGTTCTTGTTGTTTGTGTGTGTCTTTTTTTGTGTTGCGTTGCCGTTGCGTTACTTTTTGTTTTTCCTTTTGTGATTTTTCGTGCTCGTTCTCATCGTAGTCGTGGTCGTGGTTGCTGCCTCAGTTTCAGTTTCCTCTGTTTCGGACACGAGCCTGTGGCCGTTGTGGCCACTCTGACTCCTTGTTGTTGTCGCCTTTGTTTTATTGTTATTGGCTCGTGCTGTGGGCCATGTTTTAACGCCGACTGCCTGAATGACATCTGGGTCACCTGGGCAACTGACACATAACTTATTCCACACACACACACACACGCTTTCTCTCTCTCTTTCTTTTTGAGTGTGTCCTGCGACAGGACATTCACATGGCACCAGGGGTCAATCTCCACAGTTCTCCACATTCATTCAATTTGTTCTCATTTCAACCTGCAGCTGTAATAGAGACTACTTCATTGCATCCTTTCACATCCGTTTTTTGTGCTTACTTCACTTGATTTATTCACCGGCAAATGCAAATCAATCTAAAAAGTAAAGTCTGCTCTCTCTCTGTTAATACTGTAGCTGGCAGTAAATTCATTCAAATTGATTAGAAATAATTACAATTGAGCACAAATAAATTGTGCTTAATAGTTGTTTAATGTCTGATTAAGCGCCAAACATCGTTTCATTGCTGCTTATAATGGCAATCGATTCGGTTCTGGCCATTAAATGAATTCTGTAGTAGAGAGCATCATTATTTAATTAAGCTACGAGTAATTGTAACACACTAAATTATTTATCAATTATCCCCATAATTTATTTAGGGAGAAATACAAAATTTTTAGAATTATAAATTTGAAATTATAATGAATAATTTATTGTATTTATTTTGTGCTTCTTTCTTTTTTTACATTCTACAATCTTTTGTTTGATTCATTTACAATCTTGTGATGAAATTTCTATAGCTTTAATGCATTTCATGCAATTTTCTGTTGCTCTTGTAATTGGTTTGCGTGTACAGGGTATCTTATATATGTATATACATATACATATATAGTATGTCTAGCAAGTCACGATCTGATTACCAGATCCTCTGGCTTGTCTGATTGTTTACAAAGGATTACACATTGCATGCAAATGCATTCCGCATTCCACATTCCGAATTCCAAATTGTGTAAGGAACGGGGGAACGGAGGAATGTGGAACAGGGAGAAGGGAGAAGGGAAAGGGTAACTGTCATGGCTGTCAGGTTGACAGGCCAATCAATATGGCCCGGGGTCGTCGTCAGCTGCCTTCAGCGACTGCTTTTAATGGCTCTTTTAAAATTGGCTATGGAAATTGAATTCATGTAGCTGTCGACTGCCTCCGTTCTGTTCCGTTCTGTTCCGCTCTGCTCTGTTGTGTTGTGGCTTGACTTGGCCTGGCCTGCATATTGCATACATTACTCGGTGCTCGGTGCTCGGCACTTCACGGTACTCCATTATGGTATACCAGCTCTAGCTAGTTGCTCCTGGTACAGAAATGAATTACCCAAAAAGAAAATCATAATTGTGTGTGCTCTACCTTGGGATACCCGCCACCCATTGTGAATAAAAGCAAAACAGTGCGGCATTCATTGAAAAATATACCAAACATACTAAAAATATACCAAGCGTTATATTTGGTATATTGATATAGTACTGAGTAGAGTAGAAAATATACTAAAGACAGTAGTTGGTATATTGAGTACTATACCAATATACCAAATATAGCATTCAGTATATTTTGCACTCTATGGTATATTTTTGGAATGTAGTACTATATCAACATACCAAATATAAATTTTACCATTCAAAATATTTTGCACTCTATGGTATATTTTTGGAAATATACCAAATATAACTTTTGTCATTCAAAATATACCATATCGTGAAAAATATACCAGATTGACAGCCAAGGCGGAATAATTTGAGGAAATATACTAAAAATATACTATAGTATACTACTAACAATCATTTGTGTTATACCTTAACACCTTAACTGCCTTTACCCTCCAGCAGTATTGTCATCAAATTTAGTTATTCTAGCTTTTATAGTTGTATAGATCTAGTCTTTAATGCCAACGGACAGACAGAACGACGGAAGTTACTAGAACTTCATTTGCCATTAAAAACTTTGTTTGTTGTCACAAAGTTCAAATACGCTTTTAATTATCTATGTACAGAAACTTGCAATCTAAAAGAAGACTTTCGTAACTTTCCAAAATACTCGTTTAAACTGTGACTACCAGGTATTTAAAAGAAAAAAGGAAAAAAAAAACCGAAACAATAAAAATTGAGAATGTTTTTTAACCCAATTTTTGGGTGCCACAATTGTCTGGCCAGTCAGTCGGGGCTTTGGATGGGATTACTGTGTACGTACATTGCTATTTAAAGGTTCGGGTTTGGGTTGGGGACGATGATTGCTAGGGCTTGGGGTTGGGGGTTTGGGGCTTGGGGACACCAAGGGTAGATGGCTATTATTAGCGGCACGCTCGACATGCTAACTGGGAAGCGGGAGTGGGAAAGCGGCCTGGTGGTTTTCCAGGTGTTCGACTTTTCACATTTCGTGTCGCTCATGTCCCAAGACTCATGTCCTGTGTGTGTCAGTGTGTCCTGTAACTGTGTTAATGTAACTGTGTAACTGTTACTTTAACTGTAACTGTTACTGATGCTGCTGCTTTCGTTGTTGTTCTTCTTGTTGTTGTTGTTGCTGTTGTCACTGTGCATTAGTGTTGGACTGTTCACGAGCGAACGAACAAAAAGCATATTAATATTAGAGTATAACAGAAATGGCATTTTTCCCTGCCAAAACCCTACCATTAGAATCGATACTGGTTTTGTACCGGTTTAATCTTAATAACACATTTGAATCATGTCGAATCTGACTGAACTCAAGACTGGCAATATTTTAACTATATGCCATTGCTTTCATAATTATCTTTTTGTTAACATATTTGTTAAGAATCATCTTCCATCCTTAACTATAATAATAATAGAAAAACTAAGAAAACTGCCATCTTCTATCCTTAAAAAAATTAAAATAATGTGAAAGAATATTATAAAATAAATACTATGAAAAGTACCATCTTCTATTCTTAATAAAATTCTAATAATGTAAAAGAAGATTATAAAATAAATAACAAAAAATCAGCATTTCATATAAAAATACATATAATATTAATAATAAAAAAGTTCTAAATAATGTGAAATAATATTATAAAATAAATACTAAGAAAACTGTCATCTTCTATCCTTAATAACACTCGAAAAATGTGAACGAATATTGTTCGATAAATAATAAGAAAACTGTATTTCCTAAAAATTTCGATTGATTTTTAATGCCGCTGAAAAACAGTTCAACTAAATACTGTAAATGCTCGCCTTGACAGAATTGTTCAATCAAAATAAAAGGAATTTCGAAAAAAGATGAAAATTCATGAAAAATGAATGAGAAATGAATAAAAAATGAACATTGGCCGAAAATAAAGCATGAAATTTGAGTTTTTGAACTAAAATGAACCGATGAAAAATGAATGAATGATCTAGCGAACAAAAAGAATGAGCGAACTAGTTCTGTGAATGGTTTACCAACACTAGCTCTGCGGTCAACGCAAGAATTCATCAACAAGAACAACAAGAAGAAGAACAATAGGAACGGCAACAGTAAACAGAATTTGTAAGCCGATTCGTTGGTGCGAGCGAGCGAGAACACAAAACTTGCTTGCATAATTTACAATGCTCGTTTTGTATTTATAGCTGAATTATTGATTTTCATTGTTACCGATTTGAAAGTTGTGTGTTTTCAAATTAGTTTTTCCCGTGGCATCCACCTGTGCCACAGCAAATATGCCCCATCTCCCCACCCACATTTCACCTGCCATCCAGTTATGAAACTCTACTTCGCTCGCACTCACTCGCTCCTTCGCCTTCGTTTGCCTGGCAATCGACCCAAACTTTTTAGGCATCGACTACGCAGCAGTTGGCCAATCTATCCGCTTGCATATCAAATATAGACATATAGAAATGCTTGTTTAGCATACGCACACACACACACACGCACATACGCACACACCTAAACACACACATGTTCATGGTCGCTGGTCGACTTAAGCTCTTGTGCGTGAGTTCATGTTTGCATTTCAATGTTTTGCTATCCCGTGTGTGCGGTCATCAAGTTCTCCTCCTTCCTGCTTCAATTCCAGTTCCAATTCCAGCCAAAGCGCATACACACACACACACACACACCCATACGTACATACCTCCTATATAAACATACACACACGCCTGTTGTTGCTTGCGCTTGACTCGTTTCCCAGCTTGTTATCTTTGTCCGTTTCTTTTTCAGTTCAGTTCTTCTTTAGTCACTCGGCCTCGTGTTTAGTTTATGAAAAAGAGCTTTTGCAGAGCTGCAGCTTTGGGCAGAGCTTAAGCTCAGCTTCTTTCCTTTCGTTGCCTTTCTGTTGCGAGCAAACATTGACTTCATTCCACTTAAGCTGCACTTTTTACGAGTATTTTTTTTCTTTTCTTTTGTCTGGCCAGTGCTGCCCGTCGCTGCTTTGCTGCCAGTGCTGCCCAGCATGGAAACGAAGCTGTGTTTACCCTAGTCAAATTTGCTGAATTGAATTGCTGAAGACTTTTTAGTCTCAACTATAATCAAGTCATTTGGCAGACATCTCTATTAGAGCGAGACATAGTAAACACATTAAAAAGAACATTTTTAAAATGTGTTCATTTAATGTGTTTGACTAATTTTGATATTCAAACATTTACGAACTTCAACTCTGATAAGAAACTGCTTTTACTTGATAATTATTTTTTAATTTAAATGCACAAAAATTGAAAAATAGTTATTCAATGGTTCTTTTATATAATTCTTATTTGCAGTTCTTTAGGGAAAATATATAAAATAAAATTTTCCTTTTCATCACAGCTTGTTAGAAAAGTCCATAATAATATCATTCTGTGGTGCTGCCAACTTATCGGCTTGAAACTTTTAGTGAGCTGCACTTCAACTTCCTTTTGTCAATTCAGAAAAGTTGTGCTGCAGCTTTGCCAATTAGTTGTGACAAGCTGGTAGCTTTTTAGCATAAATGGGCCTGCCCACTTTGCATAACGGAGCTGCTAACGATTTGAAAGAAAATGACATACCAGCTCAGGGATAACTACAAATTACAAATGAGTCTGACCACTTTGCAAAATAGAGCTGCTATCAATTAAAAGTGCGCACTAAATATAAATGCACGTTATTCTATTTCGAAAATGGAAAATAAACTAAGCAAAAGAATAATTACTCTGCGCTGCTAACTGCATGCTAATAGCTGTTGGAGTCAATTAAAAATACTATCTATTATAAGCGAATGTTATGGGATTACTAAAGTGAAATAAAAAAAGGTGAATAGTACGTTCCAGAAAGATAATTTCTAATTAGTTGTGGCTGTCCACTCTGCAGAGCAGAGCTGTTAGCTGAAAACGAATATGTATGCTATCAATATAAAATGCAATTCATTATAAAGTCACGCTATTCACCAAGGCTGATAATTCCTATGGAAATGTGAATGTCCACTCTGCAGATTGGGGCTGCTAACTGAATGATAAAAGCTACTACATAGCGCAGAATTACTTTTAAAATGAGACTATCCACTTTGCAGAATAGAGCTGCTAACTAATATTATGGAAATTCATTTAAAGAAAGCGAGCAATTGCTTTAAAAATGTGGCTGTCCACTCTGCAGCCAGGTGCTGCCAATTGCATATGAAGTAGATAGAGAGCAAAGCTTTGGCCTTGCAGATGTCAATTCGAAAGTTAAACCATAACTAATATACATTTTTAATTGACTACTTAAATGAGACTGTCCACTCTGCATTTTAGTGCTGCCAATTGCATATGAAGTAGATTAAATATGTCCATTTGCTTTTCCACTTGTTTTGCAGATGTCAATGCGAAAGTTAAACCATAACTAATATTCATTATCAATATACTATTCAAATGAGACTGTCCACTCTGCAATTTAGTGCTGTCAATCGCATTTGAAGTAAATTATTAAATTAAACCTCTTCTATATTTATTTTTCCGATGTCAATTTAAAAGTTAAACCATAATTGGTATACATTTTTAATATAATACTTAAATGAGACTGTCCACTCTGCATTTTAGTGCTGCCAATTGCATATGAAGTAAATTATTAAATATGAACCTATTCTCTACTTGCTTTGCAGATGTCAATTCAAAAGATAAACCATAACTAATATAAATTTTTAACTCACTACTTAAATGAGACTGTCCACTCTGCAGCATAGTGCTGCCAATTGTATATGAAGGAGCTTATTAAATAAGAACCTCTTCTCCATTTGTTTTGCAGATGCCAATTCAATAGTAATCATAACTAATATACATTTTTAATTTACTACTTAAATGAGACTGTCCACTCTGCATTTTAGGGCTGCCAATTGTATATGAAGTAAATTATCTCTAATCTCTTATCCACTTGGTTTGGATATGTCAATTCGAAAGTTAAACCATAACTAATTTTAATCATAAATGAGACTGTCCACTCTGCATTTTAGGGCTGCCAATTGGATGTGAAGTAGCTTATTAAATAAGAACCTTTTCTTCTCCCCTTGTTTTGCAGATGTCAATTCAAAAGTTAAACGATAACGCGAACTCGGGCTATGTTAGCTCCGAGGAGACGGACTCGCTGCTAGTGTCGAGCACGACCAAGGGGAGCGGCGGGGGTCGTAGTGCGCTATTGCGTCAGGTGAAGAGCAGCAACAGCAACAGTGCGGCAAACGGACCAACAACAGCAACCACTGCAGCGGCAGCAGCAGCAGCAGCGGCGGCAGCAAACAATTCAATGGCTTCCACGTCGGGAGGGAAACCGACATTGATGCGTCAAGATCGCACTTCCACATATCTAACGAGTCCGCAGCAATCGCAGTCACAACAGATGCGCATGGGCTCCGAGGAGAGTATGCGAGGTGGAGTTGGAGGAGGGATGGGAATGGGAGGAGGAGGAGGTGGAGGAGGAGGAATGGGAATGGGGCACGATGAGGATATTGAGCAGGGACTGCGTGCAGCCATAGTGCCTGATATCGAAGTACACGAAGAGGACCAAGAACTAACACAAAACACATCAACGACCACAACAATATCAGCATCGGCCAGCGTGGCTGGCAATGCTGCAACGACCAAGTTGCAACAACAACCATCGGTTGACAGCCAATCGAAACAGCAACAGCAACAACAACAACCGACCATATCAATTATGAATTTAAGCCCAAGCGGTCATGGCTCAAGTCATCCCAATTTGGGCACATCATCATATCAGAATCTATCGTCGAGCATACCGCCAAGTGCGCCGAGTCGATGTCGCGCCTGTCGCAACTGCAGTCGACGTGCCTCAACGACACCGATCTCCACAACGATGGCCACAACGATGACAATGTTGGGTGGCCAGCAGATCGATCGTTCGGCGTCGCGGGACAGCGTTAAAAGTGCCTTCCAACAGGGTAACCTGACCAGCTCGATGGCCATTTGCATATCAAACTCGGCCCTCCAGCAACAGCAGCAGCAACAGCAGCAACAATTGCAATTGCAGTTGCAACATCAGCAACAGTTGCAGCTGCATCATCATCAGCAACAACAACAACAACAGCAACAGCAGCAAGTGCCGCCGGTGCTCATCACGTCATCGCCGACAAATGGGTCGAGAATAATCCGGCAGAGCTCGCAACCGGAGTCGAGCACCACGGCCATCTGTTGTGGGTCGCATAGCTCATGTGGACACTCCCACACGGTGCCGAATGTGTCGCTGAAGCAGCTGCGCGAAAGCACCACAGATGGCATTGCTGGCATTGCCGCCGATTCCCTAAGGATCAATGGTGGCATGCGTCCATTTAAACAGGTAAGCGACCGCAAAACTTTTCTTTTTTTTTATTCTTTTATTCCTTTCCTTGCTGGTTTGGGAATACATAACCTCAACCTCAAGCTCAACTTCAACACACACATAACATAGGAAGGACCTTCAAAAACTATGTGTGTGTGTTGACATAACCCACAAATTTTGCCACTCTCTCATATGTATATTTTTGTTTGTACATAGAACAACAACTCTACAGTGTGTGTGTGTGTATTAAAAAACATACCGAACCTGAACCTGAACCTGAACCCGACCCCGCCCCATGCTTCGCCTTGACGTTGTTGTCCCCTAGCACTCGATGTTCTCTATGTGTGTTCTATGTGTACAAAATAATCGATTGGTCACACTTGTCTGTCTGCTATGCCACAACATTCAACCTATCGATAACTAACGATAGTCAAAAGCAAAATATTTTTGTCTGTCTGATAGATGAAGTGATTTATTAATAATGATCAACTAAGCAGTTAAGCCAACAACCTAAAGGCAACTATCGATAGTAAAGCCAACAACCTAATGGCAACCATCGATAGTTAAATCTACAACCTAAAGGCAACTATCGATAGTAAGCCGAAGGCGAAGAATTTGGGGCAGCAATGTAATTATGGTAACTTATGCCTAATACAGCTCTTTTGTTGTCTAAAGTGAGAAAAGTTTTAGAAAGTTTGCCGACTTTTTCAGCGTATACAGTCGATAGTTTCGATAGGTCAGTCGCCTGTCTGATGTCATTTTAGATATTGCATTGTGAGCTGTGTGTTGAAACCCTCCCTTAAATGTTGTCTCACAAACACTCACAAAATATATATAGATATAGTTATCGTAAACCATGTTAGAGACCAATCGATGCACTGCAACGAAAACTATCGATAGTAATATTCACAATTTGTGTTTTATGTCAGCAGTAAGAAGAGCGAAGTATTCATTGTTTGACTGCTAGATGAAACGATGAATTAGTATCACTTAAAGTAAAACTAATGATTAACTAACCAGTTGAGTTTAGACACAAGCTAAAGACAACTATCGATAGTAAAGCACACAGGAGAAGGCGAACACTTTTGGGAAGCAATGTAATTATTATGCTTAGTGCAACTCTTTTGTTGGCTAAAGTGAAATAGGTTTGATAAAGATTGCTAACTTTTTAAGCGTAATCGATAGTTTCGATAGTAAGCAGTATCGATAGGGTATTTAATTTTAGATATTGCATTGTGAGCTGTGTGTTGAAATCCTCCCTTAAATGTTGTCTCACATAAACACACACTCTATATAGTATCTATATATAAACATATATATCGTAAACCATGTTAGAGACCAATCGATGTACTGTAACGAAAACTATCGATAGTAATACTTGCAATTTATGTTTTATGCTGATGTCAGCAGTATTTTTTTTTGTTTTTTTTGTTTGCTTCTCCTCTTAAGTATACTATATAATATGCCCTCTGTCTTCTCTAGATTGTAAGCGAGTTTCAAGTTTTTGCCTCAAGTTGAATTCCATGCCTAAGTACTTAAGCATCGAGAGTGAGAGAGTGAAAGAGAGAGAGCAATAAGTATTATAATCGCCATTCAATGCATACAACATACAACATGCTGCTTCTTTTGCTATTTTTTTTATGTGTTTTCTTTGTGTGTGTTTCTCATTTTTCACATTTTCACATTTTCACGCGCTCAAATCCAATTAGTGAAAATCAATATTGCTCATACGCCACGTTGGCCCAATAATATTAATTATAATATTTTCTACTTCTTCGAGCATTTCAGCGCTGCGTGTGCGTGTGTGTGTGTGTGTGTTTGTTTTTTTTTATTACTGTATTTTGTGTTGCTTCCCGTCCCGATCATAATTAAAAAATGTTCGTTGTTTACTTGCTTGGAACGACTTAAGAGAGGCATTTTATGTATCCAAGGGAGATTGGATTGGGTCGATGGGTGGTATGAGTGATTTGAGTGATTTTTTTTTTGATGGGTGGTCAAGTGTGGGTGGGTGATAGGGAGGGGGAGGGGGAGGGAAGGTTTTGGTATTTCGTTTATTTGACGGGCGATTGTAAATCAAATTCGTTATACACTTCGAGAGGCAATTTCATTTTCAACGAGGTCATTCCGGCCCTTAATCGTCACCGTAACCGTAACCCAAAAAAATCGACAGAAAAAAAATTGAAATCTCTCCCTCTCTTTCCCTCTCTCTCCCACTCACACTCTGTGAGTGGCGGAAAAAATGTCGTAGCCGAAAATCGAAATTGATTATTCATAATGCGCTGGAATTGTAAATTAGTTTTGGTCGCCCGTCAATATTCCATTTTGTCCATTTGCCAGTCGCTTTTATTCATTACATTTCATTTCGATTCCCGGTTTTTTTTCGTTTTCGTTTTCGCTTTTTCGTTTCCTTTTCGTAGTCAGATCACGTCGAAATACTTGTATTAACACTTTGAGGCTCTCTCTCTCTAAATATAGCCTGGCATTGTAATTAGAATTGTAATTAATATCAATAAATTTTCGACAATGTCTGAAGTTCTGTTTTCTGTTCTCTCCTCTGTTCTGTTCTGTGTTGTATTCTGACCTTAAAATGATTGATGAATGTTTTCACTCTTTGACATTTGCTTCGTCTGCTTCTTTATCTTTTTTTTTTTTTTTTTTGAGAGGGGGTAACTATCAGAGGGTAGGAGAGAGAGAGAGAGAGAGAGAGGGAGATAATTGACACTTTCGCTGTTGGGTTTATTATATAGCCCCAGGAACAGTCAATAAATGAGCTTCACCCAAGTCCGAGTCTGCTGTTAAACAGCAAAGCAGCTTATGGCCAATTTGTGTACGTGTGTGTGTGTGTGTGTGTGTGTGTGTGTGTGTGTGTGTGTGTGTGTGTGTGTGTGTGGGGTAAAAAGCTTTGTCACATTCAAAATGTAAGTAACTAGCGCCAAAGCTAATGGCCAAGCAAGGATAATGATGTAGCCCAACGGCATTTGTAACCCAATGTGTTTCCTTCACTTTAGTTTTCTGTTTCTGTTCGTTTTTAACGACTATTGCATACATTTAGCTTAAGAGCTTAAAGCTCTTTCGCCTCTCGCGCTCATCAATTTTGTATGCAATTTAAAGTACTCGGCTCTCGACCATATAGTAAATATAAATACTCACTTTTGTAGTAAGCAAATGGGAAAAGCAAAAGCAAAAGCAAAGCAAAGCTCTCTTTGGCATTTTACATGTGTCGTGTAAAGCGCAGTAAGCGGCAAAGCTTTGCGTGGAAAGCTTTTGTCGCTTTGCGCGCGATAGTTTTTGTTTCGTCAAAGCTTTTTGCACTTAATTATGCAATGCTTGCTGTCCAAACCAAAAAAGAACTTTTCATTCATTGTGGGTGCATTGTCTGTCTGTCTGTATGTGTGTGTGTGTGCAAAGTTCTCAAATGCCAAGTTCACGTATGAAAGTAAACACACACACGTGCGAAAGAGCGAGCGAGAGGGAACGAACGCTGACAATGACAGACGACTGCGCGTTATCATATTAATATGCTTCTCCATATAGTCTTCATATATCATCATCGCATAGTTTCGCAATTATTTATAATTTTTGCAAAATGCCAAATGGCTTTTCATTCATTTATCCACAAAGAAAACAACAACAAAATAAAATTGCCCAATTGCTGCGCAATTTAATTGAGATGAATGGAAGAAAAAGAAGAAGAAGCAGCAACAGCAGCAGCAGCAATCGAGTTTCATTTTCATCCCGAAAGTATGCAACACTTTGTTCTATGCAATTAATGAGCAAATTGTGTGCACACAATGGAAATGGAAATGTGAATGTGAATGTGAATGGAAATGCGCATGGAAATGGCAATGGAAATGCGTAATGTGAAGCGCTCACATCATTAAATGCGTTAATTAATGATTTTTGCTCTCTCTCTCTCTCTATCTCTCTCTCTCACTCTCATCGAATGCAATTTGTTGTTCAATGAAACAACATTTTTCAGCCAACTGAGCTTAAACTTGATAACTTGATGATTTAATTTGCAAATTGCAAAACAAGCGCAAAATGTCAAATGAATTGAATTCCAACTAATTAAATGCAAAAATTTCTCAATTGAATATCTTCTTCATTTCAAGGTTCCCACACACACAAAACAAATACAAATACAAATTCAAATTCAAATCGATTTCTGGCACGTTTTGTGTGACAAATTTGAAATGCAATTTTGTGTGCATAATATTTAAATAATAATATTTTCATAGCTTTCAATTAGTTGGAATTTGATGGGCAACATTTATCAACTCCTTTTTGAAATTTGTAGTCTTTCAAAATTCAAGTGCACAAATTACTTTCGAAAACAATTTTAGAGTCTACTATAATATTTATAACTATGTCTAACTCTTTTGTATAATGTGTATTGAACTAAGTCTGTAACTCTTTTGAAAAACTATTCCTTAGTTAGTGTTAATTCTAGTGTCTCTACTTATATATATTTATTATTCCCCAAACCCAAAGTAACTAACTAATCCCAAAAAACTAAACTAACCAACTAATTTGATGGAACAACAATCAACTACTGTACTAATCACAATTCGCATCCAATAATTCTCCTCAGGGCGTTCTTCTAATGCCTCGCACATTGTCCGAAAGCCGAAAATTGCGACTTAGAAGGGCCTTCACAGAGGCCACTAACGAAACGCTTCAATGCTCCAAAATGGTATTTAATCACTAAATCTTACAAATCCAAAACATCAAAAAACAAAACCCAACAAACTGTAATAGCAAAAATAGCATTTTTAACCCAACAAAAAAACAAATTTAACTTCAATTAAGTTTTTACCAAACAAAAAAAAAATACAAATATATAAATTACATGTATTGTGTACATACAAAAAATACCAAAAAAAACAAAAGTTTTGTAGTTCAAGTTGAGCACTGTTTAAAATTCCCCTTTTCCCAAAATGCGAAACATTTAATGCATTGAATGCCCGTAAACGTAATTTGGTTTGAAACGTTCTCGATACGTATTCGTATTCGTTTTTAGCACTCACACATATTCATAAATATATAGTATATATTTAGTATATACTTCATGTCAATCAACCACTTGGTTCATCAATTTGAGCTCTTCAAACTTCAAAAACGTATTTTCAAAACGAATGCCGCTTAAAAAACACTCATCGACATTACACTCACTTATTCATTCGCTATTCATTCATTCACTCATTGACTCATTGACTCGTTAGCTCGTTGTTACATTTGCTTGTAGAGTTCTCTGTAGTAGTAGAATATTTTTAGAGATTTAAGTGTATTTCCATAAACGATCAAATTGATCATAAAGGTAAGCGTAGTTCTTGTTTTTTCTTTCGTTTGTTCGAACAAATGATTCTGCCTGCTAGTTGAATACCAAATGCACTCGTTTTGCTTATCAACATTTTTTTATGCACCATTTACAATTAAAAAACCAAACATTTCTTTGAATTTGTAATATTTACCCAAAAGTATGTTTTCGAATCGATTTGATGAGTTGTCTAGCTGATTTTGTGGTTGAACAGCAGAGTTTCCGGGTTTCAATTGGCAACTATGTATGTGATATTTTATGGATTGCCAGTGTTGAAGCTACTCTGTAAATCGAATAATGCAAATTTTATGATGATCGTGAGTGATATTAAATGGCATTGCTTTTACAAACTTAATGAAACCAATAAAATGAGTAATGAATTCTCTAATGATATTACTTATCTATAATGAAATTTTGTTTAAAAATTTTGCCAACTAATGAATTTCTATATTGAAATTTCATTTATTAATATTTTACATTTTCTAAGGAATCATTAATGACATATTTAATGAACGCATTAATAAAATTACTATATATGAAATTTAATTTAATAATAATTTATTATGAATAATATATTAATATTTATGAGCTTTAATGAATTTACTAATGCAATTTCTATTGAAAATGCTTATGAGATTAATAATAAAATGAACTAAAGTAAAGTTTAAATAATGAAATTTTAATAAAATAATAAAAATAATTATAATTTCCAAGCTTAAATAAATTGACAAATGAAATTCCTAAAGAAATTTTATATATTGAACATTTATATAAAAATATTTTACAATTTATGACCTTTAATGAAAATACTCAAGCAATTTCTAATGCAATTGCTAATGAGATTGCTAATGAAATTATAATAATAATAATTTCTTACATACTTAAATCTACCAATGAAATTTTTTTTAAAAATATTTTACAATTGATTTGGAAACACCAATGAAATATATAATGAAATCTCTAATGAAATCACTTACAGCTAAATTGTATTTAATAAGAGTAGACAATTTATGGGTTTGAATATATCTCATTAATGAGTTAATAATGAGCTCAAATATTTCTCCAATGAAATTTGTGATGAAATTCTATGTAAAACAGTTTACAATTTATGGGCCTTAATATATCATATTAATGAGTTAACTGATATATTTCTCCAATTGATTAATCAATGAAATATCTAATGAAATTTGTGATGAAATCACTTCTAATGAAATGTTATGTAAAAGCTGTTTACCATTTATTAATATTTTATTAATGAGTTGGCTGATATATTTCTCCCATTAATTCTTAATGAAGTATCTAATGAAATTTGTGATGAAATCACTCCAAATGAAATTTTATGTAAAACCAGTTTACAATTTAGGGGCCTATATATTAATATTTTATTAATGAATTAACTGATATATTTCTCCAATTAATTGTTAATGAAAAATCCAATGAAATTTGTGATGATTCTATTGTTTTACAATTTGTCGTTTCAAATATAAAAATCTATTTGAGGCAGTTTCAGGCGCAAATCCCAATACACAAGATGTATTATGGGAAGCGTTTTAATGAAATTTATTGTCGATTTGTCTCTCGACATCGATTCTCGCTGCGCTAAACTATCGTGTAAATATTTAAGGTTACATTCGTTGGCCAGTTTGAATTATGTTTTCCTTTCCTAATATACTCTTTCTTTTTCCTTTTTTGTATTGTGCTGGAATTTTATTGGGAATTGCGAAGCTGGGAAGCTGGCGTCTATACTTTTTTCTTTTCTTTGCTTTTCAATTTTGGTTTTGCTTTTATGGTAACGTATGCGCAACAATTGCAATTGGCTGCCATCCAATAATTGTTGAATATTATGTATAAAAATTCTCGGTACTCATCGCTTAATTGGGAATAATGCCCATCTGGGACAAGGTTTGTTGTTTACATACTAGTATGTCTCATTTGCCAGCAGCGACAAAACGTGCAAAAGGGGAACAGAGAGTGAGTCATGCAATAAAATGCACAATTGATGGGCCGCAGGGCATCGTCAAGTTCATACAAACCTGTCCGCAGACAAATGACCATTTAGTTTTGGCCCGCTTCCATCAGGCATCCGATGAGAGGGAAGACTGAGACTGAGACTGAGAGTGAGAGGGAGAGGGAGAGGGAGAGAGGCAACGCTTTCTCGTTTCCATGACGTAGGCAAATCAATTTGTATTGTGTTAGAGCAGAGCGGATGTCTCTCTCAGCTGCTGCCGGCTGCTGTTTCCATTCAATTCTCAAGACATCGCCCATCGGCCATCGGCGTCGCAATCGTTCGTCGGGCAATCCGACAATCGGCGCAATCGTTAATCGGCTACGGTTAATCCGCAATCACAACGATCAGCGTCGCGTGCTGCGATGCTCTCTCTTTAGAGTACTCTCACTTTCACACACAATCGCTCACCGAGAAGTGTGTAAAGTTTTAGTAATGAAATTTCTAATGACAACATTAATGGAAGTTGAATAGATTTCCATTTTGCCTAAAATAGATCTTAAAGATAATTAAGATATTCAAAATATCTTACAAATTTAATATTAATGAATAAATTATTATATTCTCTAATGAAATTTCTAATGAAAAACTTAATGAAAGAACAATTGATTCCAATCTTAAAGATAATTTAAATATTTAAAATAACTTTCAAATCTGCTATCAACAAATAGAGGAATTATATAAATTTAAGTAATGAAATTTCTAATGAAAACTTTAATGAAAGAACAATTGATTCCAATCTTAAAGATAATTTAAATATTCAAAATATCTTTCAAATCTGCTATCAACAAATAGAGGAATTATATAAATTTAAGTAATGAAATTTCTAATGAAAACTGGAATGAAAGTTTTCATTGATTAAGATTTCAATTTCCCTTAAACACCATAAATGATTCAAATTATTAATGGCAAATATGAGGGATTATATAAATTTGCTCTCAATGAATAGAATAACTACATATACAAATGCAACTAATGAAATTTCTAATGACAACTTTAATGGATTTAAAGATTTCCATTTCGCTTAAAAGATATCTTAAAGATAATTTAGATATTCGAAATATCTTATATCTTAAATATCAATGAAGTTTCTAATGAACACCTTAATGAAATTTCCACGAATTGCAATTTCACTTGAACTCTTTAAAAGAGTGCAATTCCTAATGGCAAGTATGCGAAAATATATGAATTTTTATCAATGCCATTTCTAATGAAAATGTTAATAAAATTTTCATTGATTTCAATTCAATTTCAGTTCAACTCATTAATGGCAAATATGGGAAAATATATGAAAATAATAAACAAATTTATCTATATCTGTCAATGAATAGATGAACTATATACCATGAATGAGTTTAACTAATGAAAACTGTAATGATATTTTCATGAATTTCAATTTGAGTTGAACTCATTAAAATATGGGAAAATATTGGTATAATAACTACTGAATTTTCTTTCAATAAATGAGAGAACTACAATAAACTTAACTAATGAAATTTCTAAGTTTACTGCTTTCAATTTTTTCTAATGGCAGTGAAAATATATGAATTTTATTCAATGAATGGAAAAAACTATATAGAAATAAATGCAAATAATGAAATTTCTAATAGTAAAATTTCTGTTAAGTTTCATTTAATAATATCTATCAATATTTCTTACAATGATTGCCACAGCTATAAAAATGTAACTAATGCGTTTTCTAATGAAAACTGGAATGCAATTAAGTTTGCCGCTTATTTTTGTGTCAAGTGTATTCAAGCGTCGACTTTCATCGATTTGTGTGTTGATTGTGTGTTGTTTTTTTTTTTTTGTTATTCTTTGGTCTGCGTCCCTTGGAAAAATTGAAATCTAAATAAAATGAATTTGCAGCATCAACATTTGTGCGGATAACGGCAACGCGACCGGAGGCGTCTCTCTCTCCCTCTGTCTCTGTCTCTTTCTCTTCGTCTCCGTCTCGTTCCTGAATCGGTTGTCAGTTTGGGAAGTTTTGTGTTTTTGGTTTTTTTGTTGGTTATTGAGTCTGTGTTTATCAATTGAACAGCAGTTGCTCAGTTCAGTTGAGTTTCCAGGTCGTAGCACACATGGCCAATGAAAGTGCCAAAATGAACTCAAACCAAACCTGACTACCGCCTGACGACTGTCCATCTTTCTGTCTGTTCTGCTGTTGTTCATTTCCATCTGCAATTATTGTGTGTGCACACACACCTCTCTATCTCTGTCTCTCTCTGTCTGTTTACATTTGGACAATTACGCAGCCGCCAAAAGTCGAAGGAAAAATTGAAAAACAATTTTTGGAAATCGAGAAAAACGGAAAAACGGGCAAAAGCAAAACGACGCGACGGCGGCCACAACACAATACGAAAATGCATTCGTTTCTACAACAATGAAAATTTATGGAAATTCAACTGAAAATTCAACAACGAACCAAACACAAAAAAAAAAAATACAACAAAAATCGCGTGCTAAATAAAATACAAAAAAAAAGTGTGCAAAAAGCATATTTAATTCAATTTGAAGCCGACGTAAAGCTAGTTTAATAAAATATATAACACGAAAAAAAGTAAAAAAACGAAAATTCAAATATTTCCGACTGTTTTGAGACCCTTTGGCTTGGCAAGTGAAAAAAGGGTCTATTAAGTTGTGTTTTCGACTAAAAAGGTTCAAAATTTCGAATGTATTTGCAAACCTTTAAAAGAGTTTATTAAGTTTTTTTTTTTTTTAATAAAATATATAAAAAAGAAATAAGAAAAATTTGGAAAATTTTAGACCCTTCAAAAGGGTCTATAACTTTTTTTTTTTTTCTTTGTTATACATTTTTTTTTTGTTGTGAAGTGATTGTTTTTTGTATATAGTTTTTTTTTTGTGTGGCAAGTGAGTGAGTTTTGTGGCATGTCGCCAGCGTCTTGCATGGAGAATCAATGCAAGAGCGGCCTCTATAAACCAGGAGGAGGTGGAGGAGGAGGAGGAGGAGCTGCCTCAGGTGCTTGTCCAGCCGTAAATATTGCGATGCCATCATCAACGTCATCACAGCAACAGCAACAGCAACAGCAGCCGCCTCTAATGACGCGCACCGGCAGCGTTGGAGGGGGAGGAGCGGGCGGTGGCGGTGGCGGTGGTGGCGCCACAAATGCGTCACGCCGCACATCGCTTTGGCTGGAGACGCTGCGTCAAACGCGCAAACTTTCTTATGCCAACGAGCGACCCATTCTGGTAAGTGAAGAAGACATCGACGGAGACGTCGACGGAGACGACGACGATAAACAAGTTTTGCGGCCCCCAAAATGACAAATGGCCATAACTAACTAACTAAGTTCGTAACCCTAAAACTATCAAGTAAAGATGGAGAGAGAGAGAGGGGGAGAGAGAGGGAGAGGAAGAGGGGTAGACAGGTCCAGTTTCAGTTTCAGCTTCAGTTGTCCATCGAGTCAACTATAAAAATAAACAACAACAACAAATAAAAAACAAATAAGAAACTTACAGTTGAGTGAGCTCGACTAAAAGATACTCGCTACCCATTTTGAATAAAAGCAAAACAGTCTGGAATTTATTTTAAAATATACCGCAAAAATACTATAAATATACCAACGGCTATTAAAGCAAAATAGTGTGGTATTAATTATATATATAATATAGCGCAAATATACTAAAAATGTACCAAAGGCTATTTTAGCAATGCAATCAAAATAATGTGGTATTAAATTTAAAATTTACCACATTGATTATACCACAAAAATACTAAAAATATATTGTGGACTATTTTAGGAATAAAAGCAAAACTGTGCGCAATTCATTTTCAAATATACTAAATTAATATACCAAAAGTACTGAAAATAGTGTATTAATTCTTAAATATACCAAATTAATATATTGTATTTTAGGAATACAATCAAAATAATGTGGTATTAAATTTAAAATACACCACATTGATATACCACAAAGATACTAAAATTATACCAAAGGCTGTTTTGTGGAATAAAAGCGTCATAATTTTAAAATATATCAAATAAATATAACAGAAAATTAGTAAAAATATACCGAATGATGTATTTGGTATATGTTTAAAGTGCTACATTGAAAATATACCATAGGTTGCAAAGCAACTAAGACGCGTAAGCGTTTTTTTCAGTATTAATTTTAAAATATACCAAATTTAATATAACGCAAAAATACTACAAATATACCAAAAACTATTTTAGGCATAGTATTTTTAAACATATACGATAAAAAGTAAAATAGTGCGGTATTCACTTTTTCAAAGGTTATATGTGGTATATTGATACTGTACTACAATCAAAATATAGTATATCTGATCGTAAGCAAATTTTCAGGAATTTTAAATACCAGTGTTATTATTGTATTGAAAAAAAAAAAATTGACGCTCTAGCTTCAAAACTATGCTTGTTAATCGATTTTTGTCGTTGTGCGTGGGCGAAAGTGGGCGTGGCAAAATTTTTAAATAAACTTGATCGACGTGCAAACATAATAAATGCTGTCGAGAAAAAATTGTATCTCAATCTCTTATAGTCTCTGAGATCTAGGTGTTCGTATGAACGGACTGACAGACAGACGAGTAGAAATATATATATAATATCGGATCGAAGTTGCTGCCTTCTGCCACAAATTTATATTACCCTTCTACTCTCTGTTTAGCGGGTATAAAAAAAAAAGTAGAGGATGAGAAAAACGCGCCGCGTTCTGTGTTCCTCAACTAAAACTGGGGCTATTCCAAGTTATTTTCATCCAAAGCATCTGCAGAAAAATCAACAACAACAACTAAACACATACACAAATAGAGAGATGAGCGCGTAAACCAAAATAACAATGGGAAAGCATTTTGTACCCCTTGGCGTAGAGAATATTCAATGCTCTACTTGAACTATTTTTTATCGCTTCGCTTCGCATCGCATCGCTAATCCAGCCAGCATTATGGCCAAGGGCATTCCAAAGACCCTAAACGCCCTTTTCAAGTGTTTTTATTATTTCTCTTTGTTCATATTTATTTGATTTGGAAAGTGTGTATTTGTTCTTTTTAATACATCAAATTTATAATGATGTCTTCGTGTTCATATTTAACAAATTTTGTGTGAAAACTTGAGTATTTAATTAAATGAAAATCATCATTTATTTCATCGCTATAAATTATGCGAATTCCTGAACTAAAGTATATAATTCTTAATAATATTAATGTGCAAAATGTTGACTAGCTAATTGATATGCTAATTAAATAAAAACTTAAATTTTTGAATTGGGAATTTTCTCTTTAAGTAGAACATTTTTATTTGAAATTATTTCGACAAAAATTATTGTTTCTAAAAAATTCGGACAATTTAATCAATTGCTAAGGCCTCAAATTCCTTACTCTATAAAATATGTTAATCTTGATTGTAAACAATTTAAATAATGTGATAAATTACTAAAAAGAAAAACTACATAACTTGGAACCAAGGAATTAATTTATTTTACTGCGGCGCATTCCAAATATCATTAACTTGTGTGTTTTAGTTGCAGTACTTTAAATAAATATAATTTACAGTGGAAACTCGGAAAGTCTAAGCAATAAAGTTTTCTTATTGTTAAAATATGTTAAAGTAGATTGCTTTCAATTTAAATGATGCGATAAATAAAAGGAATATTTAAAAAAGTGAAATTATTTATTTAGGTGATTCCAAATTTCATCAACATGTGTGTTTTAGTTGCGAAAAAATTGCGTTAACTTTGGCATTATTTCTCAACTTTTTCGATTTGTGCTTTGAGAGACAAAAAAAAAAGAACTGAGTTTATAATCTTTTAGTGTTTTGAAGTAGAAGCAATAAAACAACTCAAAAATATAAAATGCGAAATATAAACAGGAAATGTTAAAAGTCATCTCAGCAAATGTAAAATGGAAATGAAAAACAATTGAACTTTTAATGCAATGCAATTAAGACGAGCGAGAGCAATTGCTAGAAAAGTTTATGGCTAAGAAGTGTTGATGATGATGATGAAATAAGTTAAATTAATTATGTATTGATTATTGATATTCGAAATGCAATTGAATGAAATATTTGGAATAAAAGGGTATTAAATATGTATGTGTGGAAAATACTCGTATTTAAACACACAAACACAAACACAGAAAGAAGCAATGATTGTATCTATATTCATTTTTGTATTTGTATCTGAATTGCTATCGAAAACAAATGCCCATAAATACTTCGAGACTATAATATAGAAAATGTATAGTGGAACATCCTCCTTTTCCCCTTCCCCTTCCCCATCCCCTTCCTCTTCCTCCTCCCATCCTCCTTCTGCTTTGTTCATTGTCTTTGATATATTGTTTAGAGTGCTGCTGGCATATGACCTAATCGATTTGCCGCGAAGTCATCTCTATTAGTGATTGCGATACATACACAATAACACATCGAAGGGGGCCCACTAGGCGTATACTCATTCTCATTAAATGCAATAAAAACAAAGCGAAAGGCAAAGAGAAAAATGAAATACTCGAAATAAAATTACTTGAAGCACCTGCGACTCGAGTCTCCGAAATTGAGATTGCGATTGGGATTGGGGGATTGTGTTGTTGTTTTTTTTTTGGAGGGGAGGTGAGCATTAAGACTGTGTGTGCCACCAAATAAAACCTGACAAATCCCCCAGTTAACTCAACTTGACTAATGAAATCCACAATTTCGAGCCTCCACTTTTTCGCTTTCACTTTCGTTTTCGTTTCTTTTTTTGAGGTCAGGGTCAGTTTGGTGTTGTTATTTTTTTTTTGGTTCGTTCTCGTTTTTTGGGTGCTTAAGAGGTGTGGAAAGTTTGAATAGCCAACACTTCTTCTAACCCTAAGGGGGTGGGTGAAGTAGTGAGTGAAGGGTGAGTGAATTGGGGCGTTAGCTCGTCTAGCGGTACATTGTCAATTACTTGAGCATTTCCTGGCTTTCCACTCGCAAAAGCAAACAAGTTCTCTCTCTCTCTCTCTCTCTCTGTCGTCACCTTTGACTTGACTTGCTTTCGAGTTTAGTTTGAGTTGAGTTGACTTGAAAATCGATTGCGCTGCCAACGCTGGCAACGTGAGTCAAGTCAACAACAGAAGCAGCAGCAACGTCGTCGTAAACGAAACAAACTCCAAATTGTGTGTTAAACGGACCGCAAATTCCCTTGGCATTTTATTGTTGTTATAATAAATTGCATTACGCTTCGCATTCTTTTCGTCTCCTGCCCTTAATACCCTTTTTGACCCATACACACACGCACACACACGCACACACGCACACAGAGGCGCTCACATAACACTCACGTGGCAAGCCATCAAGTTGTCAAGTGCAGAACAACAACAATGTTATGCTGCCTCTTCTCTCTCTCTCCCTCTCTCTTTTCGACTTGTCAACATAACAGCGGCACATGTTAACAGTAACAGCGCATGTCGTGATCGCACACTGTTAAACAACAGATCTGCCGCACTTAACAGTGTCGTATTCTGTAAACGCCAAGCACACACTGTTAAGCTTCAACTCAGACTGTTATTAACATAAGAGCAGCTTAACAGTGTTCTACTACATAACAGACTGTTAATTGACATATTTGTACTGCAGAAAATATTCCCCATACACTCATTAAGTATACGCGCCGTATAACTGAATTAAATTTAAATAAACTGAAAAAAGGGTGGAAGTTTTTTAAAATAATTGAGAATAATAAAAATTAAATGTTAATGCATTGAATGTAAAATATTTATTTAGAAATACAAGTGAACTAATAATAAAATAGATTCTATATTTCTTATAAGCTTATTTATTTAATTTTTTATTAGTGCAGTTTTATTTTCATAAGAGTATTATACATTTAATGCACATAAATTATTCGATGAACTGCTTTCTTTGTGTTATACAATACAATTTTTTTAATATTTTAATATTAATATTGTAAATTGCATTGTATATTATATTTGTTTTAATGTTTATTATTACACTTATGCAAATTTGGTAAATTTAAAGTTTTTATTTTAAATATCTAATATCTGGTTTAATTAAATATCTAATATGTAAATTAGATATATTTCTGCATATATTTTCTTAACGTTCGCTTTAATTATTTTCTTGGTATTTAATTTATTTATTTATTATGCAGCGAAATTACCTGCTAGAGAATGAAAAGAGCATAGAAACAATAATTGAGCCTTGAAATTTATTACACATAAATTTGCCATACAATGAAATAAATATATTCAATTGATTCTCATGTTTAGATATTAAGTATACGTTCCGCCTTTCTGCGAATTTGTACGCAAGCGGTGGAAATAGAAATGTTATCAACAGCTTTGTTTTTAAGTCAACAACATTGATTGCTGTTGTTGTTGTTGTTGTTGTTGTTATTGTTATTGCAACGTAATTTAAAGCGAAAGCGAAACGTCAACAAAAGTGAGATACAAAAATTTGATAAATTCGAAATGATGGCGAGAACAATATATCACATTATAATTATCAATATTTGTATCAACAATATTGTTGCAAAGCCATAAATAAAGCGCGGATGATAGACTCGCCCTCTCTCTCTCTCTCTCTCTCTCTCTCTCTCTCTCTCTCTGCTCTGCCTCTCTCTCTTTCTCGCTCTCTGGGCAATTTGAAGACTCAATGAACTTTCACCTTCTACTTCTTGTCGTAATGTATGAAAAGCGAGCTGGTCAAGCATGATATATTACCAGCCACGATTGCAGATTCTCGAGCAATTTAGCCAACTTTAATTAATGGCATATGAGTTAAGCCAACGTTCCAGTTCAGTTCAGTTCGCTGTTCGCCTTTCGTTCGAGTTCGAGTTCTTACACCAAGCAAAACATTTCTGGCCTTCTTTTTCCGGCCGTCTGGCTGTCTGTCCGTCCATCGCTTTGAACACTTTGATCTCAGCGACTTTAAGAGTTAGCGATATGAAATTTATTGTGCATAAAGTGTAATTGTTTAGCGTGTTCTAGACCTTGGCCACGCCTCTCTACGCCCACTTAAAGAGAAGCTGTACTAATTGAGCTTAGAATAAACTTTTTATGACGATGGTCACACTTTTTAGAATTTACCTTTTATGGCCACAGTTAGTTTATATATTAAATAACGTTGGTCACACTTTTTCAATTGTTTTTTTTTTGTTGTGCTGCATTAGCCACGCCTCTCTACGCCCACTCAAATAGTAAAACTTGAAATGGTGGACTTGGACCTTTTCAAAACTTTTCTCTGTTTGTCTGTCCATCGGTTTGAAGACTTTGATCTCAGCGAGTTTTAGAGTCAGCCGCATGAAACGTGTAAAAGTTTAGCTTGTTATAGAACTTGACCACGCCTCTCTACGTCTACTTACATTGAAGTTATACTAATTGAGCTTATAATGTACCTTTTATGGTCACATTTTATCTTTAATAACATTGGTTACACTTTTTGAATAGTTTTTGTTGCATTAGTCCACTTAAATAGAAGCTATAATAATCGGGCTTAGAATGCACTTTTTATGGCCACAGTTAGTTTACTTTTAATAACGTTGGTCACACTTTTTGAATAGTTTTTTCGTTGTGTTGCGTTAACCACGCCTCTCTACGCCCACTCATTTGAATGAGTTCTATTTTAGAACATATACAAGTTGAGCTTAGAATGTACTTTTTAAAGCCACAGTTAATTGGCGTTGGTCACACTTTTTCAATAGTTCAATGAATTATATTTAGAGTATATACAAACTGAGCTTAGAATGTACTTTTTTAAGCCACATTTAGTCAGCGTTGGTCACACTTTTTCAATAGTTTTTTGCGTTGTGTTGTTCTTTGCCAGTTTTGTTTTCGTTGTCTTTGCTTTTGGCTCTATTTAACTGCAGTTTTTTGAGGCCTTGGCTAAGTTTATATTTCGTTGTGTGTCTTTAGTGTTGTGTTGTGTGTTGTGTTGTGCTGGGCAGCGCATGAATTATCGATGCAAGTAAATGTGGGCGACATGTGTGCGTTATAAGCAAACACCTTCTTCGCTTCAGTGTTGTGCCATGCCATATTTAGCCGATGATAAATTTTATATGCGCCTGCGGTGGCGACAAGCGGCCACCAGAGAGAGACAGAGACAGACAGAGAGAGAGAGTGAGAGTGAGAGTGAGAGAGAGAGTGCGAATCGAATCCCAGTTACAGAGCGATGGGAATGAGCATTTCAGCTGCTCCTGCTCCTGCTGCTGCTGCTGTTGAAATATTTAAGGCGTTTGCGTTAACGCGACGCGACGCAACTCGAAAGCGAGCGACGCCCGTTCAATTGCAGCACAACCCACCAGCAACTGACCATTGTCCTGCTCCTCCTCCCCTCCTCCGGCTCTTTCTGCTCATTCTTCTGCCTCATTGCCTCATTGACCCATCTGCCTGTATTGCCATGCATATTGAAGTCTGACCCTGACTGCGTTATTTAAGTGGGCAACTGAGACGCCGACGACTCGCCACGAATGTGGGTAATTGGGAACGGGAACGGGAGCGGGAGGCATTGGCAGTGGAATCCAGGTGGCAGGTGGCCTCAATGGCCAATAACTTATTGCTGCAACACGGGCCTCGTTATCCGTGTCCGAGTCCGAGAATTATGCGCTGCAAAATAGTCCAAAGAACTTTTGAAAATTTAATGATAATGGGCTGGTGCACACTATATATATATGTATATATAGTGTAGTATCTGCCATATCTGGCTCTCACATATCCATTATCCATGGTAGCATCCATAATGTATGAAGCAAGCGTATTTAAACGTTTTTCGAGCGCTTCGCTTATTTGATTCCCTTCCGGGTTTCGAGTATGACTCATATACACAATATTCCATTTACTGCCTCAATAATTCAATTGCGATTGTAATAAAACCCCATTTTTAACGAATTCCTAATGATTGTCTTCATCATCTACCTTCAAATAATCATCTCTTTCAATAAAAATGTTGTGTTAAATGAACTAATTGTTCAGTTGATCACTGCAATTGAACTAAAATAGTTCATAATCTTGGTTCCACAGTGAACTGGTTTGTTCATTGGAACTAATGCGGACTAATCGTTCATAATCTCGGAACTGGTTTGCTCATTGGAACTAATGCGTTCTAATCGTTCATCTTCTGATCACTGCAGTTGAACTAAAATAGTTGTTAATTGGAACTAATGCCGACTAATCGTTTTTAGTGCTTATCGTTTTTAATCGATAGCCAGAATGCAGCCAATAATTTTGTTGCTCCTGTTTTCTTTTGATTACAAGCAGCAAACTTATGGCTCAATTTGGAAAGCATTTTGCCTGCAATTAAGTAGCATTTTGTGTCTATGCCAACTGGCAGGATGGCTTAGAGCATGGCCTAATCCCAAAACGCTCGCAGAGCAATGGCCCCAAAAATGTATCGAACTAGGCAAACTGCTGTCAGAGCTGCCAACGGACGATAAGACGAGCAAGAGAGAGAGGGAGAGATGGTGATTGTGGGAGTTGGAAGGGAAATGAGAGGAGAGGAGAGGACAGGGACTACAAACGGCTGACAAATGCATAAAGTTTTCATTTTCATGATTTATTCAAAATCTGACATGACAACATTTTGACTATCTGTCGTTTTGCGTTGACATTTCCATTTGATATTTGGGTCGCCAAACGGTGTGCGCTGCATTGTTGCACTGTGCCACACACACACACACATACACAGACGAGAGTCTGCAATGTCTCCTGTTGACAATTTGTGTCCAATTGAATGTTGCTCAAAGGCAAAAGCATTTGTGTGACTTGCTTAATGATAGGTAGCAAATTAAAGCAAAGGGCGTGTGAGCGGGACAACTAGAGTTTTAGGGAGTGGGGAAGTGTGTACAACTAGTAGTACTATAGTTGGAGTGGGTGAGCTGCTGCTGGATGCCCTTGGGCTGCTCTTTCAGTTTGAGAGATGCCACTTTGCACATCCATCAGCTGTTGTTTGTTGCCAGGCAAATCCATTTGCAAGTTCATCATCGTCAGCGCAAGACGATGAAGAAGAAGAAGGTGAAGAAGGGGTGGGGAGCTGGAGATGCATTCGCCAAAGCGAGAGTTAAACTCACACACACGCGCAACGTGACATACTCTCAAGCATACATATGTGAGCAACTAAAAAAATATTGCTGAACAACGTGACTAGGACAACGACAATTGCCGATGACAAAGCAAACGCGCAGCAGAAGCAGCGCAGCTAAACTTTCCGATTGAGATTCAGTGTGAAGCTGCCAAGTGCGGTGTATGCGGAAGGTGATGGGGTGGGGGAGGGGGATGGAAGATGGGGGAGTGCCAAAGCGAGGGCGAGGCGTGTTTTTGACTGTGGCAGCCAGCAAGGAGCCAGTGCCTGGCACCTTACGCAAATCGGCGCTTGCCAATGCGCAGGACCAAGCGAAGGACGCACAAACTCAACTCGAAATGCAAAAGACAGGCACTCCCACTCCCCTGGCCACCACCCCCCTCCACTCTTCGCCATTCCTGATTTCTTCTATAGCTGGTGCTGCTTCTTCTTCTTCGTTTTCTACACCTCTTGTTGGCTGCTGCTTCTTCTTCTTCTTTGTATTTCTACTTTATTTGTTTTGATTTGATTTTTAGCAAATGGCAACGCCAGGCACCAAATAAATATACCAATACAATATATATTACATATTTGTTGGTATATTGAATATTGGTGTGTTTGTGTGTGCGTGTGTATCAAATAGATTTAGTTGTGTAAAGGATTAACTTGTAAAGTTCAATTTTGATTTTCGTATCGCGTGCCAGGCACGAATTATGTTTAGATCAAGCTCAAAAGCTCAAAGTTCACTTTTCAGAGACAGCAGCGACAGCAACAACAATAAGAACAAGCTTCTGGCACGCCAAAGCGCTATCAGGCGGCATTTTGTCTACTCTCTGGTGTGGGTGTTATTGTTGTTGTTGTTGTTGTTGTTGCTAACGCTGCCATCACTGTCGCCACTGCTGCTGCTGCTTTGGCTCTGCCGATGCCGATGCCGCGGCTTCTGTTCCTCTTCGTCGTCGGCTTCGCTATTGTGTTTGTTGTTGTTGTCGCTGCGAGTGTAAGTGTACCCAGTTTGCCAGTTGCCAGTTGCCAGTTACCGTTTTGTTCACCCAAAAACAAAGGCGCACAACAGGGATGGCGATACCCAGGCAGACCAGACCCAGCCACCAAGCGTAAGCGAGCACGAGCACACAGAAGTGAGCCTGAGAACAAGAGCCGAGAGAGACACGCGCAGCAGTGAGAGAGCGCCGAGCACACATATTAAGCAAAAGAGAGCGGACAACACTCACACACACACACACACACACATATACACATTCACACGTCTAAGACAATGTCAATTCATAATTGTCAAAAAAAATGCCACACAAGGAAATGAAAAGCGAAAAAAAATGGCAAGCGCGCCGCCACCAGAAAAAAAGGCCAAATAAATGAATTTTGCAGTCAAAGCGGAGATCAGCAAGCGGCGCCACAAATCAAGTGTGCAAAAACCAAAAAAGGCAGCAGCTGATGTTGATGGGGCAGCTGCGGCATTGAGAGACACGGAGCCTCGCCCCATTTTTTTGTTGTTTTTTTTGTGTTTTGGCGCAAAGCAAGCAAATGCATAGCAGCAACAACAACGTGTTGGCAACATTTGAGTTGGAGTTGGAATCGGAGTTGGAGTTGGAGTTAGAGTCGGAATTGGAGCCGGAACTTGTGCTTTAGCCGGGCGCGCGCTCACTTTCGTTTTGCAGAGGTGTGTGTGCGTGTCTGTGTGTGTGTGTGTGTCGGTGTGTGGGAGTGAGCGACTTACGCGATGTATATCCCCCGCCCTGTCTGTCTGTCTGACGGTCGCTTCGTCGCTTGGTCGGTTGTACCGTTTATTCGGTCGGTCGCGTCGCGTCGCTTCGTCGGTCATTCGGTCGTATTGTGTTCGTCTTCTCGTGTGTAGAGTCTCGTTTCGCATAGCTCGTATTGTGGTCGAGTTAATTCGAACTTGCTCGTCATCGTCCTCATCGGCGTCGTCGTCGTCGTCGTCGTTGTTGTTGTCGGCATCGTCGTTGGGCGTCCTCTACGAAAGTTGTGCATGGTTGTCGTCGTTGCCGCTGCTGCCGTCGTCGTTGTCGTTGTCGCCGACGTCGGCGTTGCCAGTTTGCCGTTGCCGTTGCCAATTGCCAGTTAAGATTCAGTCTGTATTGTGTTTACACCCATGGCTGACGTAGCAAGCGCAGAGCTCCATTAAAATACACACACTTACTTATTATGTACTTACAATAAAACAATAAAAATCTAAGCAAATCTACATACAACAACAACAAACGAGGCTAAAAGCACCAATAATTCTATCAATCGCAATCAAACTTAACCAAATTAAAAACGCCAAAACAAATAAAAAGAAAAGCAAAAAAAAAAGAACCACACACACCAAAGCCAAAAAGAATATACGAAAAACTACTTAAATGAAGAACAACTAAACAACTAAAATAACAACAACAAGCGAATTTCATCTGTTTTCTTTTCACATTTTTTTTCAAGTGCGCGTGTGTTTGTGTCTCTGTGAGTGTGTGTGTGCGAGCGAGAGTCCATCAAATGTGTCCAGCGTCTGATTGTGTGCATGCTGTATGTGTGTGTGTGTGTGTGTGAGTGCGTGTGTGCGTGCCTGCGTTTGCGTGTGTGTGTGTGCGTGTGATTAAAGAGGCACCAGCAATAACAAAAACCAACAAAAAAAAAAGCAAAAAAGTAGAAAAAACGTGAAAAAGGAAGAAATTTCGATTCGTAATTCGTTTTCAATTCTTAAGCAGCCGAAAAGCGTAAGCAGAACAATTAAAATTCCAACAAAATACAAGAAACAACAGCAACAACAAGAACAAGAAGCAGCGGCAGCAGTAAAGGAAAATAAAACAACAACAACAACAAAAACGGCAGCAGCGAAGAGAAGAGCAGACGGAACACACACACAAGCACACACACATACACGGACAGCAGCAGCACTATGAGAGGCGAAACGATACGACGGATGTTCCAATGCGCTACCGCTTCAATGTCGTAAACAACAGGAAGAAACGCAAAGGGCACCCCGCGCAACCCCCCCTCCGCCGCTCGCCGAAGCAAGCGACGCGCAGCAACAACATCGAGGCATACACAAAAAAGTACGCTAACTAAAACTCTTAACTCTAAATTTCATATTCTCAATCTTTAACTCTTCAAACACACACTCTGAACACTGAACTAACTCCAAGCTCCAAGTGAACTGATATTCAATTTGACTAACTCCACAAATGCAAGTTCACACCTTGGAGTAGTTCACTCACATATCAACTAGCAATTGTCCACCAGGCGCTAGTGTCTATCGCTAGTGTCATAACAATTAGCTATGCGTCAAGTTCAACCTTATCGCTATCGTGTGCTTATCAACGCCTATTTTTATGCACTGTGCCAAAAAGAAAAGAAAAAAAAACTTTTGCCAGCTTCTCTTGTTTTTCGTACAATTTGTGTGCGTTTTTTAGTGAGGCAGGCAAACCGGTTGGGCACAGCAAAGAGAAAAAACTGCTTCATCAAGCCGGTTTCAGTGGCAGTTGCCAGTTTCCGGCTTGTTGATTGACATTTCCGCAACTCTTGTGTGTGTTGTGTTGTGTGGTCTTGTAGACTGAGCTAGAGAGGAGGTGTGTGAGTGTGTGTGTGTTTTTGTGGGTTGTTGGTCGCCTTGTTGTCACATGTTTCTGTCGTTGCCGGCAGATTGTTTTTGTTGCAAAAACACACAACTTTGCCACACAGCATCTCAATAGCTTATGCAACTCGCTAGCTTTGATAAACAGAGCGCACATGAAGTGCAGGGAAGTCTGCCTCCTACTGCGCGCTCGTTATGTAAGGCTTATGTATGTAACACACACACACACATACATCTGACAGATAACAACAACAACAACAACAAAGCCGTGAAGTGAGCAGCGAAACGTGAAAAACTCACTAAACAAAAAATAAAGAAATAAGTAAAAAAAAAAGTAATGTGTGTGTGTGTGTAGGTACAACGTTGCGTATGCGTTACGCTGCCTTTGCTTTGCACGTTGCGTATACGTCATGTTGCCATAAAGTATGCAACGCATAATCATAATTGTTATGAAATGTGTTAAGGGCTCTGATTTGCTTCACCTTCCCCACACACACACACAATTTGTGTTCTCTCGTAAATTATTAAAAATGCAGAAAAAAATATTGTACCTTTAACTAAAAAAGTTTGCGCCGGCTTCATTTAAAAGTTTGGGTATATATATATATATATTTTTTTTTTTGTTACGCCAGCTAAAAAGCCGTATATAAGCCTTAAGGGTAGCACAAAACTTTCCCGGCCACTTTTTCTCCGAAAGTTCAAGTTGAATTTTGTGTGCTGTGTGCGAGTGTTTCTTTTTTTTTTTTTTGTATGTTTGGGATGGAAGGGGATCAAAACTATGGCAGCCATAGATTTGTGGAGCAAGTGTACTTGAGATTGTTAATTATAAACACAAATTTCGTTTTAATCAGACACGCATTAATGTGCGGAAAATCAGCTGGCAGCATAATTAGGCTGCTATTTTTATGCGCTGGATTTATTTTCAACCTCAACCTTAACGAATGCCTGATTGCATTATAATCGTAACTGAAGAAGGCTTTTGTAGATTCCTTATAAGTGATGATTATTACTATTATTAGACTTGAGTTTCATTATTATTATAATAACGACGGTCTATTTTATACAATTCTTGCATAAATATATCATTCAATTGAAGTGAATAATTTATGTGAGGATGTTAAGCATATTTAATAATGCCAAGCAACTGCCAAGCACGCCATTCACATTCGTCTTTCTTTAATATTTAAATACGTTGAAATTGAGTTTAATACTAGGTGAGAGGTGCATTGACTTGAATTTCTTTCTTTTGTCGATGACTAAGAGAGTGCAATCTGTTCTAATTTGTTGTTGTGTATTGACCCCACTGTTATGAGTAATTATAATGATATTGTTTAATTGTTTGATATTCTCTGTGGCGCTATATCAACTATTGGTAATCAATCATGGTTGTCATTTGCTGTTAGCCAGACTGTAATTAGTTGTCGGTGACAAACGGAGACTCTCTCTTCTCTCAGCCTTAAACCCTAAATAATTGTCAATGTTTGTCCTTAAACTCAGTTTTCACATAGACTAGACAGTCGTCCTTTTTCTCGTTCCCCTCTGCCCATTTTTTGTTCAGCTCCGCCTCTTGATTCGATTGCTGTCACATGTCAACTGTGCTTCGAGCACTTACCTACCTGCAATTGCAATTGCACTGCCAACTGCTTCTGGCATTTTCATAAAGTTATTGGCACAATTGTCGATGGTCGACGCTCGTCGGTCGTTGGACTTCACTTGACAAACGACTTGTGTTTGCGTGGTTGCTTCCTCATTCCTCCACACACGCATTTATTCAAGCGGAACGTGCATTTTTTTCACATTCACATTCATTCACTATTATCATCAATTTCACCCTTCAATTACTCTGTTCTGCAGATACAAATAGAAGGTGCATTATAATGTCCCCCAAGCTTTCCAACTTCAACTTCGATTTAGAGTTGTTTGCCCCTGATATTGATTTGTTGTGCTATATTCGCTTATTGCATCACATAAAATCTAATATACTTAAACTCTTTTTCAAACAAAACATTTTCTCTCTTTAATGCTTAAATGAACTTTTATAGAACTCTCTAGCTTTGTTATTGTATTGCTCAAATATTCAATTTTTTCTAATTTAATTTTCACTTTTCTTACTATTTTAACATTATTTAAGTATTTAAAGAACTGCAAAGTTTCTATTTTGAAATCTCTCCCGAGATATGGAAATCGTTGAGTTCTTAATTCTATTTTGAGAATTAACCTTTTCTACCTAATAAGAAAGGAAATCAAGAAAGTGCTTAACAAAGTGAAGCTGAATTTATGTATTTAAAATAGTTGTAAAAATCTTTCAAATATACCAAAACATACTAAAATTACATTTGGTATGCTACTTCATTCAATTTGAAGATTTCCAATTGTTTATATTAAAAACAAATATACCACAAAAAATCTAAGATTATACCAACAACTATATTCGGTATTTAAATATACTACCACCTTCAATTTGTTACTTTCTAGTTGTATATATTACCAAATATCGTAATAATCGTTCAAAAATACCAAACCAATATACCAAAAGACTAAATTTATACCAAATACTATAATTGGTATGTAGATTCAATTCGTTTCTTTCTATTTGTTTTTATTACGAATAAAAATATACATAGGTAATACCTAACGAATATACCAAAAAAAATACTGAAACTATACCAGAACCTATATTTAGCATGTATATATACAGGTTCATTCAATTTGATGCTTTCTATTTGTTTATATCGAAAACGAATATACCAAAAAAAATACTACAATTATACCAACAACTATATTTGGTATTTCGATATACTACCAAATGAAATTTATATTACGTTCTATTTGTTTATACTACAAATAATCGTTGTAATGTTTGAAGTATACTAAATTTGTATACCAAAAAATACTAAAGTTATACCAAATACTACATTTGGTATATAATTATAGTACTTCATACAACATAGTGCTTTTTACTTGTAAACTACAAAATAGAACTCAATCTTAGAGGAAAATAAAATAAGCTTTATTGAAGTTTACATTCGTTGCTTTAATTGTCTGCTGTTGAACTATTCGGAGCTCATTCTTTGAGTTGGAATATTTACTCGATGGCTTTTCAGTTTTGAGAACTGTAAAAAAGACATAAGGAAAGGCATTCGCAAGCATTTTGAAAGCGTTTTCTATCCGAGTGCAGTTTAATGTTTTTTTGCGTCCAGTTGCACAAAGGATCAAAATGTCGAGTGTCCAACACGATAAATGGACTTGAGGGCAAAAAGTGAGCAAGAGTCGTAACTGCGTGCGCGTCTTTGACGCGTGTCCTTTCCACATAGTAGTAGTAATAGTTGGTGGATGGTTAGCTCTAATGTGGCCAGCACACACACAAACACACACACATACAGACACCGACACACATTCCTTAACACAAAAGAGGCCGACCATCAATAGATGGCGCCACAAGACTCTCTGTTGTCGACTAATCTGCATACGTGTTTGTTTCCTCCTCCTTCTCCTTCTCTGCCCCTGTCTCCCCTCTCCTTCTGCTCATCTCTCTTCGCAACTCATTTTTGTGCGCGTTTCATTTCGTTTCGTTCGTTTCGTTTAAAATGTGTGTGGCAAGCCATTGTGCACGTGTCCAGGCCTCTCTATTCATATAGTATGTATTTATATGGTATATATATATATACTAAATATACATACATATATACCATAGGCAGAGGCGCTTTTCTACAGCTCATTGAGTGCGCAGAGTCACGAGCCGTCTAAACGGTTTTTGATATTCTTTTGGCCAAACAAAGTGGAGAGAGAGACAGAGTGACAGAGAGAGGGAGAGAGAGAAAGGCTGTTGTGACTTGTATGTAAATAGAAAATTCCCCAAAGTTGTGTGTTGTTCTAGTTGCTATTGTTCTTGTTGTTAGCACGTGGCCCTGACCGCATGTCCAATTTAAGCCAAATTCGAGTCGAGTCGAGTCGAGTCGAATCGAATCGAATCGAATCGAATCGAGTCTCATTCGTCGATCGAATCGACCCCAGCAAATCATTGTAATTGAAACGAAATTGGCCAGCGAGATTGTGTAATTGAACACTTGAAGAGGCAGCTCTCCTCTCCTCCTTTTCCTCTCTTATTCGCGCTCTCTCTGTCTTGCTCTTTTCCTCCCTGTGGCTGTCAATAATTTCTTTTTTTTTTGTGCGCACTCATATTCGAGGTATTCCTATGAAGATAATTGAGCAAGCTTGCGGCCACCTGCTCAGGTAACTGCCTTAACAATTACCACAGACAGAGACAAAGACAGTGACACAGACAGAGACAGAGATAGATATAGAGGAGGTTTGGCGCTTTTTACCTTGACCAAAGTATACAAAAAAAAAAAAAAAATACGCGATTGTCGAGTGTATTTATGACTGCTAAGCACTTGCTTAACTTTTTCTTTTATTTATAGAAAACTTTACTCTCATGAATTTCAATATTTCGCAAATAACCAGCATTTGGTATATTTAGTATATTATTCAGTATATTGCATATATAAATCACTTATCTAATTTAAAATATGAGCTTGGCAAATGTGCAAGGCGTCTAACTTTAGTATATTCAGTATATTGCATATATCTATTATATATTTATTCTAAATAATGGATAATTTTTTACCGACGAGAGCCTGAAAATTGTGCACATTCAGTATATTATTCAGTATATTGTATATATCAATTACTTCTTTATTTTATAACCGAAAATGATCATTTCTTAGTTAAGTGAGAGCTTGAAAAATGTGTGAGGAGACTAACTTTAGTATATTCAGTACATTGTATATCTCAATTATTGATTATTAAGCATTCAGTATATTATTCAGTATATTGCATATATTAATTAAAGCATAATTTTGTAAATTACTTATTTATTTTAAAATAGAATAGAATTGTTTTCAGTTATGTGAGCTAAAAAAATGTGGTAGGTTTATACTTTAGTATATTCAGTATATTACTCACTATATTGCATATACCTATTAATTAATCATATTAAAATAGGATTGTTTTAAGCTTGACAAATTCGTGAGGTGTGCCATTTCAGTATATTCAGTATATTATTGAGTATATTGCATATACCTATTACTTAATCATTTTAAAATAGAATAGGATTTATTGTTTTGACAAATGCTTGAGGTGTCCCATTTTAGTATATTCAATATATATACTGAATAATTCAGTATATTGCTTGTATCAATTACTTATTTCTTTTCAAAAGAGAAGCTGCTTATTATTTAAGTTGCTTGTGTAAAGCTTAACAAAAAATGTATGCAGCATTTGAGAGAAAACAAACCGGAAATTCTGAAATCCGATCGTATTAAAATGTTCAGTATTATTTTATACTAACTTTAATACTATGTTTGCGATAAACTGGTACTTATTTTGACCCACAAAAATATTGACAACAAAATGAAGTGTTGCAGCTCTTTAGCTTTACTTTTGAACAGGCTTTCAGTGACATTTTTAGTTTACCACTACGTTGATATACCCGTGATTTCGGTATTAAGTGCCGGGTATTGAGAGAACACTCGATTCAAGGCCAATTTAATGGTCGCATATCGTTTGTCTATGTCTTTGCGGCTATTGTTTATTAATTATTTGCTTAGCGCTGACCTATGAGCCCTCCACCCCCACCACCCTCCCCCCTCCGTCCGCATCAATCTATATGGCAACCGCTTTGGCCCATAAGCTGAGCATTGATGTTATTTGCTTTCTGGTCATTTCACATGCGTGTGTGTGGAAAATGGGGGCGCAAATATTTGACTTGTGAGTTTGCATGGAAATTTTAATGAAAATGCGCGCACTTTACAACATGTTGCAACAACCGCAACAACGAAAACAAAAGTCCATCTTAACTCAACTCAAATGTTAACTCGATTCGCTCGAGCACCATCGCCTCGCCAACATCAACATCATCGTGTTCATTATGTTGATTGTGGGTTGCTCGAAAAAAATATGTAATAAGATATGTAAATATGCTAAATGGTTAATGCCTTCGACTCGAGCTGGTATACAAATGGGGTACGCATATATAGAAACCTAGTTTTTCATTAGTAAAACCTGATCAATGAAGCAGAGAATAACTGGCAAACTTTTACATTTAAACGATAACAAATAAAAAAAGGGATTGCAAATAAGAGTTGCATATTATAACAAGTAAAAGAAGCTACAGTTGAGTGTGTTCAAATGTGAGATAGTCGCTACGCATTTTCAATAGAGCAAATGCGACATTATTTTCAAAATATACTAAAAAAAAAATACCGAAAAATACTAAATTTATACTAGTTAATATATTTGGTATACCAATACGATAGAGTATTTAATATACCATATTACGAGTGTGCCATTATTTTCAAAATATACTGCACTAATACCAAAAAATACTACATTTACACCAAAATAACATTTGGTATACAGTATAAAATATACCAGATTATCTAGCAATGCAACTCATCTAACTGCGAAAGTATTTTCTGAATATACCAAAATTATACTGTAAAGTATGTTTGGTATATCGATACCATATAATACACCAGATTATCTGTCAATGCAACTTATGCAAATTCGAAATGATTTTTTTAAATATACCAAAATAATACCGAAATATACCAAATTTGTTATATTTGGTATTATCGTATTAAAATAGAGACAGTGTAAAATATACCATATTGGGAATGCGATTTCATTTTCCTAATATACCGAAAAATACTAAATTATACCAAAAATTATATTTGGTGTGCCGATACCACAAAGTACAAAATATACCTGATTATCAACCAACGCAAGCAATGCAAGCAATGCGTATGATACCAAAAAAATACTGAATTTATACTAAAAATGACATTTAGTGTACCGATATTATATACCAAATAATATATCAGATTTTCTACCAATACAACTAATGCGAATACGATATTATTTCCCGAATATACCAAAAGAATACCCAAAAAATATTAAAATTATACCAAGATATATATTTGCCATACATTCATAATATACCATAGAACGTATAAAATACCAAAAGCCAGACCAATGCCATTCATAGGTCCAACAAAATAAGCTTGAAATTTAAATAATAATTAGCAAATTTGTATCATGCAAATTGCAACTAAAAATGGATTTCAAATTGACTTTGATAAATGGCAATTGAATGTGCCAAAAAAAAAGGAGAAAGAGAAATAGAAATAGAAATAAACAAATAGGTTTCATGCTGAAACTAAACGATTCTTTCAATGATATAACCAAGCTATCAATCTGCTCGCAACTCTGTACGAAGCTGTACCCGAAAAATTTCAATAAAATAGCTGTGAAATTGAGTGACTATTTGGCAGACAGAAGGACGGACGGACGGACGGATGGAAGATTGTTGTGCAAGGGTATCAAAAAAAAAGAAGAAAGCAGAAAGCAGAAAGCATGAGGCGTTAGCACGTGAAACGTCAACGGTTGTAACGCCCCCATTTTGGGGATATATATTTTATTTATTTGAAATGGCAAAGCCAACAATGCATTGAATTGGAATTGAAAAGTGGTTCTTCTTCGTACGGTGGCAAGCACTTTGTCTTGCCACACACACATGCACAGCTCAAAGTGGCACATGTCTTGAAAAGGGGGCAGCAAAAAAATGGGGGCTTCACACTTGCACACAACAATGGGGTTAGTTATATATTGATTTTCGATCATAACAACCTGCAATGACAATGCGCCCAAAGCAAGCTACAAAGTCTCGACTTATCTCTCTCTCTCTCTGTCTCTCTCCCTCTCTCTGTCTTGCATTAAGGGTTGAGAGACAACAACAACAGTATTTCTCTTGTCATTGTCAAGTTATCATTATTTATTGGATGCGCCACTTTTGGCACGCGTCCAACTAACAAAATATATATATATGACAAGAAAATCAAGCAAACGATACTGAGAGTGAGAGAGAGAGTAGTTCATCAAAGCAACACACTACAACTAATAATAATCAGAGAGACTATTGTTGCATCGATAAAAGTGATAAGTGAAGTGTGCTTCTCCCTTTCCCTTCCATACTAACCGAATTGTGCACTCGGGGTGAATTAATTTACTAATTCAAAGTTTTCAACTTCCAACCCCTCGACGAAGAAACACAAAAAACACACACAAACACAAAATATTACTTATACGCCTAATTAAGCTTCAACAAAGCGAACACTTCATTATGAATTTCCTGCACTCGAGACGGAAATACTATACACAAAAAAACGAGAACGAAAAAAGAAAAGTAATTGGAAAGGGGGAAAAAACGAAAGGAAAATGTGGCCAAAACCTAAACCTCAACTAAACGTAAATTACGCTAAATTTATTAGGCAACACAAACGAAATCATGTGCACACACACACACACACACACACGTAGTAGGGGGTAACTCAAAGGTGTGTGTGTGTGTGTGTGGAGACCCGCACCCAAATCTAATCGCTGTCGTTAAAGCAATAGGCAGCAACTTCAACTCCAACTCCAACTCTGAGAACAACAAGTACAATTTCTTGCACAATAAAGTCGAGTATACTCGACAGCGCAACACTCGTTAGTGTAAGAAAATTAACTGTCAAATTGTATAGTGTAGAGTTGGAAATGATTAAGATAGAAATAACACACAGAAATTGGATTTAAGTCATTAAATTATAAAGTGTAGCGTTTGGGAAACAAAAGATTCTCGATAAATTTAGTTTACATATTTAAACTATTCAGTATTTAGTAGTTAAATTTTCAAATAATAAATTTAGTTTACATATTTAAACTATTCAGTATTTAGTTGTTAAATTTTAAAATTATAAATTAGATAGATAAATGCAAACTTGAGAAAAGTCTGAGCTTTAAGCAGGTATTCAGTATTAAATTAATATACCGAAAAATACCAAAAGTATTAAATTTAGGCTAAAAAATATTCATATCAATTGAATCTTTTAAGACAGAACAAAAATACTAGATAGAGCTCGAAGTTTTTAGTAGACATTTATTATGAAATTAAAATACTAAAATATAGCTGAAATACTAGATTTAGGCTGTCAAGTTCTCGTATCAATTGAATCTTCTATTATGAAGTTTTTACTCAGTTCTTAAAGCTATAGCGTGATTCGTTGCTAATATTTCTTAACACATATTTGCTAGTATTTGCATTGTTCAGTATTCAGTATAAATTTAAAACGCTAAAATCTACCTAATATACTAGATTTGCGTTGTCCAATTCTCATATCAATTGCATCTTCTTTTACAAAGTATTTACTGAAAGTTCAGTTCTTAAAGCTATAACGAATCATTCTTCATGTCAGGTGAGGCTCAAATGCAGCTCGATTACTTGCTAAATATTTGCTATATTATTAATAAACTACAACTATTTGATTAATACCAACTTTCAAAATACTAGACTTACTGAAAAATACTGAAAACCTTAACCCATGTAACAGTAACATTCAAAGTACTGAAACTACTCCAAAATAATATAAATTATAATAATTTAATTCGCCTATAACTTATAAAATACTGAAATTACTCAAAAAGACTGAAAAACAATCAGTATTTTTCGCTAGTTTTAGTATTTCAATAACTTGAAAAATACTGAAATTTTTCTTTAATTTACCAAAAACATTCAAAATACTGATAAAACTCCAAAATACTGTAAAATATGAAAAAATATACCAATAACTAGCTAAATACTGAACTTACACAAAAATACTGAAATTTATAATACAATTTTAATTTATTAACGACAAATTCAGTGAAATTAACTAAAAGAAACCCCTTTTCTTTAACTTTTTTCCATTGATTATTAAATTGTAATGTTCAATTGAAGAATTTCGGTATTGAACTAGTCAATTATTATTAGAAAAAATATAATTACATTTTAAATACTTAGTCGAAGTACTATTTAGTTATGTAATTATTCATATCGCTTTGGTTTGAATACTGCTCAAATGCTGTCTCCATTCAGCAGGGTTTCATGCTGAACTTGATCAGTAACTGTGCATACCCTGTTGTTGAGTAAACGAAGCACTTACACACACATACACGCACACACACACACAGACAAGCGGAGGAATAAAGGAGAGCATTTAAGTTCAGTCAGAGCTCTTGAGCAAACGTCTGACGTTCGTCGCTCGTCGTTTTGCGTGTCAGACGCGTTTTGTATAGGAAACTCGATAATTTCCACCAATTTCCTTCTACTCACAAGCACACAATGTGCTCATGAGTGTGTGCCAGTGTGTGTGTGTGTGTGTGTGTGTGTGTTTTTGTGGTGAAAGCTTCTAATGTGTTGGATGCGTGTCCGTGCGGCCGACGCGACTCGACGCGTCGCTCGTAAAAGGGCTCCACAATGAGTATGTTAATGCCACGACTGACTTGCAAATACACACACATGCACACATGTGTGTGTGACCAGGTGAGAAACAGAAAAAAGGGGCGTGGCAATGGCACTGCGGGACCCATAAGCCAAATGAGACATTTACGTGTATGCCCCACATGTTCAACTCTCTCTCTCTCTCTCTCTCTCTTTGTATCTGTTTCTCTCTCTGTCGGAAATAAATTTGAAGAACATTTCGTTCTGTTTTCCGTCTGTCCGTCTGTCTGTCTGTCTGTCCGCCTTCGTAAAACTTAGTATATACCACACATTCACTATGCCAATGACTTTGACATTTCGAGCTATGCGACATTCTAATCGGTCATCAGTTGATTGCATCAAAAAAGCACAAAAAAACAAGAAAAAACTATTTCTACTTTATTTATAAAAGCGATTCGTGTAAAAATAGTTTTGCATTGCAAAATGTTCCCACTGCATTACTTTCGAATATCACACGATAAGCTAAAAGTGTTCTTGCTCATTCTGCTTGATTGCATAAATATTGTTGAATTGCCGTGAAGTAAAGTTAAATTAAAAGAACGACGCATAAGTATATTTAAAATATACCAACAACTGTGAGAAAAAACTTCAACCAACAACATACCAAAAGTTATATTTGGTATACTCATATACTGCTGTTTTTAAAGTACAGCCCCAATAAGTATGCTACATTTGTTGATTGAAATAACTTCATAAAAATAACTAAAGCGAACTTTTCTACATTCAATTTAAATTTAAAGGAAAACGCATGTATATGAATATAACATACTAACAACTGTAAGAATTGAATATATATGCAATAAATACATCAATTTTATATACCAGCAATATAGCAAAAGCAATATTTAGTAGAAGTGAACTTTACTACATTCAAATTTAATTTAAAAGAAATCTCAAAAGTATATAAAATATACAAACATATGTTAAATAGATTAATTTAATATACCAACAACATACCAAAAACTTTTTTATGGTATACTTATATATTGTTCCGAAAGTACAGCCCCAATAAGTAGGCAACATTTGTTGACTGAGATAATTTAATAAGGCTTTTATTTATGACACGACAACCACATGAATTATGAGTAAACACAAGAATAAACAGACAAAGGTCACTAAAACATATGGAAACCAATTATGTTCGAAAAATTAAAAGACAAACTTTTGGAAATTGACAAACTTATGTACTTGAAAATTTCTTGAGTTACGAATTTCACATTTTAACAAAATAATAATTGATTTTACTACGTATTGAAAGCTAATGAAAGAATTTCATAATTTGAAATTTCAACAGATTTTGAACTCGCTATTTTGAATATTGTTCAACTTATAGGCAAATAATATTCTAGTGTTAAAAATGATTAATTTTTAATTTTACTTTTAGTATGTATACTGCATATGTATATAATTTTGGTATATTTTCAGTATTTAGTTGGTATGTCAAGTTGGTATATTTTGTTATAATTTTTTAGTTAAAAATAATTCATTGTAAATTTTAATGTTTAATAATCTGTTATACTACTATTTGGTATATTTTCAGTATTTCATTGGTGTATTAAATTGGTACATTTTCAGTATTTCATTGGTATATTAAATTGGTATATTTTCAGTATTTAGTTATTATATTTTGTTATAATATTACAGTGAAAGTTATTCATTTTTAATTTTATTTTTTTTACTATGCTGCTATACCGTATATGTATATCATTTGGTATATTATCGGTATATTTGGTATATTAATTTGGTATAATTGTCTGTTTAAAATGGCCCATTTTTAGTTTTAGTTTTTAGTACGTTCTAATACCGCATATGTAAATCATTTGGTATATTTTCAGTATATCTTGGTATAACAATTTGGTATATTTTGGTATAATTTTCTGTTTAAAATGACCCATTTTTAATTTTAGGTTTTAGCATGCTGTCATACCGCATTTGGTATATTTTCAGTATTTCGTTGGTATATTAATTTGGTATTTTTTGAAGTATGTTTTACTTTTACTCAACTGTAACATTTTTAACTTGATAATTTCATAACATTTCTCACTGTGAATCAATGAATTTTCAAGCAACTCTTTCAACATGCATGTTAAGTGAAAGTGACAAATTCTAATGGAATTTCTTGATAAAATGTCATGCATTTGTTGTTGTCATAAACGTAGGTTAGTTTTGAGTCTGAACTTTGGCATTTGGCAAATGGCAAATTTTGTGATTCTTGTCTGATTGTAAGTGATTGAAGCCAAAATATGCATACCATATTTATTTATTATGCCTAGGTCAGTTTCAATCTAGGCTGAAGAACAACAACAAAAATGTTGCCCACATTTTGATATGCAAAGTATTAGAAATTTGCATATTCCGAGGCCGAGGGATAATAAACGAGGCATAAACTTGTCGTAAGCAGGAGGAAAGGAAAAGTTTGCTTCGAATGCCAGTTTCATTTGTCGACTCAACATAATTGTATTTATTGGTGAAAAAGCTTTTGCCCAGTTATTTTTTTTTGTTGCCCCTGTTGAATCACAGTGGAATTTATCGATGTTTTTATGCTGCGTCGTAAAAATGTTTTATGCGACGAAAACAAAAACAAAAAAAGGTTAGCATAGTTTTAATATTATTATTATTATTCGTCATAATTTTGTATGGTTTTTTTTTTTTAGGTTTGCGTTTTCGTTTTGTCGTTTTCTCGTTTTGCTTTTCAACTTAATTAAGAAATCCAATTAACATCATTGGCATTAGATGTTTCAGAATATGCGCAATTTATTTTGTTTTATGTTGTGTCTGTGTATTCTCCACATGTGTGAGAGGGAAAGAGAGAGAGAGAGAGAGAGAACGAAGAAGTGAGGCAGGATCTGTGTCGCCAGTGCTGCCATTGATAACGCCTTCCAGTTTGTCAGTTTGCGTGTACCAGCCATGTGTATGTGTGTGGGTGTGTATATGTGTGTGTGAGTGTGTGTGACACGCAAGTTACGAAACAATAACAACAATGACGAAAACAACTCGACAGCAGCTGTTTTTGTTGTTCTCCTTCTCCTGCTTCGCTCATTCAATTTGCCTTGTTTTTGTGGGCGTGGCAAACACACACACACACATGCATAAACACCTGATCAACAACAGCAACGAGAAGAGGAAGAGGAAGAGAAACATTTAAGCCTGTCAGTGCATTTGAGCTTCGAGCTTTACTCTTCCAACTCTCTTCACAACTCCGAACTCTCAACTCTGAGCTTAACTCTCCACACGTCACATCGTGCCGTCTCACTCTTACGCTCCGCAGACACATTAAGGGGAAAATCTACTTAGCATTAAACCAATTCTACTTAGTCTTAGAGAGCTGCTTCGGCTTTGTGAGTCGCATTTTCATTACGCAGCGCACAAAATGCGAAAGCCAAACTGATTAAGGCCTCAATTGAAAGAGGAGGACAGCATCACACATAAGTACACACACACACATGTATATATATATGTGTGTGTGTGTGTGTGTGTGTGTGCTTACTATGCAGATAGACTGTAACTGTTACGGCTGACAAATAAGCGAGTAAAAAGCAGAAAATGTAATGGAGAACGGCAACTGGAAAAAGGGAAGAGAAAGACGGAGGAGAAGAGGAAGACGCAGGCAGAGATGCCAAGGAGCAAAGCTCAAGCATCAGCACACAGGCACGTACTGCGAACGCGGGTTCATAGGTCAGGTTGTGAAAGAGGGAGAGAGAAAGAGCGAAAGAAAGAGAAGGGGCATGTTATGGAGGATTTTATAAACAAATATTTGGATTTAACGGCAATGAGTAGAATGCCTCTATCTCAGACTGTAACTGCCTCACTCTTTGTGTGTGTGTGTGTGTGTGTGCGTGTGTGTGTGTGTGTGTGTGTGTGTGTGTGCGTGTGTGTGTGTGCGTGCGCCTTTTAGTTAGTCAGCGCGCATTATGCTTAATTTAAAGAAAATTTGTAGGTTTCGTAAGTAGGAGCCAACATTTACGCCACACAATCAAAAGCCACTGTGTGCGTGTGTTCCTCTATGTACATGTGTGTGTGTGTGTGTGTGTGTGGAGCTTACTTGATTTAATCCAACACAATGGAAGAAAAGAAAGCAAATTGAGCGACTAACACTTACCCTTTGATCGTTAGAAACTCTTTAGTCCATGTGGGATTCATCTTTATTATGCTTCAATAATAAATTCGTATAATATTTACTTGTTTCTATTAATTATTATTAATTTTATAAATTAATAATTATTAATATATTATAATATTATAAAAAAAAAATAATGAAATTTCAAAACTCAATTAAAATAAATTAGACTAAATAATGCCCATTATAACACAATTGAAATAGGAAAATCTAAAATAAATTCATAAATAAAATAATAATAGAAACGAACGCATATACAAAAATAAATGAATAACTAAAATATATAATATATAATATATAATATATAATATATAATATAATAGGAAATCTAACATAAATACAAAAATAAATTCAGAGATAAAATAATAATAGAAAATCAAACATTAATACCAATAAAAAAAAAGTAATAACTAAAATAATAAAAATATAAGAGAAAATCTAACATAAATACAAAAATACATTGATAAATAAAATAATGAAATTATAATAGAATCGAAGATAACTACAAAAATAAATTAATAACAATTATAATAAAAATATAATAGGAAATCTAACATAAATGCAAAAATAAACTCATAAATAAAATAATAATAGAAAATCTAATATAGTATAAATACAAAAATAAATTCAGAGATAAAACAATAATAAGAAATCTAACATGAATAAAAAAAAATAATGATAACTAAAATAATATAAATATATTAACTATAAAATCGAAATATAATTCAAATAAAAATAAAATACAAAAATTATAAAAATAAAATTAAAACAAAAAAGAAAATCATACCTTCATGTCAAATTTTACCGATTTAATCAAATAAAATTACAAAAAAAAATATGAAAATTAAATTAAAAATTATAAAACAAATCAAAATAAATAAATTGTAGCCCTTGCACAAATACCTAAATAATATTTTATTATGCACATAACTAAAAGTAAAATTGTTGAAAGTTACATAAATAATCAATTTTTGGATCCTACAAAAGAATAGCATAAAAATGTATAAATATTAAAGCATATGAAAACTAAACTTATTCAAAAATTAATAAAGATGAAAATTACAAAAAGAAAAACTAAATATTCTAAATATATATTATGAAAACTAAACTTATTAAAAAGCTAAAATAATTCAAAATAATAAATATAATTGTACTAAAGAAGAATGAAAAACAAATATGATCAATATTAAATAACAAAAATGTATAATTTGAAAATAAAATAAGAACTTTGACGTACATGTAATACAAAATCTAACAAATTTGATCAATCAAAATGAAAGTATTTAAATGTATTTATATTTGGTATACGATATGCTAAATCTACCTTTTGGTATATATAATATACAATATACTAAATCTAACTTATGGTATACGATATACTAAGCACATATATAAAAGTTTTGTTAGAAATTCCAAAGTCTTTTATTTTGTCAATAAATGCTTGAAGCATTTAAGTTTTGTGTGAGATTTGAATGAGTTTTCACCTGTGCTTCACACTCATGCTCTCTTGTATCCTTTGACGGCATTTAATAGCTGTAGGGTATTCTAAAAAAAAAAAAATAAATAAAACTGAGAAGAAGTGGAAGCAGAAGACGGAAATGGAAATGGAGAAGCATAAAGAAGAGAAGAGAAAACCGCACCCAAAGTTGAGATTACTTATCTTTAGTTTTCATTTAAATATGAAGAGCCAAGTGCTGTAGATGTGTATGTGTGTGTGTGTGTGTGTGTGTGTGAGTACTTTCATTTATTTTCTTGCTTTCGGTTTTCCTTCCACTTTTATTATTTCTTTTTTAGTGTTTTAGCGTTTTTGCTTAACGCACACATAGGAAAAATTCTTTACATATTTACTTGGTTGTCGTTATTTTGGACCCCCATCTCCTCCCTTCTCCCTCCCACCCGCTGCGCCTTTTATGTGCCACTCTCAGTCTCAGTATTTTTAGTATTTTCTGATTCACACACACACACACACACACATCTATATAGTATATGCATATGTATGTAAAATGTTTGTTGTATTTGCGCTTTCAATTCCGGTTTCATTTTGAGTAAGTAACTTGGGCAGCCAAATAATTGGATTTCAAGAGCCAGATGACAAGAAAGCCAGATGATTTTATGCGATATATGTAACATAATGACGATGGCGATGGCGATGACGATGACGATAATGATGACGTCACTTTCACTTTGCCCACTTGAATGACATGCGTCAGTCTACGAGCGTCGGTCTGCTCAGCTTCCGTCACATCTCCTCCTCTCTTCCCCTCTCTCTCTCTCTCTCTCTCTCTCTCTCTCTCTTTCTCGCCATCTGTGTGTTTGGGTGGACGTGGCACTTGCTTAGGTTGAAAGGGGCGCGAGAGTTGCGGCTGAATTATGGGATTGTGGCTGGGCAAAAAGGATTAAGGACGCTTGATAGCTGTTTGTGGCTTCAATTGAGCCAATTATGACGACTGTCTCAACTCTATGTATATGTGACTGTGTGTCGACCCCGTCCCCGCCCTCTCCCTCTCACTCTCACTCCCTCTCTCCAAGTAATTCAACTTCTATTTAGTTGTTTGTGCCAACTATAAATGTACTATATGAAATAGACGATATCCTCATGTTCGATTTGTTTTCATGTGATTTTGTATACTATATACTAAATCTAGCTTTTTTATATTAAACATAGCATACATTTGACTTACGATATACTAAATCGAACTTTTGGTATATTTGATATACGATATACTGAATCTAACTTTTGGTATATTTGGTATACATTAAACTGGATCTTTTGGTATATTTGATATACTGAATCTAACTTTTGGTACATTTGGTATACGATATACTAAATCTAACTTTTGGTATATTTGATATACGATATACTGAATCTAACTTTTGGTATATTTAGTATACAATAAACTGAATCTAACTTGTGGTATATTTGATATACTGAATCTAACTTTTGGTATATTTGGTATACGTTATGCTAAACCAAGATTTTGGTATAGTTGTTGTACTAAATATATTAAATGTAGCTTCTTATACATTTGGTATACGATATACTATATATAAATTTTGGTATATTTGGTATACGATATACTATATGTAACTTCTGGTATATTTGGTATACATTATACTAAATCAAGCTTTTGGTATATTTGATATACAATATACTGAATCTAACTTTTGGTATATTCTGTAAACGATATACTAAATCTAACTTTAAGTATATTTGATATACGTTATACTAAATCTAGCTTTTGGTATATTGGTATATATATTATACGGTATACTAAATCTACCTTTTTTATATTAAACATAGCATTTCATACTTTTGGTCTGCGATATACTAAACATAGCTTTTGGTATATTTGTTATACTAAATCTACTTTTTGGTATATTTGATATATGATGTACTTAATCTACAAACATGTTGGTATATTTAATATATGATATACTAAATCTACCTTTTGGTATATGATATACTAAATCGAACTATTGGTATACGGTATACTAAATATAACTTTCAGCGTATTTGGTATATGATATACTAAATCTACCTTATGGTATACGATATACCAAACACAGCTTTTGATATATGTTAACAATAATACCGCATGTTGGATTTATTGTTATTATGTTGAATAATATAATTGATTGCCTTTCAAGGCTTCAAACTATAAATTTATATTGATGATTTTAATAGTAAAGAGATTTCAAATGAATGCGAATAATAATAAATATGTCACATTTTACAATAAGTTTTCTATTCATGAAAAATATGAAATATTGATTTACTTTAGCCATTGATTATGACAAATCTGAAGTGCAAATGTGTTCAGCAAAATATAGATTCTCTTAAAATCAAAACGCAAAACACTCTAGAAAACTGCACCAAAACTTTAGCTTTAAGTTTAGTCACACTCAGCACACGCTTATAGAAATGAATGTATATATAGTTCTGTCTAAGATACAAATGGTAATGTATGCTAGTGATTAAGTCACACGAGTTTTGTACGTAGCACCAAAAAAGAAAAACACTTCCCACTCCCCCCCCTAACATTTTTTGGAATGGAAAAACTTTTTTAGCCACCTTAGAGAAACGAAAAACAAAATGAAAACTGACACATTAGATAATCACATTTGGAAGACGAGACGATAAGAAATTCAAGAATAAAAAATACTAATGGAATGATTCGTTTTTAGCTCCGCAAGCCAGCGTCGACACTTTCAATTCCTGGCTCGATGAAAACACCTTCCATTGCGAACCGGGAACAGATCTCATCTGGATGCAACGAAGAAGCGGCCGAGGCTTTAGTGGGTATCCACTCAGACTACCCTAGGTATGAAATGTATGTATACCAATCGCCAATCCGTCATTCCCCGCATCTCGCTAAAGCGTATGTAATCAATAATCTACAAACACACAAAACACAAAACACAAAAAAGAAAACACAATTTATATACTAAATACTATATACACTACACAACATATAGAGAGAGCTCTCATACAAGCCACATTCATTACCAATTCATGTGCCTCAACCAGAACGAACATCCAGCAAAAAAAAAAAGAAAATAATTTAGTTAGTTTTAGTTTTAGTTCGTTCAGCGACTCTCGGATATCCTGTAGTCAAAACATTCGCGTTGAATCCTCTTGAATCAAAGTATTTACTCTCATCAAATATTCAAAATAATAATAATCAGACTATCACGAAATATTCAAAATAATAAAATAATATAAATCAAAGTATTAATTAAACTATCATGAAATATTTAGCATATAAACTAGATGCAGAAACACATTGTATAGCAAGATTTTAGTCTCATTTCTCAAGAACTATTTAGTAAAAAGAAATACAGCCTTTCTTATACAAACTCTCTCAAATATTTACCTTTAAAAAGAAAGTATAAAATAGATGTAGAAAATTGTATAGCAAGTTTTATAGTCTCATTCATTTTGGGAAAGATTTTCAAGAACTATTCAGTACTAAGAAAAACAGTATTTCTTATACAATCTTACTGAAATATTTTGCTTTAAAGAAAATTATAAATTTATTACAAAGATTCAGCTATTGTATTTCCCTACTTTATAAAGACGTAACTTTATAGAAAAAAAAAAACATTTCCCATACAAACTCACTAAAATATTTAGGTTGAAAAAAAATTATTAATTTATTGCAAACTTCAAAGATTAAACTATGGTTTTACTTGACTTTTTAAAGGCATAATTTTATAATAATATGAGCATAATATAATAACTTTTTAAAGACAACTTTATAATACTAACAGAAAAACCAGTATTTCTTATACAATCTCACTGAAATATTTAGCTGCAAAAAGAATTATAAATTCATTGCAAAACTTCAAAGATTAAGCTATAGTTTTCCTTGATCTTTTAAAGGCATAACTTTTTAATAATATGAGCATTATATAAATTAGTATATACTTTTTAAAGACAACTTTATAATACTAAAAGAAAAACAGTATTTCGTATAAAAACTCACTGAAATATTTAGCTTTAAAAAATCATAAATTCATTGCAAAACTTCAAAGATTAAACTATGGTTTTCCTTGACTTTTTAAAGGCATAATTTTATAATAATATAATCATTATATAAATTATTATATACTTTATGAATACAGAACTTTATAATTCTAAAAAACCAGTATTTCTTATACAATCTCACTGAAATAATTAGCTGCAAAAAGAATTATAAATTCATTGCAAAACCTAAACCTTTTAAAGGCATAACTTTATAATAATATGAGCATTATATAAATTAGTATATACTTTTTAAAGACAACTTTATAATACTAAAAGAAAAACCAGTATTTCGTTTAAAAACTCACTAAAATACTTAGCTGCAAAAGATTTATTAATTCACTGCAAAACTTCAAAGATTTAGCTATAGTTTTCCTCTACTTTATAAAGAATTAATTCGAATTTTCAGAAAGACATAATATAAGAACATTAGTCTATGCCACCCTAGCTGTCAGAGTAGCATAACGAGAAGCAACGAATCAAAACCACATGAAGACAATTTAGATAATGCCTTAGAAGAACTAACTAGAACTCACTAACTAGACCACACAAAAAAAAAGTGACTAATTGCCATGGGCTATAATTAGCTGTCGCTGTCAGCGGCAGAAGGACAAATTATAGTAAATGTCATTGCATAAGTAGATGCTTAACACCCCGCCCAAAAACAAAACAAAAATATATAGATCCTAAACAAATCTGCTAGATTTAATATACAACAACTCGTTGTTATTCCTTGCGATGAAACTGATGAAGTGTAAACGAGATGCGATGAGATGGAACAAGAAGGTGGAAGGGAAAGTCAATTGGGCTGCTTTTTTGATGACCAATTCAATTTGAGGCGGTGGACTCAAAATATATATGAACCGAAGAGCAATGCATAAATAAATCGTATTTAAGTGCCGCAAAGTAGAAAATGTGCTGCAATAACGTTCAATTTGGCACAGTTCAGCATTTTATAGAGCCATACAGACAGTTCTTCGATGGGAATTGGGTTTGGAGGGGGGGCAAGGACAATCTGTTCTGTTTGTTTGTGTATCTTTTGGATACAAAATTGATGTGACACATTTTCATGAGGCAGCAGAATAGCAAAATATAGTCGGCAGACGAACGAGAACACAAAACCTGTCAACTATTACTTTTGAAGATTTATTAAGCGTTGCCATCCAGCCAACAAAAGAATCTGTCAGCACTCTTCGAGTATATGTATGTATCTCCATCTAAAATAGTTGATACTTTAGTTTAGTTTTTAGTTGGTGCATATGAAGTGGAAGCGTTTGTTGTGCGAGTGAGTGAGTGAGCTCTTTTCCCTCTCGTCGTTGAAACACATTCTATGAGCACATTCGTTTATCTCTTTGCAGGTATATGGAAGAACGTGCGCTTACTGGCGGCAATACGTCCAGGAAGCCATCGACAAACTCGGCCAAACACAAACCCAATGTGGGCTATCGCCTGGGCAAGAGAAAAGCTTTATTCGAGAAGCGCAAACGCATTAGCGACTACGCCCTCGTCATGGGTATGTTCGGGATCATCGTGATGGTCATTGAAAACGAACTGAGCAGTGCCGGCGTCTACACAAAGGTAAGCTTGCCAATCTCTCTCTAACTCTCTCTCTCTCTTACTCGTTACTTCAAGTAGCGAGTAATCCAAATATTTTATGTCTAAACAAAGATTAACGATCAATTCACTCTTGAAACAAGTCAAGTACATTTTAAAATAACGAGCAGCCAAGCATTCACAGCTACTCGTTACTTTGATTAAGTAACAACTGACGAGTAACGAATAAAACAAATTTTAAAGTTTACTTCTATGAATACATTGAATACAAAAACTAGCTAACGAGTGATCGTAAACAAGTACTCGTTAATATGGACAAGTATCGAGTAAGCCAAAAAGCAGCAATTACTCGTCAATATGGTCATGTAACGAGTAATTTAAAAATGTCTAATACATGTATGATTAAAATAACAGAAACCAGTTTAACAATCACTCGTTAACTTAGTCAAGTAACGAGTAAGCCAAAGATTGACAACTACGAGTAACGAGTAATTCAATACTTCTGCCGAAGATTAACTAACAAAAAATCAAAATTTAAAGTCAAACATTAATAATTACTTGTTAATTCCGTCAAGTAACGAGTAAGTCGAAGACTGACGATTACTCGTCATGTAGCGATTATCTAATTCGAAATGTCCAATACATAATTAAACTAAGACTAACAATTACTCGTCAATTTAGTCAAGGAACGAATAATCCCAAGATTGACAATTACTCGTTAGGTAACTCAATAATGATTATCAATAACTCATTTGTTAATTGAAATAACGAGTAGTGAGTGCACATTTAAAAATACTAGCAAGCAACCAAAGTATCGCAATCACTCGTTAATTACCTACTAACGAGTAAGCCAATTATAGTACTAAACTCAGTCAAAGATGAACGTTACTCGTTACTCGTCACTTTCCTCAATATATTTCAAGCAATAAAAACAATTCGCTGCCTAACGAGTGATGTTGTACAATTGAATTAAGCCACTTACGAGTATTATTATTATACTAAGCTGTAAAGAGTTAAAGTGTTGTAAGTCGTTATATATATTTAATATGGATTCGTTTCTCGTTGCAGGCATCGTTTTACTCGACAGCGTTAAAAACCTTAATATCTGTTTCGACTGTGATTCTTTTAGGACTTATAGTAGCTTACCATGCTTTGGAAGTGCAGGTGAGAGTGAGTGCAATTGTATCTTTCTCTTGCAGATGTTATTGATGGTCGTCATCGTTATTGTTTTAACGTTGCCATCGTCCTCCCCGCTCACTGTTATGACATACCGCCCGCCCGCCCCCTAGTCCCCCGCCCCACCGTTGTTTGCCCGCTCGTTAACCCCAAAATCCAAATGCATTATCGTAAAACATCCCAAACAAAAAAAAACCCCTCAATAATATGTAAATCCCCACCCCCCTCCACCCCGTTTCACCTCCGTCATTTAACCACTGTCCAGCCAGCTCCAGCGTAGAGCCCTCAAAAAAAAAAACCAAAACCCACCTCATTGCAGTTATTTGTTGTAATCTTTGTGTGTTCTTTGTCTGTTCTTAAACCACAACAATAAATCAAATAATAACAATCGTAGCGAAAGAATGCCAAAAAAAAAAGAAACGAGTATTAAGCATTGTTATCGGCGCATACAGTTTGTGTTTACAGTTGTTATCGTTATCGTTATCGTTATCGTTACCGTTAACATGCATGCAGCTAACGGTCCCCAGTACTCAGTAAATTCCAACAACAACAACAAAAACAACAACTGTACACACAATAAGCAAAAGTGCAGCACAAAAAATTTCAAAGATGCAAAGCCTAAGACTCGATTCAACAACTTTAATTATTGTGTATTTTTTGAGTAATATTTAAAGTCGATTTCAAATTGCAATAAAAAAAAACTAGCAAATATTTTGAATGCTAAACTACAAGTAAATTGTCATTCCGTTTGTCCTCCCCCGCAAAATACTTTAAAAATGGGTTCAAGAACGAAAGAGAAACCTCAAGAATATATCCTGTGCTCATTACTCTCAACATCAACAACAACTCAAATTCATCAACAACGAATAGAGAAAGATACTAGTACAAAAAAAAGAGAAATGAAATTTAAAAAAAAAAAAACTTGTTATTTTACATTGTAAATACATGCATAATGCCACCATATCTATACAGCTCATCACTTTCAATACTTTTCTCCCACCCACGTATTTCTATTTCTACTTCTAACTAACGAGATCAGTGAATAATAATAATAATTCGAGTCTGAGTCAGTTTTTTTTAGAGTCAGTCGATCGGTTAAAATAGTTCTACAACTACAATTATTATTGTTAATTGGGTTATCATTGTTATTTCATGCGCTTTAAATACCAATTGACCAGTTGCATGTACAGCACACTATAATTTATTTTCCGACTCGCCTGACTTCCCCGTCCTCTCTCTCTCTCTCTCTCTCTCTCTCTCTCGCTCGTTCAACCGACCGACCTTTGACCCAAAAAGAATATAAATAATCCACCTACTAACTCCCTCCTCATTTGCCACACCCACCTACTCGTATTTTCTTTTTGTGTTTACAAATTAGCAAATACGAACCACACATGTATTAAATTGTTCGCATGAGTAATGGTAATATATAATTGAAAAAAAAAAAAAAAAAATAAAACAAAAAAAGTGGAGAGAGAACTACACACTACAATACCTATTATTATATAATATATCGAGAGAGCATGGGAGAACTAATTTGTATTTCGTTTTTTATTATATTGAATGAAACATAAATGACATAATTACAATTACATGACATCACGGTACATTGCACACAATACTCGTTACTCGTTATTAAATTACAACTATATTACTTATATCAACTCCAAAAAAAAAAAAAAACTTGAACCAAAAAGTTTTTAAGTCAAATCTATCACAGAAAAAAAGAAGTTTTATTTAAGTCGAATCTATAAAATAAAACTTGATCTAAAGAGTTTTTTTTAATCGAATCTGTCAACTGCTTTGATTCAATTCGATTGTCTTACCTTTTTAAATGCGTCTCTCCCAAGCGAAAAAAAAAAAATCCAAACCAAAAATAATTATAGAACCTATCCAAACGTGATGTGTTCCTCGAGGAATAGCAATAAATGAGAAAGTCCTGTGAGTCTTGTGTTCACTTGTCGTTTAATGGAAAACATTTCGAAAAATTTGAATTGAAAATATTGAAATAATATCTACAAAACAATTTGAATAGCAGAATCACCGCTCAATCTCTCAATCAACAAACAAAACAAATCGATTCTATCACTTGCATATCATTTCTTTAGTTGTGTTTTAGTTTTTTTTCTCTCAATTCAAACTACATCAATTGAATGTTCAAATCAGTCAGTCAATCAATCAATATCAATCAATCAGTCAGTCAAATCGAAACAACAACAAAACGATATCAGTCAGCTTCAAATCGATATACATAGTATATATATGAGAATATATATGTATATACATATGTATAGAGATGCAATTATCAGTTTATACTATATATAAATCAAATCGTCGTCGCTCATTTTCGTAATCTCTTCATACAAACAACAAACTTTGTTCTATATATAATAAATCCGAACTAAATGTTAATCCCCCGGCCCCCCAAATTCTATTAATGTTGATGTTTAAAGTAAAAAAAATTTTAATATGTAATTACCTTCCAATTATGCTTTGCAGAATTCAGTAAGTAATACTTATATAATAATAATACATCATAAATATTTGTGAGTAATTCCTACATGCATAGTGTTATGTACCCCATACATACTATATATGGTTAACAACAACAACAATAACAATAACAACAACTACAACTACAACAAATATACCAAAACTACATTCAGCAAATACAACAATAACAACAACATAGAGTAGCTTGACAACAACAACAACAACAACAACAACAACTACAACTACAACTACTTACAAGCAATATCAAACGCCACATCTCTAAAAGAGAAATCTATACATGAATCCTACATACATATATGTACATATATATGTGTGTACATACGATACATGTGTGTGTATCAATCGAACAAAAAGAATGAGAAAACGTAAACAATAAATTACAGCAAGCATTTTGTGCCCATTCGATGTCTCTCTAGTTTCAAAAATACGTAGCGTATACCTATGTATGTATGTATGTATGTATGTATCGATGTATGTATGTATGTATGTATATAGTTCAATAGCAAATTCAAAGATCAACAGCCAGTGTCTCTCATTTTTGTTGATACATCATCCAATATGCAATATGTATATAATGTTTTGTATGCACATCGCAGAGCTGGAAAGCTATCGAACACACAATTCCACAATTGTTTATGAATTCCTTCAATTCCACGTTAAATACATATTACGCGTAGTCAAAAGTGATTCAATTCCAAAATGGCGCATTGTGTAAAGGCTAGTTAACAAAATGCTCAATGTTACAAGCCGAATGGCAAGCTCATAGCAGCGAGCTTCGCGTCATATGCAAGTTGATATGTAATAATTATCGATAAATCGATGACTTGATCGACGGCTTTCCAACTCGTCACAAACAACAATTGTGTGCATTGCATACAAAACCAAAACCAAAACCAAAAACGAAGGCGATTTTGCTTTTTGCTCAAAACAAAACTACAACAACAACAACAACCGCTGATCAAGTGAACACGACACGACAACAAAATGACAACGTGGCTTAGTTTGCACCTTGAATCACCAGTTGTATTTTTTTATATGGGGCCTTTTGTGTAGTTTTAGTTCAAATGCCCACAAAAAAAAATGTCCACAACTCAAAATCAAAACAAACAACCAACAAAATTACTTACATATGTAACTTGGGAGACATGCATAAAGAACACACTGTCCACACACATACACGCGCATATACACGGATTCACACTCACACGTACAGAACGAAACACACACACGCACACATATGAGCATTCTCATTGCTAAGTCGATTCGGAATAAGCATCTCAATCATATTATTAATCACTCTAAAGATTCGAACGGTGCTTCGATTTTGCAATATCAAATATCTAAATATCAAAATCAATATCAAAATGAAAATGCTAAAGCAAATGAATGAAGGAGACAATAGAAAACTATTCACAGGACTTTCGATAATTCCAAATAGTATCTTCAACTTCCTTATAACGATAAGTTTCTCAGCATCGATTAATCGGCTTAACTTGCGAATGTCTCATATGCTAACGTAAAGTAAAAGAATACTAACTCAAAATATACTCAAAGTAGAGATCCGCTAAAAAAAAAAACAAATCGAAATATTTCGCAGTCCTGTTAAAAAAACAAATTGAATAACCAACAACAATAACAAAAGACAAAATAAAAACACGGCTTGTCCCAGCTACTTACTCTACTGCTATTACTTACCATAAATTACCATCAACAATACTCGTAATTAATAGCAACTCAATTTGTATTTGCCCATTCGCACCATTCGCAAATTGTTCACAAATGTGATTCGTTGGTCAATGTGTGAGTAGTGTACTAGACTAGACTACATATACATATATAGTACTATATAGAGATTACTACAATACTACAATACGTAGTATGTGCTTATGATTGTATTGTGTGTTAGTGTGCTGTTGTTTAATCAATTCGATCTATGATTCTATTATTCTCCACATTATTCCGATACCGATACCAAAACCGATACCGAAACCGAAACCGATGCCAATTACGATACGCGAACTCGTGTGTTTACAATTAATTGACCTTCTGTCGAATGTTTTCAGGCTCGTTTATCAACCACTTATTCGCTGTCAATATGTCTCTTTTTTGTTGCCTCGATTGCAGTGCAAATCAAATTAACAATGTAATTGCCAATTATGCGAAAAGTGTGTGAAAATGCAGTTGGCCATTTGACAAACAGAAATATAAATATATTTGTCCGAAATTAAAGCTAATTTTGCATATAAAATATTAAGTAAAAATTGGCAGTGAGCTTGAATGTCAATTGTTGGTCTAGAAAATAATCCCTAAGAAGTGTTAACGCTAATTGGTCACACTTGGTGCAGCAACCGCATCGCAAAATTGAGCGACGAAGCAAATGCTGGTAATCATAGTATCAATTAATCATTCGAGAGTGCTTGCATAGAATTTAAATTCCTGCTTGACCCCCGCCCACCCCCCTCTTCACCTAATCGATGATAGGTGCAGCAAACAAGCATACGTATGTATGTATGTATGTACGTAAGTATGTTTGTTGTTGTTATAGTCTCCGCTCACACACTCACTCCTGCAATCTCGCCATCTCGCTCTCTCTCTCGTCCCCTTGGGTGACCCGTTTCGTTGTCCACTTTCGGTCTCTGTCTCGCAGCCAGAGACGAATGTCAATTTGTCGCACAGCTTGCAGCTTAAGTGCTTAAGAGTGCAGCTGCACTCTAGAAACCGACAAACGACAGTCGAAAATCCCAAATCCAAAATCCTAACTCAAGAGGCGATTTAGATGAGCTTAAGTGAACGATTTGGTTCAATTTCAATAATTGATTTGAGCCAATTAAAAAGGTAAACAACAAATGCCAAATTAATAAAAAAAAAAAAAAACAGAACCAAACCAAAAAAATAAAAAGAGAATTGAATAAGAGAAAATGTGCTAACAACACGAGAACACGCACGCCGTTTACCTTTTAAGCAGTAAGTACTTTGCACACACACACACACACACACACATGAACACGCACACCTGCGAAATGAGGCACACACACACACACAGAGAAACATGCACATGTGCATTCATATATAGTATAATTATTTAGTGACATAGTTTTTTGGCTTGTGTTGGCTAATTTACACTTTCACAAAAACATACACATATGTACACACACACACATTACCATAATCACGAGCGATGAGCCGATAAACGATAAACGATACACGTTTTATCGGTGCAGTCAACAGCGCGAATCGAATGCGAAGGATGAACAGAGAGAGGAGAAGAGCAGCAGCAGCAGCAGCAGTGAAGAAGAAGCAGCAGCAGCAGCAGCAGCGATACAGTTAGACGACAATAACAAAAAGAAAATGAAAAAGCAAAAGAGACAGAAACAAGCAGGTTTCGCTTTCACACCTTCCCATTACTCTTTGCCTATGCTATGCTTTAACACACTTTGCACCACACACACACACTCACACTCACACACCACTATACAACTACAGTGAGACACACACACACACACACACAGACACACACTTAGACATATATATATATGTATGTATATGTACACCTCATTGACGTTGTACTTGTCAAATAATTCATGCTCGTATTTGGGTGTATTTTCATTTTGTTTAGTCGCAAATACCAAATCAATAAAATTCCAATTATATTTAATAATTAATTTTCTTCTCTATTTTTTTTTCCATTTCTTCTTCTTCCATTTCTCTCGTTCTCGTTCTCGTTTCGTTCGCAACCGCAACGCAACGCAATCCGGAAACCAATTATGAACAAACCAACAACAACAAAATAATAATAATAATGCATAAATTGCAACAACAATAACAACAACAACAGTTATTCATGATAGATAACTGCGCCGACGATTGGAGGATCGCAATGACATGGCAACGAATTAGTCAAATAGGGTTAGAACTTTTTATATGCGCTATACATCCAATTCCTGGCGAATACTATTTCCAGTGGACGACGAAATTGGCCAATAAGAACAAAACAATTGGCACCGAAATGGTGCCATACGACGTAGCTTTATCACTACCTATGTTCCTTCGATTATATTTAATCTGCCGCGTTATGCTGCTTCATTCAAAGCTATTCACAGACGCATCATCACGGAGCATCGGCGCTCTCAATAGGATTAATTTTAACACAAGGTAACACACACACACACAAAAATACCAAATACCAAAATACTAAATACCCTAACCCAACCTAACCCCCAACTCCAACTGATTATACCTCAAAGTGACCGCGAGCAGGAAGATTATGCATATTTAATGGCCATAAGCCATCCTGTCAGTTGTCAGCCACCAGCTAGATGAAAGGATACACGAAAGCTCCCAAGCGAGCGAGCGAGCGGCGGCCACATGAGAAGTAAATGCGAATTCAAAAAATTAAAAAGCACAGCTAAAGCGAGCCAAACTAGCGGCATATTAAAATCGCCAAAGAGAGACAGAGACGGAGAGAGAGAGAGTGGAAGCCATATTTAAAATAGACAAGCAGCATTTTGCTAAAGCTCAAGCTAAAAATAAACTGAATATTTAACGAAAACACAAAATGAAAATAAAAGCAAAGAGAGCAGAAAAGAAGCAGGTAGAATTTCTCTGGCATAAACAGCAGCTAAAAATAATTGAAAGTCAAAGTAAAAATAAAGTCAAATTAATTTCAATGTAAGCCGGAATAAAACTCGTTGCAAAAATACTTTGCACTGAAGCGAGAAAGAGCAACTTAGAAATAACAAGTAAAAAGCAAGCGACTTTTAGTGAATTAGAAAGTTGAACATAGAAAGCAAAATTGTTGAAATACTATTTTAAATAATAACTCAATTTAGAAGAAATATAAAAGTAAGCAAAATGCAAGTAGTGAATTTAGTAGATAATTAAAACAAGTGACAAAGCTACAAGTTTTTAGTAAAAGCAAAAAAAATGCGGTATTAATGTTAAAGTACGCTAATTTAATATACAAACAAAAAATACTACAATTTACTGAAAACTATATTTCAAATGGAAAAATCGATTAACTATATTTGAAATATGTATATTAGTATAAACAAAATGAATATACCGAAAAGTATTAAAACATACCGAAAGCTATATTTCGAATGTGATAGTATATTACATTACTTTCAAATGTAATAGTATAAAAGTATAAAATATACCGATTTAAAATTCCAAAAAAAAAATACTAAAATATACCGAACGCTATTTTTGATTGTATGTAGAAATATTTCGATATATTATACTATATTTCGAATGTAATAGTATAACGTTAAAATATACCGAAGCAATACTAAAAATGTACCAAAAGCTATATTTAAAAAGTAATATTATGTCATTATACTGCATTTTCAATGTATTAGTACAATGGTGAAATATACCATATAAATATACCGAAAGTCATATACTACATTTTGAATTCATTAGTATATTTATATACCGGATTATATTTTTGGTATATGAACTTGGTATATTTTGAAATACAGTTTTTGGTATATTTTTGAATATTTTTTTAGACTAAACACAAGCCTTTTTCGGTATATTTTCGTATTTGTGGTATATGAACTTGGTATATTTCGAAATACAGTTTTTGGTATAATTTTGTACCTTTTTTTTGGAGATATAACACAAGCCTCTTTCGGTATATTTTCGTATTTGTGGTATCATATATGAACTTGGTATATTTCGAAATACAGTCTTTGGAATATTTTTGTACCTTTGTTTGGAGATAGAACACAAGCCTCTTTCAGTCTGTTACCTACATTTTCAGTTTGCTCACACTTATTGAACGAATCTAAACTTCATATGGTGCTATTAAATTGTTTCGAATTTTCAGATTCGTTTTAAAAACACTAATGACAATATGCCCGGGAACGGTTCTATTGGTCTTTATGGTCTCGCTGTGGATAATTGCCTCGTGGACCTTGCGGCAATGCGAAAGGTAATGTTGTTCAATTGTCCAATAGAGATTGTACTCAATGATATATGAAAAATATATATATATAATACATATATATAGTAATTTTTATGTAGTAATTATTATATATAATAATGGTTGTTACTTCAATGATTTCTTCATTTTGTTTTCTTTTCGTTCTTTTTTCATTCTGTATTATTATTATTATTATTATTATTATTTGAATTTTGCTTTTCGTTTTCTTAACTTCTCAGAGGATTATTTTTGAATTTTGATTTAATGTGTTTGAGTTGAAATCCGATTTAATGTATGCCACTAATACTTTGACATAACTCAATATATATATATATACATATATATATATATATATATATATATATATATGTATATGCCTACTATCTTTTATGTACATAAATTGTATGTGCTAAGCCATTACGTAATGTCTCTCAAAGTGTACGCTCAACTTTTTTTTACAAACCACACACAGTACTTTCGTAGCAAAAACCAAAATCAAACCAAACCCAAAAACTAAAACTAAAACAAGCAGCAAACAACAACTACAAAAAAAAAGAAATGATATATATTTATACCAAATACTAAAAAAGATTAAGTAATTCAAATTTAAAGAGAGGAGCTTAACTTGAATGTTTCTTTCATCAAAAATTTCAACTGAGTTTCAATGAGTCTGAATTTTGTGAACTTTGTATTAAAGGGGTTTAAGCACAGCTTGCAAAAAGAAAAACAGAAAAAAGAAAAAAAAAAAAAGAGAACATGCTCAATTCAGTCAGCTGTCGCCCGCTCTCCCCTCTGCACACACACATGCACACACACACTCACACACACAACGAGACTCAATCCAAAACCAAACCAAAAACCATTTGCTTGATTTCTTCTTTCGTTAACTTTTTTGCATATCTCTCTGTATTTTGTAGATGTGTGTGTGTGTGTCTGTCTCTCTCTCTCTCTCTGTGCTTGTTAACAATAGTATGCAATTCGAAAACCACACACACACACACACTCGCACACACACACACATACTCGCAGCTACATGACGTGAGGTTGTAATTCGAAGCGAGTGTCAGTGTCACGTGTTGTGAGGATAATTCCTGCATGCGTTTCAATTTTATTTACATTTTACATTACGACAATTTTGGAGCTGTGCTGTCGCTTGTTTTTCCGTTTACCGTTTGCCGTTTTCTCCCTTTTTCTCACACACTTTTCCTGTGCTTTGCCTCTTGCTGTTGTTGTATTGTTGTTCTTTTTGTACTGCTCGATATATATCTTCCAACCAAAACAAAAAATATGTAAATCTTCCTCTATCTCTCTCTCTCTCTCTCTATCTCTCTCAATATATATATATATATACTTTTATATACATAAGTTTTGCACAAGTTGTGGGCCAAGCAGAAAAGCAGATAGCAAAAAAGAAAAGAACAAATTATGTTAGGATGAGCAGCTGTGTGTACAAAGTGTATTATATAGTTACCATAGTGTATTGCGTTAGTCGGTCTGCGGCAGGTTATATCAAAATTGTTTTCTCTTTTTTTTTTTTGTCTGTAGTCGAGCAATTTTCTTCCTCTTGGCAAATTTGTAATCTTAATCTCTTTATGTTTTTTTTTTCCATTAATAACGTAGCATTTTGTACATATTTATTTCGGATATGCTTAGCTACTTAAATACTTTACTTTACTCTCTTGTCAGTTACGTTTCATACACACACATTTCGATATACTCTCGCTATTCTCTTGTCCTTTGCTATTTATCGATAGTAACGCTTTTCCATCCCTAATTCTATCGCATACTCTTATGCATTCGTTTTGTCTTTCAACTATCGATCAATCGATGTTTTAACTCCTTTTTCTTTAGCATATCTTCTGTGAGAACATTTATTTGCAATTTACTCATACTATCGATAACATACATAAGCTCTTTCTAAGCTTTTATCGATAGTAACGCTATTCTGTCTCTCATTCTCTCATCACTATCAATTAACTCCTGTTTTAACTCTTTACTTTTCTATTTAAACTATCGATAACATGTTGGCGTGCTATCGTTAATACGTTTAATACGTCCTACTATCGGCTAACGTTGATGCAATCTTTGCACATCTGTTATCGATAACGTTTTACTCTATCAGCTTATCAATAGAGTCGCCATCTTGTCTGTTCATACTATCGATAACATATTTGCGTCGAATTCAAGTGCTTGACGATTGCAGAGTTGAAATAAATCGATTTTCTATCGATATGCTACTATCGGTTCCATTTCTGCACATATGTTATCGATAACCGTTCACTCTATTAGCTTATCAATAGAGTCGCCATCTTATCTACTATCGGTAACATGTTTGCGTACTGTAGAACTCGATTGTAGAATTGAAATTAATCGATATACTCTGATACTATCGATTAACTGTGACGCCATCTCTGCATATTTGTTATCGATAACCTTTTACTCTATTAGCTTATCAATCGAGTCCGATAACATGTTTGCATACTATCAAAATCGATAGCACACTTCAAATTAATCGATATGCTTTGCTACTATCGATTAACTGTGACGCCATCTCTGCATTTTTGTTATCGATAACCTTTTACTTTATTAGCTTATCAATCGAGTCCGATAACATGTTTGCATACTATCAAAATCGATAGCAGACTTGAAATTAATCGATATGCTTTGCTAACTGTGACGCCATCAGCTTATAAATGGAGTTCTCTTCGTATTTACTCATACTATCGATAACATGTTTGCATACTATCGAGTCCCCCTATCGCCTTCTTCTTCTTCTCTGTACTACGCTAGCATACTTTTGTGCACTATTCTATTGTATTTCGATTTCCCTTCTATCGTTGCCCACTTGCGGTCACTTTGTTTAATGATTATTCACCTCACTTGCCTGTGGAGAGACCCTCTCCCCCCCTCCCTTAAATACCCGTTGACTAAAGTTAATTGTTTTTGATTGTATTCTCTTTTGTTTTCTTCAACATTTTCTTAATTTCAACTTAATTCTGTGTGTGTTTTAATTGGTGTGTCTATGTATCTGAATATTGTGTGTGTGTGTTTGTGTAGGTGTGTCTGGCTGTATGTGTGTGTGTGTGTGCGTGTATGTGTGTGTGTCTGTATTTAGAGCAATTGTAATTTCTTTTATTCGTTGTTGTTGTTTTTTTCCGTCTAATTTCATTCGTTTTACGAGCAAGTATTTTACTCGTACATTGTATTTTATAAGCTTCCCCAACAAAAAAAAAAAAAAAAAAAGTGGTTTGAACTACGCCTGCATTGCTCTAGAGAAACATGTCGTATACGTAACAAAGTACTTAATACATTTTATCAAATCAAAACGAACAACAAAAATATACAAACGAAATCAACAAACAATATACTATTTAATTTAAAAAATACTATAAAAAATACTAACAACAAAACTGCCAACAAAAAAAGAAATGAAGGAAAAAGCGGAAAAATCAATTTAATTCAATTGCCACAAAAAAAAAAGTAAGGAGCAAAAGGAGAAGAACTAAAAAATATTTATGATAATGACTGCGAAGATGTGACTCAAGCTACAACAAAAAAACAATTGTGAGATACTCGAAATGCGGAAGTTGTTGTTGTTGTTGTTGTGTGTGTGTGTGTGCGTATGTGTGTGTAAGTGTGCACATAAATATAACTCATAAATAAGCCGCAAGAGCCACAACCACAAGCTCACTCACTCACACACACACAGAGACTTTAAGACACACACACACACACACACATACGTTCATACATTATTGCCGCCGCGTGGGTTCTTCTTCTTCTTAGTTCGTTTTTCGTATTTTTATTCCACGCTTTCGTTTCGTTTCGTTTTTATTTTAGTTTTTGTTTTTGTTTATCTGTTTTGGTTATTTTTTGTCACTCCTTTGCTGTTGTTGTTGTTGTTGTTCTTATTTCTTTTCCTGTTCATCTTCTTCTCTTTGTTCGTGTTGTTTTCATCCTCAGTTAGTGTCTGTTCTTATATTTTTTTTTCGTTTTTTTTTTGTGACCTTTGGCTAAGCCCCCATGACGCGGCAAACGCTTCTCTCGTGTCACTTTCACTCCTCCCCGCCACCACCTCTCTCTCTCTCTCTCTCTCTCTCGCTCATCAGCTTTATAATGAAATACCATCGCTAATGCGTGTCCTTCTGTGACGTCCTTTCAATACTTTCACCATCAACAACAACAACAACAACAACTGTGTGTATCGTTTACAGTTTTCTCTTTTTTTTTGTTTCGTTTCGATTTATTTTGCCTTCTTGTTAACCATTTATTTCTCCTCTTTTCATTTCTATCCTTTTAGTATTTTTTTTCTTTTCGTTTTTGTGTTTTTGGTTTTTTTTGTGAAACGTAAGCGATGATTATCATCTGTCGTTTGCCTTGAGATACAACGCATAAATAAGACATGTGTGAATACATTTTGGGATCAAAAGACAACAACAAAAAGAACACGAAGAAAATATATAGAAAGGGCAAAGAGAAACAGCAACAACAACAACAACAACTTGCGATTATATTATGGATAAACAACACACATTACGAATACAATTTGTGCTATTTTGTGTATTTCTGTAAAACATTCATATATATATATATATATATATATATATATACCTCTATATATATTTACTAGATTTTACTCACATCTTTTCCTCTTTTTTTTTGTGTTTTCCTTTTGTTATAACGCGTTTGCATTTGCCGTTTATTTTTGGTTTTCCATTGTCATTGTCTGGATTTTCGGTTTTTTTTCGTTTTTTTATCATTAGCTAAAGTTTGCCCCTCATTATAAAAATATCTAAATGTTGTTTTCTTCATTTTGACTACTTTCCTCTTTGGACTACTGCTTCTTCTCTCTCTCTCTCTCTCTCCTTCATTATTGTAGAAGATTTGTCGACATTTCTTTTGAAACAACTTTATAAGAATTTTACATGCGAATGCCTGACAGTCTAGTGTTGTACTCTTATATATATATATATATATATATATATATACAATATATATTCTATAATCTCATCCATTGCTCTGCTATTTGTTGTGCAAATATCGTCGTAATCCTTTTTTTTTTGTCTTTGCTCTCTATGTACTCCGATTGTGTTAGCAAGCGAATAGATCGATAAGTATGCAAAATAACATAAAGATAGAAGAGAAATAGGTTACTGAAGAGTTAGGATATAGTAGAGAATATAGTAAATATTTCTTGAATTTTGCCAAATTTCTTCCTTCTGTTTTGTACGTATGTATGTATGCCTTTTATGTTCCGATGTATCGAATATGCTAAATAAATATCGATATGTAAAAACCAAACAGAAACAATAACATAATATGTATGATGTAAACTTAACTGTGTATGTATATGTATGTATGTGTGTATATGCCAAAATTGATAAGAATTTTGCTATATAAGCCCTGCGTATGTAGCTTTTGCTCTGTGGGATCTCGTATTCCAATATCCGCATGCTCTTTGTTAACCAAGTATGTATGTATGTAACTAACGACGATGACGATGACGGCGACGGCGATAACGATAACAATACCAATTACACACATAACTAGGCTTTGGAGGAGGAGCAGCTTATGATGTGGAGCAGAGTGTGAGGAGGAGCAGAGTAAGACGAGGAGCAACTAAATGAGCAGCTGCTTGGGGCAAAGTGGCGCTCAGTGTTTTTTCTTTGTTTGTCGAGGGCCATCAAAGCGACATTTTGACATTTGCTTGCCACATACACGCTCACACGCACCGCAGATACAAAGGCACACACACACACACACACACATACAAAGTGTGTGTGTTAGTCGTTAGCCAACACTGTACTTAGTAGCGAGTTACATAAAATTGCAAGTACACAGCATAGTTAGTTATCATTTTATTTGCTCATCAGCTTCTCTTGCTCTCGGCTTCATTAGCTTGCCACACGTAACCGACATCCTCTCACTCGCACACACACACACACACAGCCAGCTCCCCCCGCTGTCAGTGTCAAGTGTAGAAGGCTCATCACGGAGCACTCAAGCGACGGTTGAGCTGAAGCCGCCGCAGCCGCCAGCTTTTAGTTGTCTAACTCTCTCTCTCTCGCTCACTCTACGGGATGTGTGCAGGTGCAGCACTCACAAAGCCATTTTGTTTTCATTTCACCTCTGCGCGTGTGGCTGCGTCTGTGTGTGTGTGTGTGTGTGTGCTTGTATTTAACGGGTCATCCTTCAGCCTAATTGAAGCTCTTGTGAGACACACATGTGCTGCATGTCCAAGTCGTAATCCAGTCGAGGCAAACGAGGCAGTCAGTCAGTCAGTCAGTCAGTGAGTCAGTGAGCCAGTTAGTCAGACAGTTAGACCAATTAAGCGGAAAGCAACGTTTTTACAACATATATTACAAACATACATACATACATACATATATAGTATATTCAGAGTGTGACCGTACAGCGAACTGCGAACATTCACAATGCATTTTTTCGGCTTGTGCAGAGCTTAATCCTTCAAACTCTTCAACCTCTATTCTATCCTATTCTATTCTATTCTATTCTATGAATCGTCGTGTGTCATTGTATTTTTGTATGCATATATATACATATACTTGTGTCTGTATATATGTATGTATGTATGTATGTATTTGTACCCGGTTATCCTCTTCTCTAATTCTCAGGACTTGATTCGTTTCAACTTATTCTTCTTCTCCTACTTCTACTATATAAATATCTATATTGTATATTGTTTAATTTCTCTTTTGTTTCATCTACTTTTTCTTCTACTTTTTTATTCTCTTATTTTTTGGTCTTTACTTTCGATATGTTGTTCTTCATTCGTATTTAATTTTTGATAATTATGTACAAAAGTTATAAATATATATATATATATAGTTTATGATTCTATGTTTCGATTTGTGTAATAATTATTAATTATGAACAACAAAATTATCTTTATTAAAAAGAATTATCGATCGATATATGATTCTATAAATGAGAAAAGAAAAAAACATATTGTACTATTTGTTATTTGTTTGTTTTTTCTTTTCAAAACCAAAAAAAAAAAAAAAATGACAACAACAAAAAATGTTCACATAATTTCACATCTGTTTATTTGTTTACTCCACTTCTCACCCTACTTCTGTATCCACAAATTGCAAAATGAAAAATCTGAATCTGAAAACCGAAAACTCAATCCAAAAATATATCAAAAATACCGCCAAAAATACAATTCAAAAAAAAAAAAAAATTATCTATCAACTTGAATAACGCATACGCATCCGAATACCAAATACTGAATATACCAAATATACCGATACCGATACCGATAAAAAAAACAACAATTATTAATTACTGAATACCGATCTACATATATATGATATATGATATGATACCGTATCGTATCTAAAACCAAAAACCAACTAAATGTATATTAACTATCAACAAAATAAATCGTTATCGAACATCGATCGATAAACAAATATGTATGAAACTGAATATACTGAACTGCACTCTCGCAAAACGAATTGCAAAATCTGATTATACGATTGAAACAAAAGATTTCACGATGAGGAGCACGCGAATTTGCTAAACACCATGTGGCTAACGGCCATCACATTTCTGTGTGTCGGCTACGGCGACATTGTGCCGAACACATACTGTGGACGCGGTATAACCCTCACCTGCGGCATGGTGGTAAGTATCCAACTAGAAAATCAAAAACCAAAAAACAAAAGAATTCTAAAATAATACAAACAAAAAGAAATATCAAACAAAAAATAATAAACTGAAAGAATAGAACATAAAGTAAAATGAAAATGTAAAAATGTAAAAATGTAAACCAGAACCAACAACAAATGCGAAACAGAACAGTTACAGCAACAGCAACAACAAACAGTAACAGTAACAGCAGCTTAACAGTAACAGTAACAGTAACATTAGCAGAACAGACGAATGTTGCCAAGCATAAACATAAGCAATGAATATCACATTCAACAACAACAACAACAACTAATACTAAAACAAAACTACAACAACAATAGCAACAACAAGTACGTTACGTATACACATGCATATACGAATTTCATATCTATAAATCAACAAATTGTTAACTCTCAAATCAATAACAATCAAAACAACCAGAAAGAAAGAACAAAAAAACAAATCAAAATCTGAAACTCTGCGAAATGTAAAACAACAACACACATGTATGTATGCGTGTGTGTGTGTGAGTGAGTGCGTGTGTGTATGTATGTGTGTGTGTTTGTCTCTAATGCAGAGTGAACGATGTACTTTTTAGTCTGATTAAGTTTTGCTTGCGGGTTTAGTTCATTCCATAAACGAGTGCAAAAAAGCAAAAAGCGAAAAGCGCAAAAAAAAGAAGAAGAAACTTAAACGTAAATGTAAAGAGGAAGCTCTGTTGTAAATCATCACATACACACATACCCACATATGTGTGTAGGCGGTCAGGCCAGCACCAAAAAGAAAGAAAAAAAAAACAACCACCATAACACCACCACAAAAGCCACCAACAACAAGAACAAGAACAACAACAAAAGCAGCAGCAGCAATTCATGCATAAATCGTATTTGGTGTGTCGCTGTTAATACAAACATATTCATACATTACTTTCCCCTCGCTCTCTCTCTCTCTCTCTCGCTCACCCACTCTCCCACTCTGTCTTTTGCGCTCTTCCTCTACCTCTCTTTCGCTGTCTGTATAAGCACACACACATACTCACTTCAGCTATTACTATTACACAACGCTACACTCATGTGTATATATATATGTATATGTTTATGTATTTATCTCACTATTTTACGTTTCAAGCTTCATCTCTGATTATGTGCGTGTGTGTGTGTGTGTGTGAGTGAGCCAGCGTATGTTAGTGCGTGTGTGTGTGTGTGTGTGTTTGCTAGACTTTTGATTTTGTGACCGTTGTTGGGCAACAAATCCTCGTTGACAGCTCATTGCTATGTACTTATATATAAACAGATCTTTCTCTATATAAATCTATATCTTTCTCTCTCTCTGTGTGTGTGTGTGTGCGAGTGTGTGCGTGTGTATATATGTACATACATATAGCTTTAGGCAATACCATGTGTAATTTTCGATAGTCACCTAACCAAATGTTTCGCACCTCAAAAACAAAAGAACACAATATATATATATATATATAATCCAAAGAACTGCAGAATTGAAAAGAAATTTATCTGATTTCTCTCACGGTTACGTCGCTGTCCTTCAATAACAAAAGCCATTCATAATAGTATATTATATCTTTTATACATACATATATCTTAAATTGAACTCTCCCACTGTTTTGTGTATCCTAATAAGAAACCAGAAATATATTTTTATATATATATATATATATATGTATATATAATTATATGTAATTGTAAGAAATCTTTAATCTTAACTCTCTAACACACTTTTATGCCCGTCATCAGTTCTCAAGACTCTCAGCATATCATTTGAAAAGCTTTGTTTTTGTTTTTTTGTTTTCCGTTTTCTACTTTTTTGTTTCTGTTTTTCTCTTTACTACTTTTATTGAATATGCTTTTGTTTTTAATTTTGAATTTAAATTGTTTGTCGTTTGAAGTTTTCTTTGTGTTTTTCTTTTCTGAATATACCATAAGTATATAAGTATGATGAAAGTGTGTTTTCCGACATTGTTTTCATTTGTGATATATACATATATATTTTTATACAACTTATATGTTTGTTTTTGTGTATATTAAGCCAAAACAATACGATATTTTTCTCTATCTCTCTTTCCCTTTCATTTTTATACTCAAAAAAAAAATACCAAAAAATACCAAAAAAAAAAAAAAAAAAATACGCGCTCGTGTTTTGTTTATTGTCCCTGATCGCGTCTCACGAAAAACGAAAACGAAAACGAATCCGAAACCAAAACCGAATTCTGAAAACCAAATACGAAAATGCCACACACCAAAAATATTTTGTCAAAAAACAAAACAAAAATATACCAAAAAATCTATATTAATACATATATGAAATATATACTGTATACTGTCGACTGTGGAAACGAAATAATTATGCAACAGATTTCATGATGAAGAGCATGCGAATCTTTTGAATGCAATGTGGCTGATAGCGATAACATTTTTGAGTGTTGGTTTCGGTGATATTGTTCCGAATACGTACTGTGGACGTGGTATCGCTGTCAGTACAGGAATAATGGTGAGTCTTTAACAAAAAAAAAAAAAAAAAAAAATGATTGTATATAGAAACAAATCTGTGCACACACATCAACCAAAATCCAAAAAACCAATAAATAATAATAACAATAATAACAACATATTCATAATTTCTTAAATCCGAATCGGGCTCACTTGTAAATAACATTCTCGCATACAACAAGAATCAAAAAAAAAAAAGAATATAATAATAATGATAATGATAAGAAATTGTAGCCAATAAATAAACAATATTATATTATACTCAAGCCAACTCACAAGCAAACCGCAAATGTTATACCTACCTTTAGCTGTTATACCTACCCCCCAAATAACCCTATAATATATATAGTGTAGTGTACTCTACCTATAAGTACTAATGTCATGTACTATGTCATACTATATGCTATACAATATATATATATGTATACTTAAGCGACCAAGCTTTACTTTCGATTTCCGTTCATGAATCGTTCATTAATCGTATCGTGTCATGTATCGCGTTTTAGGCAATTTAGGAATATCGATACTAGTTTTTTTTTTTTTAACCCAACACCAGCGAATCACACACAGACGCTCTCTCTTTCTCTTCCCTTTTCTCTTTCTTGCTCACTCTCTATCTATCTCTCTTCATTTATATCTTTAACTATTTCTCTCTCTCTCTCTCTCTCTCTGTCTCGCTCTCCCTCCCTCTACATGCATATATTGATCATGTCGTAGTCCTTAATTGAAATTGTCATACCAAAAAAAAAATACCACTAAAATACCAGAAACTAATACCAAACTTGGAACTTGAACTAACAAAACTCTGAATTGCGCTTATAATTTTCCCTCTCTCTCTCTCTCTCTCGCTCTCTATAGCTAAACGTTACGTATGTGTGTTTTGTACTCTTCCTACTTCTTCTCCCTCTCCGTCTCTCTCTCTCTAACTGTTGTAATACATTGAAAATTGAACATCTATAGATTGTGTAAAATTTTTGAAAGCGTATTCTAAAACTGATTTTGATTCTGATTCCAAATTCCTTCTTAGTAACTAACCAAGTAATCAAAGTAGCAAACAACAAAAATATTTGCGATCCCTCATTTTGAAAACATTTATGCACTCTCAATCAATCATTCAATCATACACTCAACTCATTCGCTCATTCAATCATTCATTCATTCATGCATTCAGTCGTTTTTCTTCGTACTCAACTCAACAATTTCAATAGGCAAAACAAAAACAAAAAAGAAAATGAACAAAAAAAAAAAAAAAAAAAAGAATACTATAAATATCGAAAGCAACAAAGTTCTGGAATTTTAACTATCTCATTTTGAATGTATAATCCAACAAAAACCAAAACACAACAATTAACTGAAATCCATAAAAATCGAAAAATATACAAAAAAAAAAAAAATTAAATAAAGCAAAAATGAAATGAAAATTTGAAAATTGAAACTTGATTGATGACTGATTGATGGACAGCGAAGATGAAGTGTCCAAGTGTCACGTTGGCGTCTTCGCCGTCAATCGATAGTTGAACGCCAATCGATATGCGATTACTAATAACCGATTAACTATCGTTTACAGGGCGCTGGCTGCACGGCGCTGCTCGTCGCCGTCGTCTCACGAAAACTGGAGCTGACTCGTGCCGAGAAGCATGTGCACAACTTCATGATGGACACGCAGTTAACCAAAAGGGTATAGATCGTCTCCACACACACACACATACACATTTAGCTTACAGTTATTATGCAAAGCATACACACACTCTCACACATAATAATAATAATAACAACAACAACGAAGAGTTCCCTTTTGATCACTGCGTTTATCGAATATTAAATCTTAAACTTGAATTGAGTTGAGTTTTTAAGCGCGTCGCGTTCAATCAAATCAAATCAAATCAAATTTGTAGTTTCTAGTTTTGTCGAATTTCGAATATCAAAAAATCAATCACCAATTCAAAATCGCAACACCAAATGCCACTTTTACTCTAATAACTTTGTATTCATTTCTTCTCACAATCAAATTTAGCTGAAAAATGCTGCGGCGAATGTTCTTCGTGAAACTTGGCTCATTTACAAACATACAAGACTAGTAAAACGGGTTAATCCCGGCCGTGTAAGAACCCACCAAAGAAAGTTCCTTCTAGCTATATATGCGTGAGTATTTTTAGAGATCTATCCAACAACAAAACATCCAACAACTAACTGTCAGAACCACCAACAAATCAAATCAAATCAAATCAACAAAACCAAAAAAAAAGTATTAAATCAAAAAAAACAAATCAACTTAAATCCGATAATGAAATGAAAGCAGAAATCAAGAAAATATGTTTGTCCATCAAATGCTTTTAATAGCCGCCAAATAGAGATCTGTATTGCAAATCACAACAAGCCTTCCTTTCCCCCTTCCTCCCGCCGCCGCCCCGCACCCTCTCGCAGCAGCAAGCAAATTTCAACGGGGAGGCAAATAAATTATTGTTCAATCAAGTCTTTCATGCAATCACCTAACAACAACTAAATTTTTGTGTGTGTGTTTTTTCTTTAGTTACGTGTGTCGTGTTTTTTGTGTCGTCGTTTACGTCGTTACGTCGCTCTCCCTCTCTCCTTCTCTCTCTTTCTCTCTCTCTCTCTCTCTCTCTGTGCGTGTGTGTGTGTGTCTGTGTTTATTGTCAGCTGTCGTCTCTGGAGAGAACAGAACTGAAATGAAAGTACTCGTATGCATAATATAGATACAACAAACATTTCGAACTCGCATTCGCGCCTTATTATTTATGTAGCATACTTTGCAGCGCAAAGCGTGTTGCCAACTCCCGCACTCAGCGCTCAGCGTTCAGCGTTGCCAACTGCTGCAATTCAACAAGTTTAGCCGCTCCTCCCCGCTGCTGCTGCTGCTGCTCCACCTCTTCCTTAAATACAATTTGCGCTGAAAAGTATGCTACATAAAAACGCGAATAACGACGCCTTGAGCTTTGTGTGTGTGTGTGTGTGTTTGTGTTTGTGTTTGTGTTCGTTCTAACAAAAGCAACAAGAACATTCGTTGAGTAGTCGCCCCCAGCTTAATATTAACAATTAAGGAAGCACAACAACAACAAAAATGGATCTGCTTAATAATAATTGACAAAATGTACATAGCAATAAAACTAACATCAAACTATATCAAATCAATCGAAACAAAATAAATGCCTGCAACTAAGCAACTAACAAATCAAAAACCCAAAAAACCAAAAAAAAACTAAGAAGTTACCATATATATATTCATACATGTATAAAGTCTGCTGTTATACATCTATCGATATATATATGTGTGTATGTATGTATGTATGTATGTGCATATACTAAAAGATGTATTGCAAATTTTTGAACAATGATTGAACTCGTTTTACTAGCCTGTAAATAGGTTGTAAAGCCCTGTTTTTACGTTATACGATAACTAATACTATCAAAAAAAAAAACAAAAAACTAGCCACAATTTTACCCACCTAGCATGCAGCGTTAATTTTGACAGAATCTCATATCTGAAAATATATTATATCTCACATAAAAATGTACATAAACATACTCTCTATAAGTAGCGACAGCGTACTAACCGTAATCGTAATCGTAATCGTAACTCACGTTAAACCTAACCAAACCGAAATCATCCAAATTCATCTCTTGAGGCTTTACTGTAGTTATGTTCCACTGCGCTTCACCACTAGATCAAACAATGTTTTAGCATAGATCGTAGTTATATATATATGATGGAGTATATTTTTCGATACGATTTTCTGCAATCTTAACGCTGAAATCTATATTTATTTATGGCACAAAAGAAACTATGAAAAAATGAATAAACACACAACTTATTTCAGCAAATAATAATAATAATAATGGTGGTCCGCAACTAAATATACCATATACTATATATAGTATATTTTATATGTTATTTACTATATACCTCATTTGGTATATTATTGAAGACCTGGTATAATCGGGTTACTCAAAAAAGACTAACAAACACGTGCAACATTTGATTTTATATTGAACTTGATGATTCTTCCCAACTGCCCACAATAGGTTGCGAAAAGTTAAAATGGATCAACGCAAACTAATGGATAACGCCAACACAATAACCGATATGGCCAAGGTAGCTAACGAAACCCAAAACAAAACAAAACAAAACAAAAAAAATAGCATGAGTTTTTCTATTTGAATTTCTGAAATATATTTTTACCAACATATCATCAAATCGTGTTTCGCATTCGCAGACACAAAATACGGTCTATGAGATAATATCGGACATGTCGAGTCGACAGGATGCCATCGAAGAGCGTCTCACGAATCTAGAGGACAAGATGCAGAGCCTGCAAGTGCGTATTCAGATGGCTAACAAAGTGTGAGTAGCATTTGATGAACTGTTGACTTACTTTCGGTATTCGATAGGAGCACATGGAGAGCCTTCCCGATCTATTGTCGCGCTGTCTGACGCAGCATCAGGAGCGCATCGAGCAACGTCGCAACTTTCTACACCCGGACACAGCGGCGACTGCGGCAATACAGCAGCCCATTCAGCAGACGACGCCGCAATCCATGTTCAACACAGCGCCCATGCTGTTCCCACATTCTAGGTGAGTTCATCGTTCTCTATTCAAGTATTACGTATACGCAGCTTCTGCAATTTGCCGCATATATCATTTACACACTTACACATTCATTCACTTGTCACCAGTCACCTGGCGCCTCTCACTCTCAGTCTCTCTCTTCCACATCTCTCATCTGTCAATCCATTTGCCATTTGAATGCTCTCTACTAGTTGAATTCCACTGTGACGTTTATCTCATATCAAAATATGTTTGTGATAAGTTGGCAGCACTGCGTCAACAAGTTGGTAGCACTCTGGTAACAAGTTGGCAGCACTCTGCCGACAAGTTGGCAGCACTGCATCAACGAGTTGGCAGCACTCTGCCGACAAGTTGGCAGCACTGCATCAACGAGTTGACAGCACTGCGTCAACAAGTTGGTATCACTCTGGTAACAAGTTGGCAGCACTGCGTCAACAAGTTGGTAGCACTCTGGTAACAAGTTGGCAGCACTACATGAACAAGTTGGTAGCACTGCATCAACAGGCTGTCAGCACTGCGTCAACGAGTTGGCAGCACTGCATCAACAAGTTGTCAGCACTGCGTCAACAAGTTGGCAGCACCTAAACACGTGCAAACACTGTACATTTTTGAGTTAATCATATGTAATTAGCTGACATTCTGACGCGTCGACAACACTTGATGTCTTCGTAATTAAATATGCACCTCAGCGCATAGGCAATTCAATAAATTGTTTCCCCTGTTGACATGCACATAAGAAGAGTTGTCAACTAATACATAAATAGAAAGTGCTGTCAAATTTTACAATGCAATTAATAAGATAATAACTCAAAACCGAGTCAAAGGCCCCAGCAGTCAGTGCTTGCTTTGCTGTATAATGAAATTTAGAATTTTATACCAGATGCAGTATATTACAAAAAAAGCAAATAATAAAGTCAATTGAATGTAATGAAACAGTGGAATTCAGCTAGAACCAAAGTCATTTGTGTGCGTGTATGAGCCCATTGTAAAATCATAGAGTATTAGCGTAAGGAAACCCGTAGAAACTGACACTGCAACAAAATACAACAACAACAAAAATACCACAGAGAATACGAAATACCGAAATTCCATGACCCGTAGCATTTTCTTCTATGCAAGATTCATGTGATTGATTATGATTAATGATGCTGAAACGTGAGTGGATGTGAGTGCTATCAATCAAAGAAAACAAAACCAAAAACGAACAAAAAAAAGAAAAACAGAAAAAACAGAAAATGAAATGGAGAAACATCATTGCTTATTATCATTAGATATAGAGTATCATGATCTATCTATTGACATCTATTGATCGAGCTCACACACACATCCATTATTAAAAACAATTATGAGATATATATATAACATAATTATATGTATTGATTGATTGTTTGATTGATTGATTTGAAGACGTATATCTCTCTCTCTGTCGATACGAACGAAACGCTAAACAATTGAGAATTAACATACTGCTTTTTGCATAGAAGTGTACCCTCATCCAATAACGCCGCTGCTACTTACCATTGGCCAACAAGCCCTATTTTGCCACCTATATCTAGTAGAACACCACATTTAGTGCCTGATACTCACATGCCATCAAATGGATCTGCAGTTAATACTAGCTACGCTACATCTTCCAACAAATACGGCAGCTGAATATCAGAAAGAGAGCGCTCCAACTCCGTGATTAACATCGAGATGCTAGCAATAAGAAGGCCACAACCACAACAACAACAACAACCATCATTATGTTCATCATCATCATCACAACCTCCTCCTCCTCACACACAACTGCGAACATTACGAGCTACGTCAACAACAACCACAACAAGAACAACAACAAATATGAATCCATCGATAACTACAATGCCCATGTCGAGATCCATGTCGCCCACAATGATCGAGATGGCGCTGAGGCAGCGTCTCACGCTGGATGAGCGGGAAGAAGACGAAGAAGGAGAAGAAGGAGAACAGGAACAGGAACAGCAAAAAGCGGAATCCGAATCCGAGTTCTATGAACTTCGGCTAATCCATCAACATCATCATCAACAACAACAACAACTTCATCAGCATCATCCAGCGGCATCGCAATCGCATTCGTATCGTCGCATACCCGAGACAACGACAACGATACCGATAGCGACACCGATAGCGACACCGATAGCGATACCGATAACAAGCGCCGCGACGACGACATCGATATCGATTGCCTCAAAGATCACTGAGAATAAGTTTACTAGGAAAAGAGAACGTGTATGCAATAATAGTAGTAATAATAGTGCGATAACGATAACAACTAATAATAATCATAACAACAATAATAATAATGCGAGTAATAATAGTAATATTAGCAATTATACAACAACAACAACAACAACACAAACATAAGCAACAACAACAACAACAAGTCGCATTTCGAATTCGTCGGCCTTTTGTAAATAGAGCCAAACACATTCGAAATAAGTACGAACAAAAGTCAAACGTTAGCATACAGAACTCTCTCTATATATATACTTTATATACTATATATGCGTACATACATACAACATACGATGCACACATATATGTGTATGTGTAACATGTAAATATATATACATATATGTGCACTTGATTAACTATATCGATATATACTCATACCTAAAAAGTTGCCTTTCTTTCTTTTCTTCTTTTTGTTTGCCAAGTCTAGAATAGAATAGCAAGTTTTACTTATCCCTTAACCTTAACAGACGCTCAAAGTGTATACATTATAATATAGTAATAATAATTCGAAATGTTCTATATCCAAAAGTCCGTCTGAAATATACTATCGTAAAAGTATCGGTATCTATTACAGTAATATAATTTCTGTTTAAGGTAAAACATTTAACACACAAATTAAATAATAACTAGAAAGTTTCCAAAAGTTCAAAAGTCCGTCTGAAAGCAGCCAGTAATGAAATATACTAAATATACTATACCATCGACAAAAATATCGATATCTTTTTATTAATATAATTTGTAAGTATAGTACAACTTTCTCTAAAAGTACTAAATAAAAACTAGAAACTTGTTATATCCAAAAGTCCGTCTGAAAGCAGTAAAAAATGAAATATACCAAATACTAAATACTATACTGAAGAATACTATCGAAAAACTATCGATATAAAAGTTCAAAATATAGTAAAACTTTTACAAAATATGCTATATAATAACTAGAAATGTTGTATATACAAGTCCGTCTGAAAGCACCAAGAAATAAAATATACTAAATGAAGTATACTATCGATAAAGTGTTACTATATATATTAGAATAATATAATTTCTTTCACAAAAAATACTAAATAATAACTTTGAACGTTGTATATCCAAAAGTCCGTCTGAGAGCGCATAAATTGAAATATACTAACATATACCAAACAAAATACTATATCGTTAAACTATCGTTAGCCGTTATGGCAATATAATTTTGAAGTAAAAATTCTAGACTTGGTTTACTTACTTTTTCGCCTCCACCCCCTCTACAGTATGTGTGTGTGTGTAAACGTGTATGTGTATATGTATATGTATATGTATATATCGGTGTGTGTGTTGATAGTAGAAGTATTCTAATTGTTGTATGTATTACAAGCTTAAGAAATCGGTGAACTCAACTCGAATCTTTATGGAAACCGTTTACCACACACACACACACACACACACACACACACACAGAGAGACACACACAATACATGCATACTAAATACTATATTAGCTCTGGCTTTAAACGAAACCCAAAAACCAAAAACACGATAAACTCAATTAAGAACCTGACTAGCTTTTCAGAGAGAGGTAAAGAGATAAAACCTAATAATAAATAGTGAAGAAAACCCGTTAAAAACAAAACAAAAAAAGAACAATTTTAATTGAATTTTGTAATATATTTAAATAACAAAAGAAATCTAAAAAAAAAACAAACAAACATACAAGAAAAACTAATTCAATTTAATATACAAATTAGTTGTAATATATATATATATATATACATATATATATATGAAAAGGTAAAAAACAATTTGAAAAATTCCCAAAAAAACCAAAAAAGGAAAAAGAAAATGATAAATGAGAATATAATATAGAGTAGTTAAAATAGCAGAGTGGCCGAGCTACGTAAGTTTTCTAAAGATTCTAAAAGGAAATGCATAGACATACTATAAAGTATTAACTGAGAGCATCGAAGTTAATTTTTTTTTTAATAGGTAAATGAAACTAAAATTTAACAAAATTGACAAAAATTAGTAAACCAAAAACAAAAGTATATAAATAAAATAAATACTAAATGAATATAGCGTGAGAATTATAAAACACATAAACTACCAAAAAAAAAATATATATATATACATATATGCTTTTAGGCAAGTCGCAAAATTGAAATTAACGAAAAACTAGAAAGAGAGAGAGAGAGAGATAAGAAAGGTTCAACAACTTCAACGTCAACTGAAACTGAATTCCCCCAATTGAACATGCCAAGTTGTCGCCGCAGAAAAACTAGAAAAAAACCAAAAACTAAAAAACCAGGGAACCAGAAACGGATCTAAAACAAAGAATAAAAAAAAAACAAAAACAAAATATGTAGCACTTCTATCAAAAGTAAAGTATCAAAATTCATATATTATTTATCTCTCAAATAGTACAACATTCCAGATCCCGTTAGAGTTGCGCAATAGTTACAAATTGATTTGGTCACACTTATTGTTACGAATCGTGCTTTGTGCTACGTTTATGCTGCAGAGATCTCGCAATCGTATTGCTCGTAGACTCCTACCCCCGTCCCTCCCTCCTCTTTACTTTTTGGACAAACAATACAAATATCGAACTACAAAAAAAAAAAAAAAAATACAATATATATTCTCAATTGCAGTAAGTTCATCAATGATTCGGAAAATTCTATAGTCGAAATATACCCATGAAATTAAATGAAATTATAAACGAGTATAAAAGCGTAAGTCAAGTGGAAGAAGTTAAAAAGAAAACCAAAAAAAAGAAAATACAAAAAAAAAACAAAACGAAACAAAACAAAAAAGGAACCCTTAAAAATGTATACCTATTTATAATATTGAATATTTAAATTGAAATTCAAATGAACGTTCAAGACTGCTGTCAAAATAGCTTTATCACAATAAAAAAACACACACATACATACATGAAAACGAACACTGTGGACAAGAAACACGTAAAAACACAAACCACAAACAAAAGAAAACAAAAAATAAGATGATATTATAATGAGAATGAGAATGAAAATGAAAATACGAAAGAAATACGAAATACGCCCAGCTTTAATATTATGTACTATAATGCATATTTGGGTTTCAACACTCCATGAAAAATCTTCAACAACAAAAACAACAACAACAAGAACAAGAACTACAACAAAAAACCATTAAAATTCTCCCGTTTGAACTGGTTTCCTAACACACAATACCTTGATACAAAAACCAAAACAAAAAAATACAAACGAAAACAAAAAAAATGAAAATCGAAAAATGAGAAAAATGAAAATGAAAACCAAAAACTTTGATATGAGGGACCGAAAATTCAAGACAGGTCTATATTATACACACAAAACGCAAGATATGCAAACCAAAACCAAAAACAAAGAAAACAAACAAAAAACAAAAATGAGAAAATAAATCCTTTTTAGCTGGTGAACAATATTTATGTACTACAAACGACATTGCATACAACAACAAAAAAAAAACTTATCCAACTATGCCAACTGAATACTGAACCGAATCGCACAATTATTTATGCTATGGAGCCCACGGTGGCACAGTGGGCACAGGCCAGCTGAAAAACGAAATCAAAGCAGAAAGCAAATTCAAAATCTTCAATAGCAAACACATAGGTTAAAGCTGCACAACTCGACTCGACTAGCGTATACCCTGTAACCGATGGCAAAAAGAGTGAGACAAAAAAAAAAACACAAACAAGATTTGTAGCCACCGTAGAAAGCATATCCTTATTAAAAAAACAAAAAGTAATCCAGTCAGTCTGCTCTAGAAACTCATATGCCTAATTCTCTGACGGAAAAAAACATAAACTGAAATAATTTTAAAAATAAGAAAAGGTTATTCTTATAGCTCTAGATTAGTACTTTAATTAGAGCTAAGAATAGTTTTGTAATTTTTCTGTTTACTGTTTTGATAGTTGCAAAAATTAACAACTTCGTACGCAAACCAAGCAAGTAAGAAAGTTACAGTTACTCAGAAGTGGGCGTGGCAAAAATTTAAAACAAACTTGATCTGCGTGCAAACATCTGCTGTCGAAAATTATAGCTCTATCTCTTATAGTCGCTGAGATTTAGGTGTTCATACGGACAGACGGACAGACAGACAGACGGACATGGCTAGATCGTCTCGGCTGTTGATGCTGATCAAGAATATATATACTTTATAGGGTCGGAGATGCCTCCTTCTATCTGTTACATACATTTCTTTCTATTCTATGGGTAGCGGGTATAAAAATGAACGATTTTATATATTTTATCGTAAAACAATCTTAGCTCTAAATATAGTGCTAATCCAAAGCTTGAAGAATAACCTTCACTTATTTTGAAAATAGTTTTAGTTACAGAGAATTACCTCTATATATTTGAAGAGTATAAAGAAGAAGATAACAAAATAATATTCAATCCATAGATTAGATTTGTAGAGAACAACTTGAGCATTCGGTTACAGGGAAAGGAAATTCACCTTAGTTTGTATTTGCACTGGCCCACTGTGCACTGTGTGTATACAATGTGTCTGTCTCTCTCTAACTGTGCGTGTGCATGTATGTATGTGTGTGTGTGCGTGCGTGTGTGTGTGTGTGTGTTCTCCCTCCCGTATAACATTTGTATGTATGTATGTGTGTGTGTTCTTCTCAACAGCGAAACGTAAAGCAAACGAAGAAGCAGAAGCAGAAGAATATGAAGAAGAAGCAGAAGAAGACGAAGATGAGGATGATGAAGAAGAAGAAGATGATGATTACGGTTTACTTCTACTACGAAAATCACAAAGTATTGCATAGCTTCTTCTCAGTTCTCAGTTAACGTTTCCATTCACGAATTGAGTTCGATTCAAACCACAACAACAACAACAACAACAACAACAATAAGAACCACAACAACAACAACAACAACTTACAACAAGATGAAACTTTTGGTATATTTACACACAGCAAACTAAAATACTGACAAAAAGAATAGATACTAGAAAAGTATAAAAATAGAAATCCGGCCTCTATAAAAACCAAAAAAAAAAAAAAACTAAATTATATACGGCATAGCATAGAAAAAGTTAAACAACAACAACAACCAAAAACCACAACAGCAAAAATATTGATTAAATGGGTTATACAACAACAACAACAACAACAACATGAAGAACAACAGCAAAACGAAAAACAACAACAAGAAATCATACTATATACTATAGACTATACTATATATATACATATATATATATATATACTATATACTTAACAAAAAACCAAAAAACGAAGATCATATTTGACTTTACATGTATTATAAGTATGTAATGTATTCAGTAGTTGAACGAAAGCCGAAGCAAAGACCAATTTATTAAGCATAACAATTATTTGTTAAACTAAACAATAACAAAAAAAGAAAAACCAAAAAACTAAAAAAAAAAACAAATGCGAAACAATTTTTTATTAACATGTAAACGAAGATGGAAATGAACCAGAGAGAAATGATGATGAAAAGGAAATTAAAAAACAACCAATTTAAACTAATCCCAAAACTTAAAGATAACAACCAAAAACAAAAAACAAATTAAATTGACAAAAAAAAAAAAAAACAAAATCCCCCCCAAAAAAAAAAAAAAAAACTAAGTTAAACGCTAACAACTTAAACAAATAAAATATAAATTAAAAGATTAAACTTAAAATTAAACAAAACACAAGTTTCTAAAAGAAATGAATGCTAAAAGGCCCCTTCCCCCTCCCTAAAAAAAAAAAAAATAAAAAATAAAAACCCACAAAAAGAAAAACTAAATAAATGAATAATATATATATATATATATAAAGTTCCCCAAAACAAAAAAAAAAAAAACAAGATGTAATTTACATACAATTCAGTGGCTAAAACAAATAGTTTATTTTGAATTAACGGTATTGTATATTTAAATTAAAATTAAATTAATATTGTTATCTTATCGAGGAACCGTGTTTTGCAAAAGCTTTAATATTTAGGGTGCCTACAATTGCTAAATTAGTATTTTACGATTTAAACAAAATATAAAAAAAAGAAACACAAAACGAATACGCAAAAATACAAAAATACTAACAACAGTTACAACACACACACACACAGACACGCACACACACACATGCATACACACACAGACACACACACACACATACATACATAGGAGAAGATCCGAAGAAAAGAAAAAAATGAAGTCCTCAAGGAAAGGATTCAAATTGAAATTAACTTTGCGGCTATTTCAAAAAAAATGTACACAACATGAAAAACAAAAAATATACAAAATAAACTAAAACAAAACTAAGAAAATACTAAAAAAAAAAAAAAACAACAACAATTACTAAAAACACAAAAAAAAAACCAAACAAAAAACAACTAAAATACAAAAACACAAAAAATATGTATTTGGGATATGAATTTTAAGAATGTTTATTAGATTTACGATTTGTTATTTTGTATACATATGTATGTATTGTAGTATAAACTGATCTGATTTTTTTTTTTGCTCATTAAGCATTTACCTCGTAAGGATTCCCCCACTATTTATAGCAAATTTACCCATTACATTAAACAATTGATGTACTGTTATAATGTACACCCCTCCTCCTCCCCCTACTCCCCTACTCCACCCTTCAGAAAGCAAACAAATGAACAACAACAACAACAACAAAAGAAAGAAAGAAAGAAACAAGAAAATTCAATAGAAAATAAACAACATTTAAATGGGATGAACAAACAACAAAAACAAAACACAACAACAACAACAGCAAATTAAGTAAAATTGTAAATTATTAATTAATGAAAACAAAAAAATTGAAAAATTTTAATATAATAAAGGGCTTTGTATGAAAAAATATTTAACAAACTTCTTTCTTATTGACTTTTTCAATGTTTATGCCTAGGAAAAGAAGAAAAGTAAGTCTATATATAAAAAGTAAGCCTATATTATATTTATTTTTTCGTTCTAAGCAACTCAACAAAGCTGGAACTCAAGAAACAGCAATATTTTAGAGTTTTAGAGAAATTATACATTTTTATTTTAGTATTTTTGGTATATTTTTTAATAAAGACACTAGTTTTCCTTAATTCCTAAAATAGCCTTTGGTATTTTCTAGTATTTTTAAAATTTATTTATTTGGTATATATTACAACAAAACTTCATTATTTTGCTTTTATTCCTAAAATTGTTTTAGGTATATTTTAAGTATTTTGTGTGGTATATTTTGGTATATTTAAAAATTAAGACCGCTCTTTTTTGCTTTTATTCCTAATATAGCCTTTTATATATATATTGTAGTGTTTTTGCAGTATATTAATTCGGTATATTTTAAAATTAATACCACACTCGCTTGTTTTGGCCTTACCCAAATATTTTTTGGCATAGTTTTAGTATTTTGTGGTATATTATTTTGGTATATTTTTGTTAAATTAACACCGTACTATTTTGCTTTTATTCCTAAAATAGCTTTTGGTATATTTATAGTATTTACGCGGTATAATAATTTGGTATACTTGAAAATAAATACCGCACTCGCTTGTTTTGATCTTTCCAAATGAACTTTGAGTATATTTTTAGTAATTTTGCGGTATATTTGAAAATAAACACCGCTCTATGTTGTTTTTTTTATCCGAAAATAGGTTTAGGTATGTTTTTGCGGTATATTAATTTGGTATATTTTAAAAATACCGCACTATTTCCCCTTTTATTTTCCTTTTATTTCAAATGGATAATAGGTATCTCATAGTCCAGCACACTCGACTGTAGCGTTCTTATTGCAATTCGTTGTAAGCAACTCAATGAAGTTGGGTAAAAATGCCTCAGATATTTTATTGTTACAAAATAAAAAGACATTTCTATTGCAGACAGTTTATTGAAGAATATTTTGTTTCTTTTTACAGAAATTTGAATTTCACTTACACTTAATTAATAATTAATAATTTATTTGGACGCATCAATGGAATTTGCACGTAAGTTAAAACTAAAATATTTACATAGATAAAAAAACGTATTTAGGTGAAAGGTAAAAAAAAAAGAAATTTATATTGGGTGGGTTCGAATTGCATCGGCATCGGCTTCATAGAGGCTGAGGCTGAGGCGGCATTTGTGACGATTATGATTATCACTAGGCATAAAATACAAATACATAACATATACAATATAAAATATAGATAACATAATACATAATACATATAGTAATATGAATTAATCTCAGTCGAGATGACTAGCCAAACAAATTGTGCAGCTTCTGGCGAAAGAAACCCAACTTATTCGATTCCGCTTGAGCGGCGCGTTTCGCCTTCAATTCGCTCTTGAAGAGCAGCCAATCCCGTCGAATCTCTGGATTAGCTGGTCCCCACTTTTCACTCGGTCGGAGAGATTTCATGAAAGACTAGTTGAATACAAAATAATATTAGAAATGTCGATTATAAAGTTGTATTTTGTATTCTCTACCTTGACAAAGCCGCCTTCCATGTGATGACTGATGTACCACCAGCCCCAGAGGGGAAATTGCGCTGCTCCCACAGCGAAGAGTATCCAGCCAGCAACTGCATTGAAAAGTTAATAGTTAATAATTGTTAAAGTTATCCATCAAGTAGTTAGAACACTCACTGTCTCCCGAAAGCGGAAAGTATGATTCACTGTACTTGATCGGCTGTATCGTAACCATCGAGTAGATGAAGATCACAATCATCATGACGGGCGTGAAGAAGAACCAACAAATGCGCCAGTAGAACGACACTTTCTTATTGCACATGAACTCAATGTCATCGCACAGGTTTTGCAGACCTAAGAGGGGGAGGGAAAAGCCATGAATTATGAATAGTCTTCACTAATAACTCATTCAACAAAGTGAACCAAAAGATTAAGATCATTTTCATCATTCCTTTTTGCTTAGTTGTTTCATTTGTATTCTTTTGTTCGCTCAGTTGTTCAATTTTAGTTCGTTATGGTTCAATTTTGATCTTTAGTTTATTCAATTGTTCAATTTTAGTTCGTTCTTGTTAATTTTTGCTCTTGAGGTCGTTGTACTGTTCAATTATAGTTCGTTCTTGTTAATTTTGGTTCATTAATTCGTTCAGTTGTTCAATTTTAGTTCGTTCTGGTTCTTTTTAGATCTTTAGTTCCTTCAGCTGTTCTCTTTTAGTTCGTTCTGGTTCTTTTTAGATCTCTTGTTCGTTCAGTTCAATTTTAGTTCGTTCTGGTTCATTTTTGTTCATTTATTCGTTCAGTTGTTCAATTTAGTTCGTTCTGGTTCTTTTTAGATCTTTAGTTCGTTCACTATTTCAATTTTGGTATTTGAATTTTTGTTAGTACCTTCAGTTCACTTTTGATATTTAATTCTTTCTACTTCACTTGCTCAATTTTGAACTTTAGATCGTTCTGTTTAATTAATTGCATTTTGATCTTCAGTTCGTTTCGGTTCATTTTAGATCTTGAGTTCCTTCTTGTTAAGTTGTTCAATTTTATTCGCTAGTTTCTTTGGTCACTCTTGATTATAAGTCCGTTCTGTTCGTTAACATTTTAGATCTTTATTTCGTTCTTGGTCAGCTGTTCAATGTAGTTTCTTAGTTCATTCATGTTCAGTTGATCACTCGTGATCTTCAGTTCTTTCTTGCTTCCAAGTATGTTCCATTTTTTATTAGTCGTTCGTTAAATAGTTTTTGGTTTTTTCATTTTCTTTCAGCTCTTTGATTAAGTTCGATTAAAATGGATTTTTGAAACTCAATAACTCAAAACAGAAGTAAAAAGATATTTATAAAACTAAATAGAACATTTCCTATTCCCAACTAAAGCAATATCATATTTGAAATCAAAAAAACGAATGATGAACGAAATCAAACGATAAACAAAGTTGGTAACAATATCAAACAAACTAGTTCACTCTTCAAAAAAGAACAAACGAAGTTTGCACCACCCAAAAATAGGGAGAATACTTTGTTCAAACATTAATGATGCTCACCATAAATCCACACAATGCCAGCGAGTTCGAAAATGGCCAATATAAAGACGACATAGGTGCCTCCGTAGAAGTCCACAAGCGTGAGGATCCACTGACCTCCCTAGAGAAAAGAAACAATCAGAAAATAAAACAAAAATGTAAAGCGAAGTCAGTCCTAAGACCTTACCGGAGTGACGTAGACGAGACCCATGAGAAAACCGCAGATGGATGTAGTAAGAGCGACCTTCCAGTACTTCCACGTCTTGAATTGATCACAGATGATGGTCACAATGGTGCTCTGGAGTGCGACAATTGATCCGATGCCCAGGACGAAGAGCATGAAGAAGAAGAGTACCGAAAAGAGTTGGGGAACAGCCTGGAATTTGGATATCGCATCCGGATACGAAATGAAGGCCAATCCCGTTCCGCTCCGCACCACATCCCGAATATTCTCGATCTGCAGATTATGCGCCAAGTTGCCCAAGATGGCAAAGATGGTGATGCCACCTAATAGACTCGTCAACGTATCCAACGTGGTGACAATCATGGCATCTCTGTGTGAAGAACTTTCAACCTTAGCACATCAAATGCATCAGCTATAGATATCATGATGATATTACCTGTAAATGCTGTGATTGAATCGATTGTAGGAGGCAAACATGATGATGGGGCCACAGCCAACGGCCAGCGAGAAGAAACACTGAACAACCGCCTCCTTCCACACCGTCGGGTTCAAAAGCTCATCCCACTGGGGCTTCAGGAAGAAGATGATCCCATCGACAGCACCCTCAAGGGTCACAGCTCTGCCCAGGAGAGCGAACAGCACCACATAGGGGAACAGGGCTAGGAAATAGGCTGCTTTCCCGGAGCTCTTCACGCCTCGCATGATCACCAGGAAGATGACGATCCACGAGACGAACAATGCGATCGTTAGCTTCCAGTCTGGTTCGCCAATGCCATCCGAAATATCCGATTTCTCCTTGATCACCTCTTTGCTGCAAGCATTTGCATTTTTAATTGTTCTCAGTTACGCTTTCTTCGCTATTTCGCCAATGAAGTGCATTTCAGTTTTTTTTTTAAAGTACTTTCCTACTTTCAATTCTATTAAATAAGTAAGTATTTCTACTTGTAGTAAACTATCTCTTCTAAGTTTAAGGTGATTCTTAGTTACACTTTCGACGGTATTTCACCAATGAAGTGCATTTCAGTTTTTTATAATTTCATACGTTCAATTGCATTTAAATTGCATAATTGGTATAACTTTTAAAAAGTAAATATTTCTACTTTTAGTCATCTACTACTACTACATATATATAAGGTTATTCTCGATTCTACTTTAGATAGTATTTCGCCAAAGAAATACATTTAAATTATTTATTGAAATTGCATAGTTAATGTAACTTTTAATAAGTAAGTATTTCTATTTGTAGTCAACTATCTTTTCTACATTTGAGGTGATTCTTAGTTTCACTTTCGACAGTATTTCGCTAAAGAATTTCATTTCAGCCTTTACATATTTTCATACTTTCAATTGTATTAAACTTGTTAAAACATTGCTATCAACATGTCAGCTTTTTATTGATTTGATATTTAAAACCGACTTTGTTCATATTCAAAGCTTTTCCAGTTTCACTTCCAACCCGAAATCTCCATAAATTTGTCTCTCTTCTTTTTAAAATTTCTGTAGAAAGTATTTATTTATTTTTATTTGTTTCTGTTCCATATTTAATGAAATTCCCAGTTTCATTTTCCTCCCTAAATCTCCATCGGATTTGTTTTCATTTCTCCTATAAATTCGCTGGCCTCATTTGATGTGATAATTAATGCATTTCCCAGTTTCACTTTTGCCACTAAATCTCTAATTTCAAAATTGTTTACTTTGTGCAATTCCCAATTTCACTTTCGCTACTAAATCGCTAATTTTTAAATGTTTACATTATCAAATTCCCATTTTCTATTTTACCCATAAATCTCCAATGCTCAATTTTTGCATCATTTCATTCTAAGATAAATATAGTTTTAGTTTACAACATTAGCTCATAACAATAATTCTATAATTTTATTGTTATTGTTATTGTTATTCACTTTTCGTCTATAAAAAAAAACTGAAAGCTTGCTCGTAAAATCGCAGTAAAAGTTTGCAAAATTTCTATGACAAAGTGATATCCGCACTTTAAGTGAAGTCGTGACGACTTGCAAATACCCTGCGTGTACTTACAGAAAGTATAATTCGGAACTGCTTTGCAATTGCGTCGTGGTTGAATTATCCTTCGTAAGCAGATCGCTGACATTGCTCCATAAGGAGGAGCGAGTATCCTGATCCGGACGAGAGTTGACGCAATTGAGCCAATCCTCGCGACAATAGGACCAAGGCAACTCGGCTTGGAACGAGACGAACAGATAGTAGAGAGTCAAAGCGAGCAGCGATGAATAGTAGGTGATGATGCAGATCGTGGCAAAGGCTTGGCCATAGCCAACGCCCAGAAACGAGGGACAAATTGACCAGATCTTCACGGTGCCCTGACTCGTAAACTGTCCGATTATCATCTCCAGATAGTACATGGGTTTACCTATATACAGATGTAGATGGGGAATTAGTCGAATATAATTTTGTTGAAATGTGCTTTACTTTACACTCACCGATCAGAAAGAGCACAATGATGTAGGGTATGAGAAAGGCGCCGCCTCCATTCTCATAGGCGGTGAATGGAAATCTCCAAACATTTCCCAATCCCACCGAAACCGAAATGCACGACATTAAAAACTCCAATCCATTTGACCAATTCGTTCGTTCCTGATCCCCATTTTGTGCTTCCTTTTCGTGTGGCTGCAAATGCAAAGCAAAGCAAAACAAGTAAGAAAGCTGCATTCGAGTGTGCTCGACTGTGAGATACCCATTTTTAATAAAAGCAAAATATTACAGTATTATTCTCAAAATATACCAAATGTACTACAAAAATACTAAAAATATGTGGTATATTTGGTATACAGATATAGTACCACATACAAAATATACCATAGACGACACAATATACCAGATTGTCAGCCAAAGCAACTAAGACCCTAACTAAGTAGGTGTTTTTGCCTATACTCAACATTGAATTTTAATTCCATTGGAATATTTTTTTAAGTTTACACAAAACAATACGGTCTCGTTTACAAAAATGTATAATTTGTCTAGCCTAGAATGCATAAATGGTCCTAGTCCTAGTTCACTAGTGTATAGCTTCTTGTACTCTAACAAAAAATGAGTGTGCGCGAATCGATCATCGATGGGTTTTCGCTGTGCGCAGATCGAAGATCAAACAATTAATTGCTACCTCTGTCTTCTTGGCAATCGGCGTAAACACAGACCAGGCGCGTATCCACTTGCGCACAACGAGCAGCCAAATGATGCCATAGACGACGCAGACAGCAGCCTCCAGCCTCCAGATAGTAACCATCAAAGGTTATTTCTCACTTGCCCCGCACTCTTGGTGCACTCCTGCAGCTCTTCTTTGTTGAGGCAGAGATTTGTGGACTGAGTGCTGCACTGCTTAAAGGTGAGTACATCTTTGCCACCCAGATTGCACAGTGTGTTAAGGAATGTCATATATGATAGGTGCCGCCCACAGCTGGATCCGAGACCATGGCAGCCACAAACATGGAATACAAAAATACTTGATGGCAGCCGTAGCTGGTAACGAGCAGTACATAGTAATGGAAGGGAACCTCGCCAAAGCAATGCGCCATGGTATCGCTCTCAGATACAAGTTCATGGGGGGCAAGATGATCTGCAGCGGTATCAAGGGCATGGCCAGCTTCTCCTTGGGCACACCAGCATCGATCAGTTTCAGTGACGTCACGGCATCGGAGGCGGCAAACTTCACCTTGACGGTGGAAGGAGTATAGCCGCCAGAATTTGTACGGGACGCTTGTGCGCTATATCCCACAGGACTTTGTAGCTCTCGTGTATGTTGAGCTCGTGCTCATCCTTGTAGCGGGCATCTGTGTGCGCATCCTCAACGTGGTTCTCCTTCTTGAAGTGGCCATCTTCATCTATCATCATCTTCATCTATGAATGTGATGTCCCAGAAGTAAAGGAATCGCGGTAGTGTTACCCTAGTGTTGCCCTCATCCGAAGGCACATCACGCAAATACGAGTTGCAGATGTCCTTTGACATCCTCCAAGGCCATAAACACCACATCATATCCAAGGAAATAGCCAGCTGTTTGTCCCACACTATTACAGGTGGAGGCGTAACAAGGATTGCAAAGCTTCAACATGGTCAGCGCCCAGCCATCCACAGCAATATCCTGTGTGGCAGCTAGGAAAGAACAGCAGCGTTATCAGCGGCACATTGGGCTCCAGCGATCCACGTGCACCGATAGCAGCAGGATGATAGCATCCACCAAGCAGATACTGCACTGGGACCAGCCACGATTCATACAACGAGTCCACAATGGACGCCCACAGCAACTTGATAGGCAAAGGAGAACTCTGCCTGTTGCTTGTAGCTGCATTGGCACAGCAGCTGAGGTCAATGGGGCATACCCAGGCAGTATGTAGAGGAACAGAAGTACGGCAATCGGGCTTCTCGTGTTCATCTTGTCCAGTTGGAGATGTCGATCGAGATGAGATCGTTCGATTCACTATTGCGGCGACGACGTCGTTGCAGCCGTTTGTTTTTCTCTTTTTGTAATCAGCTCCAAGTGGAAGAAAAACAACAATACTGAAGGTCCACGTCCAGTGGTCAATTCTATGTTAGCGAGTAATTTGTGCTGAGTTTCAAGTGGTGCCTTATATAGTATGCTTGATCTTTCCGGATTATTAGAGAATTTATCAAGTTAAATTGCACTATATTTTATTTCATAATGACGATGTGGCGACGTAGTTTGTGGTAGTTTGTTGACGGTTTGTTGACGTTTTCAAAAGTATTTATTTAATAACTTCGACAATTTTTATCTGATCGCAACGAAATTTTTAGGAATCACAACTACAATAGCTATTATTGAATATACCGACTCTAGCTTTAAAATTGCGCTTGTTAGTTGATTTTTTTCGATTTGCGGGGGCGGAAGTGGGCGTGGCAAAAATTTGAAACAAACTTGATCTGCGTGCAAACATAATAAATGCTGTCGAAAAAAATTATAGCTCAATCTCTTATAGTCTCTGAGATCCAGTGTTTCATACGGACAAACAGACAGACAGACAGACAGACAGACAGGCTGACGGACATGGCTAGATACTTTATGGGATCGGAGATGCCTCCTTCTACCTCTTACATACATTTCCTGCCGGCACAAAGTTATAATACCTTGGGTAGCGGGTATAAAAAAAGGTTTCACTTGGACTTTTGGTCAAAAATGTTTAACGAATACACCTGAGATAAGGCGTAACAATTTTTTTTGCGTTTTTTTTTTTTGCTGTCTGTCTCTCGCGACTAGCCAAAAATAGAAAATTCTTTATGCTTCGTTCGCTTAATGCCAAGTAATGGCCATAAAATGCATATCTTTGTGGTTTGCCTAAGATTAGATTATATGTCTGCAGATATAATTCTTTTATGATCTGCCACAGTTCATAAATGTCGCGAGTCAGTAAATTAACGTTTTCTACGAATTCATTTTAGCCATTTTTTTTTTTTAAGAAAATTAGTTCAAAGTCCCAGTTTATCTGCCAATTGAATTGTTAATTGTTCCACACAACATTGACATTGATTGAGCAATGATCGTGGACTTGAAATAATCTCTATTATATGATGACCGAAAAGTACAGCGCCATCATCTAGTATTCGACTTGTAAACCAACAACAACAAAAGCAAAGGAAAGAAAATATTGCACCAGTTAATTGGCAGCGGCATAAACATTTAACAGCCTCGTTACTACCAACATCAACATCAACATCAAGTTAATAACTTAATTGGAGACTTGGCCGCTGGCAGAAATAAATCGCAGTTGAATTATTGGGAAATTCAATTTACGACCTTCGATAAGATAACGAAGCAGCTTTTTTCGGTTTCGTACTTAAGACATTCTGGGAAAACGCGTGACAGGCGCTTGAACGATAAGAAAACAGAGCAATGCGGAAAACTCTAAAACACAGTCAACGAAATTAAAAGAAAAGCTTCTGAAGCAAAACTTTAAAACACACAAAAAAGTACAACTATGAAAGTGCACAGAGATAAAAAAGCAAGCGCGGACGACGAAATACATTTGGCGCATTCATTTATATACTATATAGGCTAATATACTCTACAGTATACTATATACTATATACAGTATATCATTTATGCATAATTTCATTTATTTATTAGACGATCATGTTGGTTTTTTATAGTTATTATTTACTATAGGTATACTACTACAATATATTATACCATTTATATTTAAGTAGTACACATATAGTAAATACGAGTAGTCATACCATATACCATATGTATAGTATATACTATTTACTATGTAGAGTATATTATTTATACTTCTTTTCATTTAACTACTTTGCGATCACTTTAGTTTTTCATAGCTTCTATTTACTATATATACTGTTATACTATACAAAATACTATATATTATATATAGTATATATTTTTTATACTTCATTTAATTTAATTTATAATGCGATCACTTTGGTTTATTTATTTATTTACTTATTTGAAAACCTAATCCGATTTGCAGTAAGTCATTGGATATTTTCTCAGTGTAGTATAATAATATGTATATACTATATACTATATATAGTATATTACTTATACTAATATTCATTTAATTACTATGCGATCATGTTGGTTTTTCATAATAATTAGTTAATTGAAAATCTGACTCGATTTGCAGTGAGTCATTAATGATTATTTCAATGTAGTACTATAATAGGTGAGTATATACTACATACTATATTCCATATAAAGTATATTAAATATATAGTATATTATTTATACATATTGTAATTTAAATTATAATGGCATCACGTTGGTTTTTTTTCATAATAATTAATTCATTGAAAACCTGACTAGCTTTGTAGTGAGTCATGGGACATTCTCTCAGTGTAGTACCATAATATGTTGTATGTATATACTATATATTATATCTACTATATTAATTATACATATTTTATTCAATTACTATGACATTAGCTTGGTTTTCCATAATACTTAGTTCAAAATCTGAATCGCTTTGCAGTGAGTCATGGGGAATTCTCTCAGTGTAGTTCTATAATATGTATAGTATATACTATATACCACATGTAGTATATTTTTTATATAGTTTATTATTTATACTTATTGTAATTTTAATTATAATGCCATCACGTTGATTTTTTCATAATAATTAGTTAATTGAAAATCTGAATCGCTTTGCAGTGAGTCATGGGGAATTCTCTCAGTGTAGTCTGACGCGGTTGTAACGGTGTAATTACCCGAGCACTTAATTTGAATAATGCACGCCACGTCCCGAAGTCGGTTGAAACGGTGAATTCGTGAATATCATATACATATTTCTAGCGTATTCACAAGACGCTCTGACCACAAAGATTTTTGCTATGCATGCTGTCAGGTCTAATGAGTGATTGAGAAGCAACATGTGAACAATGCAAATATTAGTAATAAATGAGTGAAACAATTGTAATTCCCCCCGAGAGTTATCATATACATATGTATGTAGGAAGTACCCAACAGCAGCAGTTGAAACTTGACAATATTTGCAGTTTGGTTTAACACATTCATTTGCATTTTGCATTACATGAATCCCTCAAAACTTGTTGATGAATCAAGCGACATCTACAATTGTAACTGTCTATTAACTTATAATATGATATATAGCTAGACTCTCTACATACAGCAAAAATAGCAAATACTATATACGATATCTATGGACATATATAATATATTATTATTATGACTATTTTTGTTTACGATTGTTTAAACAGCTTTTTAGCCAACACTTTCGCAGCAGCTCACAAGTGTCTGGGAATGTGAAGCGTGCGCTCTTTTTCACACTGACCGAGCAACAAGATACCCTGTAATTGTTACTTAACTTTTATTATTGCAATTGATGCTTAACGTACGTATTTACAGATTATGCATATCATATTATTATGACAACAACTAGAAAAGTTATTCACAATTTAAATGAAGTTACTTTTTAGATACCCTGTAATAAGCTATTCACGCATTCTTAACTTTTTTTAATTTTTAGACTTCACTTGACTGATTGAACTCACTTTTACTTTCACTACAACTACAAAACTTTTTAATCAGTTAAATGTTTCGACTTTGTAGATACCCTGTAATGAGCTAGATGCGCCTTTGATTCTTAACATACTTTTTTAATTATTATAACGAAATGTGATTTCTTTGATACCCTGTTATTTTCACTTTATGCAGCAAGCTTAGTCAAAATTTAAATGTTTCGACTTTGTAGATACCCTGTAATGTGGTAGGCAACTGGCTTTTCAGTTATTGGACTTCGCATGACTGATTTGACATACTTTTATTTAATCAGTTAAATGTTTCAACTTTTTAGATACCCTTTAATGAGCTAGAAATGCAAATAAAGCCCTTTTATATTCACCTAAATACCCTGTAATGAACTAGACACGCATTTTAAGTCTTTTTATATTCACCCAAATCTAGCAAAGCTAAAATTATTTGCTTACTACACTTTACGCACCTTTTCGACTAGCCAGATACCCTGTAATCCTTAGTGCATACCCTGTATTTTCTCCCTCCCTCTCTCTCTCTCTCTCTCTCTCTCTCTCTCTCTCTCTCTCTCTGTCCGCATAACAACTGTGTTTACTACATTAATTTTTGTTCTTATTTTTTGTTTTCAGTCTGCGTGCACAAATATTTAAAAATATCTTTACATGTTTACTTTTACTGTCCATGAACGAATTCGTGTTTTTTGTGTTTTTATTTCTGTTCCGAAGCAGACCTTTAACCAGTTTCAGCTTTGTCAAATACAGTTACATTTGTGATCTGCTGAATAATAATGAATAATACTTTGAACACTTTCTTTACGACAACTTGTCTCGAGAGAATACTTGAATTTCAAAGTTGATAACAAATTTGTGTTAATTGCACTTAAGATTTCAACGATCTGAGGATCACATAATAATAATAATGAATGGTGGCAGAACAGCTTGGAGAATTTAAAGTATTTGGGTGTGCAAACATACTTGAGGCACGTTATCAGTTCATCGTCTGTCAACGATATTTTAAGTCGGTTAAGTACTAGGAATTTAATTTCCGGCAATCTTCTCAGTTTTGCTTATCTAGAATTTGGGATACTATCAGCGATAACACGACATTCGAAGTGATCAACATGATCTGCAGAATATACAGAGCTAAAGACTTTAAATGATTTGCAAAACTGAAGATCATTTGAAGATCTGTTTGTTTTATACTCTGCAAACATTGTAAAACATTCTTCTCTACATTGATCTTGAAGCCTTATTGCTTCAAAATAGATGCGTTTTTATCTGCAATGATTTGCACAACTAAAGATCATTTGAAGATCAGTTAGATCTGTTTAATGCTCTGCAAACATTGTAAAACATTCTTCAATCTAATCTTACCTTCATTTTCTTGCATTTCTACATTGATCTTCAAACTTTATATCTGTAAAATATATCTTCAATGATTTGCAAAACTAAAGATCATTAGAAGATCTTTCAGTTGTAAAACATTCTTTAATCTAATCTCGCCTTCATCCATATACTTGTATCTCAACCTTGTAACTAATCTAAATATCATTAGAAGATCTTTTTAAACTTTTACATTCTGCATTCGAATCTTAGCTTTATCTACTTCGAATCTTCTATCTGCAAAATATATGCGCAATAGATCTGCAATGATTTGAAAACTGAAGATCAGTAGAAGATCTCTAAGATCTGATTTATGCTCTGTAAAACTTTGTTTAATCTAATTTTAACTTCACCCATATACTTCCATATCTAAGATTTTCAAAACTAAAGATCAGTTTAAGATCTGCTTCAACTACTTGCGCCTTATATCTGATCTAAAGATCATAAAGAGATCATTTCAATCTGTTTTACATTCTTCAACCGAATCTTAGCTTCCACAACTTGTAACTTTTGCATAGATCTTAGTATCTAAAGATCAGTCGAAGATCAGTTAGATCTGTTGTAAAACATTCTTCAACCGAATCTTAGCTTCATCTACTTGAATCTCTACATTGATCTGAAGATCAGTAATAGATCTGTTAAATGTGTTTTATATTCTTCAAACTAATTTCGCCTTTATCGATATACTAGCATCGCTACATTGATCTTCTGATATAAAGATCAGTGGAAGATCAGTTAGATCTGTTGTAAAACATTCTTCAACCAAATCTTAGATTCAGCTATTTGCAGTAGAAGATCTATTAAATCTGTTTTACATTGTTCAATCTTGCAACTTTTGCATTGATCTTCGCGCCTTCGATTCTCACTGAGATCTTCAAGATCTATGCAAACATTTAACGATCAATTAGAAGTAAGATTTCAAGGCAGTTGCGATCACATTTATTTGCGTGCTGATCTTACAATTACAAGCAGATAATTGTTCTGGGAAATACCTTGTGACTGACTTTGCTTTGCGTTGCTTTGCTTCGCTTCGCTTTGCACTTGGTCTTAAGTTGGCAGAAGATAAGTAATACTAAAAAACGGATATCTTGAAGGGGGTCTATTGTTATAGCATAGTATAAACATAGAAGATTGTCGGCCGCTTGGATTTTTAATGATGCCCCAGGCGAATAATAATAATAATAATAATGATGATGGTATTATAAACTCATTAAAATCGTTTAATAAATCAGAGCAACAAACAACAACGTTTTTTTTTCTTTTTCTTTTTCATTTTAGGGCTGTGCGATCATATAAGTCAAGTGTGACTCTTGTGATATGAAATCGAGGCGGGGGGGCGGGCAAAAACGAAAGCGAAATGCGGAAATATTACTTACGTCTGTTTTGCTCGAGTTGTTGTTGCCGTTAGCGGTGTTGTTGGCGGTGTTGTTGGCGGTGTTGTTGGCGGTGTTGTTGGCGGTGCCATTGGCCCCATTCGACTGTGGCATTGTCTTCAATTCCATGTTGCAAGGCGCAATTAAGCGAGGTAAATATTTTTACTCGTTTTTTGTTAACTCTCTGTTATTGTTGGATTTTTATATGATTTTCTGCACTGTCGCACATTCAATTTAAGTGTAAAAAAAAAACAACAAATTAATAACAAACTGGCCAAGCAATTAGTTGAGTAGTACTTGACTGAATACCATTGAATAAATGCTGCCGCGAAACTCGCGAAATCGCAATCGGAATCGGAGTCGAAGTCAAAGCGCGTCGCGTTTTGTTTTGTTTTGAGCTGTGCTGTTATGTGATGTGATGTGATGCCGTGAATGCCGCAGCTAGAACTGAGAGCCAAACGAGTGCTTCAAGCGCTTTAAGAACCCATCAACAACAGCTGCAGCTGCAGCAACAAGTACGACTACGGGCCGTATACATAATATAACGTATACGAAGCGTACGTCAAACATTTATGAGTCGCTTGGCTAAAAGGCACTCGATGATCATCGTTGCTGAAGCTCAACAACGATCATCAACTTCAGCATTCAACGAAGTTCGCTTCGCGTTCGTCTTTTTGTTGTTGTTCGTATCAAAGGGAATAAACTGTTAGAGAGATCGAAAGGGAGAGCGATAGAGAGAGAGAGAGAGAGAGAGAGAGACTCAGCAATAGACTCCAAGTTGTGGCGTCTTCTCACTTAAAACTTCTAAGACCGCAACTGCTATTTTTATGAGCTGTTTAGGATTATTATTAAACACGATTGACGCGATAAATTTCCAACAAAAATCTGCGCGAAAATATTCCAATGGAGTTTCCCTTGCGTGATCAAAATAAAAAATTATATACAAGTATTAAGTAAGCAATTGGAAGAAAACAAAATCTCATATAACAATTCTCAATAATAAAATTCTTTATAAATTTAAATAAACTTAACATTTTATATTTCACATTGTAAATTTTACATTTTACTATTTGCATTTTACATTTTAATTTTTACATATTAGATATTAAATTTTAAATTTTACTTTTTCCATTTTCATTTTACATTTTATATTTTATATTTTACATTTTATATTTTTATTTTATATTTTACTTTTTACATTTTAAATTTTACATTTTCCTTTTTACTTTTTACATTTTTCGTTTACAATTTTCTTTTCAGCATTGAACATCAATTTGTTAAGCAAGATTAATTTTAATTTTTCATTTTTAATAATATTTTTTATAAATAAACAATGAATACTCGTAGCTTATTTGAATAAACTGTTTACTCGAGTTTTACTGAATCAACGATAAAATAAATTTGAAATTTGAATTTCACTATAAAAAATAGCAAATATTTGCATAAACTTTTAACTTGAGTTTCACTTTATCAACGATAAAATACAAAATTCCACCAAGAGGGTAAAGTTATAAACTATTGATAAGAAATCAAAAATAATTCCTTTCTTCAGTAACTTATAAAGATCACTTATCAAAATGAAAAATATAGTTTTGAAGAAACTGTTAACTTGAGTTTTACTTTATCAAATTTATAAATTTATATAAATTAATAAATTTACTTAGTGGAGGAAATTTATAAACTGTTGAAAGATAGAAAATAAATCGCTTATTCATATATTTGTTAACTATAAAAGTGAAGATCGTTAGAAGATCTGTTAGATCAACATTGTTAAACATTCTTCATCCATTTCTACATTAATTAAGACTTAAAAAAAAAGCATTTTTACTGAAGAAACTTTTTGCTGGTCGTGAGTTAAGTTTGTGTCAACGATAAAATATCAATTTTCCACTCTGGAGTGTAGTAAAGGTATTTGCTTAGTATAAGTTGAGCTGACGTAAAGAATTTGCAATATTTTGCGACGAGATCGTAAACGAGTTCTCTTTGAATGGCCATAACCATATACTAGTACTATAGTATTCGATAGACGCCAAGTCACAGTCAGAGGCAAAGGCAAAGGCGAAGGCGCAGAAAGAAAAAAAAAAAAAGTACCCAACATAGCAATTAAATGACTTGACTGAACAAGTTAACAAGTTAATATCAAAGAGCTGTCGAGACAGCAACTTTTACCATGTGACATTTCCGGCTTTGATACTTTGTACTACTTGCGAATTAGGACTGGACCCATAAAACTTATTGCGCCGATCATGAATCTCATTTCTGTATCGAGTATTGTGTGTGCTACTAGCAATGCTTTTGGCTTTAAGCAATGTTTGGCATAATTGAAATTATATCTAATTATCTCTTTGTCCAAATTTAAGTGACTGAAAATATTTTAACGAATTTAATGAGCTATAAATTACATTTTTTTTTTTCTACTCTCAACTCTCAAGCGACAATTTACATATTTAAATGCGGTGTCAGAACTGAATTTACTACTTTCTGATAACTTTTTTCTGTTCTGCTTTGCTCGGGCCAACACGTTGTTGGTTATTTTAATGCGTATACATAATATTATACTTGGACTGTGGAATCCCCATGTTTGGATAAAACTATGAATGTTGGTTCGCCAGCATACAAATGTGTGAGTGTATGAAACTTTTGCATGTTGGTAGGTATAAATGTATGTTGATGTACGTGTACGTACATGCATGTACGTGTATGTTCATGTACTTATAGTATTTATGGTACGTGTATGTACCTACATCTGTGTCTACATGTATGTATGTAAGTGTAGTAGTGTATGCACATATATGCATGTATAGTTACATAGGTGTGTATACGTGTATGTACATGTATGTATGTATGTGTATTTACATGTTAGTATATTATGTTTTGTATTTACATGTATGTACATATGTATGCAAATGAATGTTTGTAGGTACATGTACAAGTCTTGATGTACGTATGTATGTATGTACTTGTATGCACATGTACGTATAGTATATATATACAATAGTATGCAACGTATGTAACGTATGTAAAGTATGTAAAGTATATTTAGTATGTGTATCATGTATAGGAAATGTATGTATGTATTTACATCTGTGTACTCTCTACATGCACATATGTACATATATGTACATGTATGTATAGCTATGTAATATATTCAAATTCATATGTTTTTCTACATGAATAAAAATATACTTATGTATTTGTAGGTATGTTCATGTGCATGAGATGTACGTATACGTTTAAGTACATTTGTACGTATATCTCCATACATGTGTGATTATACGTGTAAGAACATCTGGGTAATATACATACATGCATGTATATGTATATATGTACGAGTGTATAATGTGTACATATGTACACGAACATGTATATATGTGTATATACAATATATGTGTGTATATACAAGTACAAATATATGTATGTATGTATATTTACAAGTATGTACATCTGTGTACCAAGTACGTTCCCATACAACTGAACGAGTTCATATACACATTTACATCTATGTATGTGCATGTAAACGTATCGACATGTATGCACATCTGTGTTGAACCGTTCGTTTGGAGGGGCGACATCTATGGGTTGCTATCGGAACTACAATTTCACCAGTGAAGCGCAAAAAGTACTAACTCAACAGCTGAAATACCAGGCGAACATAAGTAAGCAGCAAAAATTAACTGAGGTGGCGCCATCTATCGGCTGGCATGGCAACTGAAAAATACTGCGCCTTAATGATAGGCAACGATTTTTTTAATTGGCTGCGATCCTCTGAATGTTGCAATGAAGCATAGATGGCGCGATTGTAATTGCGATGGCAACCCATAGATGGCGCCACCCCAGTTAATTTTTGTATCAGCTTGCTGCTGATTTATGTTCGCCTGGTACTTCACTTGCTGATTGGCCACTTTTTGACGATTTAGAAATTTAATTATAGTTTCGATAGCAACCCATAGATGGCGCACGCGAATGACTTTCTGTATATTTAGATTGCTGTTAATTTATTTTTACCTATTTCATATGCTGAATTTACACTTTTAAGGCTGTGGGGCGTGGCCAATAATACTTACTTACCTTGTATCGTAAAATCCTTATTATTTTTATAGGTTTCTGATGGTCAGGGAGACCAGAGGGAAAAGGAAAAGTCAAGGTGATGTAGATTTTCAGTAGTTTTTATTTTTAATATAGTTGCTTTAATTTTATATTTAGTTAATTGCTAAATTTGTAAATTATTTTCACTTGAATGTATCTATAAATTAATTCTTATTTTGTATTTATCGTCTCAGCATTACTAAATTAAAGAACGAAAAAAAAAAAACACGATAACTAGACGTTAAATTTAGTTTTAATATGTGCTCTACATCATGTTATTATGCATTGTGTATGTGTGTCTGTATCTGTCAGTGTTTGTGTATGTTTGTCTCGTCAGTGGGCGTGTGTGTGTGTGTACGTGTCTGTCAATTAATTAGTTATCAACAAATTGTACAAGTGAAAATTTACATCGAGAAATTAAAACACTAGAAACGTTGACAACTTGCGTATAATAATTATAATAATATATAATAATAATCATAATCATATAATAATATAATAATAATAATAATAAGTAATTAATATATGCTACATATAAGTATGTAATTATATACTATATATGCTATATAATAAGTATATAATTTTTTTTCTTTTCTTTTTGAAAAATCAGACAATTAAAACAATAATCAATATAAGCGCCGCACTCTTTACAATTCTACAGAAAAAAAAAATAAAAATTTGCACTACTTTTTGTTTACGTTTCTTGCTGTATTTTCTTCTTTTGTTATTTGTTTGTGTTTCTTTCCTTCTTTTGTATTTTGCGTGAGCCTTTTGCGAAATTGGAGATAAGAATATCTCCAATAAATCGCTTGCATTGCCAGGAAAAGGGTTGTAGTCGTAGGGAGGGGGGGAAAAACTGAGTAAAAATTAAAAACAAAATCATAAGAGAATATAATAATATTACACGACAAGTCTCATTCATTAGTTTTTGTTTCGTTTATCTGCTGCGATCACTTGTACGTTATAAAACATAAACAAATTCATGAATAAATATAGCATGTTGTGTTGTGTAAGTGTAGTTGTTGTTGTGGTTGTTGTAAATGTTTCTGTGTGTTTTCTGTGTTATTTTTTTTTGGATGTATGTATGATACGATTTACATATACATATGCAACGCTTATTCTAACAAAACGACAAAAAAAAACTGCTTTCCGCAATCGAGACACACACAAACTTTCAGATCTGAATTCTCTTTCGCTCTCGCTTCTATACATTGCTGCTGCTTCTTCTTCCCGTTGCAGTGTTGCACAGCGCGTCAAAGAAAGCGTTCTTTCATTGTTTTTGCTTATTCGTTTCTTTCTTGAAATACATATACAAAAGGCATGATATTATTCTTAAGTTTTTGTTGTTTTTCCATTTCTCTCCCTCTCGCAGAGTTTAAGCAATTGTTTTATATAGATATATATAATTGTATGTATATATATATATATATATATATATATTCTATATAGAGGTTTATGTATAATGCTAGTTTGTAAACAATTATTGTTGTTGGCTGTGTCAAATTGCTTTTGTTGCTTTTTGTTTGTTTGTTTGTTTTGTAGTTTTCGTATTTTCTTGTATTTACATAACTGCCTGAAATAGTATTAGCTCTGTTTGTACAAGCTGTATTAGCTTGTTTTGTTTTTTGTTTTTGTTTCTTAACAATGGCACACACGCATATTGTGGGTTATGGGGAGAGAGAGGAAGTTGTGTTGCTGGTGGGGCGGAGGGAAGTGAAGGTTGGGGGGTTCACATACATATCCAATTGAATACAATATGAATATACGAATTTCTATCGATTTGTCTGTTTTTTTTTGGATTTTAAAGGGAGCTTTTGTCCGTCTTTTCACATTTCATCAATTTTTCATTAAATTTGTTTTCTTTTGTTTTTGAGTTTTATACAATAATACGCATTATTCTTGTACTTTGCTTGGATTGAGTAAAATGTATTCGTATAAATTAAAGACCATCTAAAAATCATTGTTAGAAAATTACCATTTCTCTTTTCTTTTTGTTTGTCAACAAATCGAAACAAAATTCGCTAAAAATGATGTATGTACAAGTTAATGTTATTCAATTTTATGCTATTTGAGAGAGTTGTTATTATCAAATGTATTTTCTTGATGAGAAATTGCGACGTTTGTGGTACTAAACAAAAAAAAAAAAAAATCATTACAAAGAAAACTATTTACACTAAACATATTACTACTTATTAACTGAGTATGGTAATATCTTAAGCGTTTCGTTGGTTGCTTGGTTGTGTGTGTGTGTGTGTGTGTGTTTGTTTGTGGATGTATACATGTGTATGTATGTGTGCCCCAACGCAACAGCCGAGAATTTGTTGTTGTTGTTATTGTTGTTACTATTTGCATTAGTAAGTTAGTTTGCGTTATTTTGTGTTGATAATTGATTATCAAATTTAAAACTTCCGCACTGATCGCTCACTTGTAGTTTGTTTGTTAATTGATTAATTCGTTAGTTAATTAGTTAGTTAGTTAGTTTTGCCTATGCGCAGAAAAAGAGATCAGCGATGGGATCTCATCAACAACAAAATTCGCAGGCGGCAATCAAATTGCTTATTTTTAGATTGTTTAACATTTTTTTTTTTATGTTTTATATATGCATTCAATGTATGTGGAAGTGGAAATGGATTGTGGGTGTCAACGTATATGTGTGTGTGTGTGTGTGTGAACTATGCGTGTGTGCGTGTGAGTGTGTATGGGTATTGTGTGTATGTATGTGTGTTGTATTTATATATTAAATACGGGCTCTAGGCTCAGTCGCTTCCTACAACTTAGTTTCTCCATTTGTTATTTTGTTTTATGTTGTTGTTGTTGTGTTTTCTTTTTAAGGTTTTTTTTAGCTGCTGTTGAAAGTTGAAGTTGAAGTTGTTGCTGTTGCTTTTCTTTTGTTGATGTTGTTCTTCTCTTGTATTGTGGTTGTTATTTGGTTGTTGATGTTGTAGTTGAATTTGTTGCTTCTAGTTTTAGTTTAGTTTAAACTTGCTTTGCTTTGTTCATTTGCAGGCTGCTTTTTTGTTGTTGTTAGTCACGTATCTCGACCCATTTTGCGAGATTTCTGGCGACCAATTCCTTATTGATAAAAATTACATTCTGCAAAGCGAAAGAATCACAATGAATTAGCAAATGATGAAGTGACAAAAAGATTAAGTCGCTTAATTAAGCAATTTAAACCGCTGACATGATTTAAATGGCACAATTCGCGGCCTAATCTTAAAATTGTGTTAGTTTTCATTACAATTTGTGAATGTTATGAATTTAAATGTGTAAATATAAATGCAAGTTTAAATTAAAATCCCCCATTCAAATATAATTCGCTATGTTGATACATAATAATAATAATATCTCTACATTAACTATTTGCTAACCTAAATTTGATCATCTTATAAACATTCAGAAATTCCCTTGCTATCTTAATAATGAACATTACATATTATATAATAAACCTAATCTAATCCTACAAGTCTTTTTCAATCAACAATCAATCTCATTCATTAGACTTAAATGCATCGTTCACCATTCATTCCCTCTCTGTCTGTTGCTGTCACTATCGCTGTCTCGCTTCGTGGGCTTATCAGCATGTCATCTCTGTCTCAACCATAATAGTTAATACTCACATTTGGACCTAGAGAAGCAAATAAATAGATTTCTGGTATGTTGTGGCTGTTGTAGCCGGCGACTTGTGCTTGCAAGACAATGCCTTTGGTTAATTTATTAAGGATATCGGCCGCATCCGCTGACCAAGTATTATCTGCAAATGGGGAATTGCAATAATTAGCAAAAAAAAATAATAAAAATTATCAAATTCAAATACTTACCGATGGGCTCCACGTTGGACAGTATGCACTCGGTGGCTTGGAAGGGCAGCGCCATAAAGTCGGTGCGAATTTGACGCAGCGCACTAAAGCTGACATTCATGTAGCCGCCAAAGTCCAAGAATTTGACCAGACAACGCTCCTCATCCTCCTCATCGATATCGCAAATTTGCACGCGATACCAAACCCCATTGACGGGGATCACACAGACGGCGCTGATCTCGATGCTCGGCAATGTGGGCGCCTCCATGGTCGAGTAGCTATCGAACATGCCCTTCTGCAGAGCGTGCAGTGAGGGATGCGATGGATGCAGCGGATGCTGGACAAACACATGATTGCCCGACAGCACGGCGGTGACGACCACATCGTTGTTGATGCCCTCGATCAGTTTAAGCTGCAAATGCAAATGGAAATCAGTTAGTAAACAATACAACAGAGAATGTCTTCGAGTAGTGAACAGTAAGAGAGAAAGATAATTCGATAAATCGATCGATGACTATCGATAATACTATCGATTTCGAGCGTGCTGTCGCTGTACTATCGATGCAACTATCGCACAACATACCCATCTCTCGCTCTATATATACAGAACACAAACAACAGAGAGAGCGATGATATCGAATGGATCGATCGATCTATCCTCGGATAGGAGGATCATGTTACAATGGGCATTAAAACCCTACTCGCAGATACACAGTGAACAGACATGGATGGCTGACGGTGTGGTGGTAACTCACTTGTAGGTTAAAGAGGCTTTCAGTCGAAAGAGGAACTACGGTTTGCGGAAGCGCATAGTGGATACGCTGCATTGTGAAATTTGGATAGCGTCTGGCTGGCAATCGTTGCCGGATCATCACCAGTGCGGCATCGATCTCCGTCTCGGTGCCCTCAATGGTACAGATGCGCAATTTGCCAGTTGAATAGCGTGTCTTGCTCAGTGTGACATTGGCCGAGGTTTTCGCCTTCATCTGATTGATGAACGAACGCTTGCGTCCATAGAGCTGACCGATTAAACTATTTGGGAAATAGAATTCATATGTGGTCTTGATCCGTGTCGTTGCCTCGGACCGTGGCAGACTTGATCCTTTGCCCGAATCGCCGGATTGCACACTGCAAATGCTCAGCGATGGACTTGCGGCATCCACATTGCGCTTCTGATTGCCATTGGCATCGTCTGCCTCAGACGACGACGACACAATTGTCTGCTCGACTACAACTGAATTCTGATTCTCATTCTGATTCTGATTCTGATCGTCCTCAGTCTGTTTTTCTGTGGCTTGTATCTGCGTTTCTGTTGCTGTTGCTGTCTCTATAGGCGATGCTGCTGTTGTTGCTGCCTCCTGCTTTTTGGTCGGCTCACAGTTGTTGTTCTGCTCGCCGCATTCCTGCTTTGTGTACTTGCTCTCCAGGAACGAATTCTCAGGCGATATTTTGGGGGTACGTGTTGCCTTGATGACCACCGGCTCCTCGGCCTTTTGATTTGTTTTGCGATTGTAGAACGAGACACGATTATTAACCGAATCGGGCAAATTACTGGGCGACGATAGATTCTCAAAGTCTTCGTCAATGGAACAGAGTTTCTTGTGCTCGGCATCTTGGATCTTTGACTTTAACATTTCCGAATCGATTTGCTGCTGTTGCTGTTGGTGTTTGTTGCCCGGCGATGCGCGTCCATTGCTTTGTTGTATGGTGATTGGTGCCGATTTGCCGTATAACATCGAATTTGGACTATCCTTGTCATCGACATTGCCGCCGCCTCCGCTGCCGCTGTTGCCACCCACAGTAATATTCATTGATTTGGTGGCCACAGATCCATTGGGCAATTTGCCATTTGCCGATTGCACACCGTTCACTTTGCGCTGTTGAATCGCCGGCTCAGCGGCGGCCTCCTTAACTGGCTTCCCATTGGCGACGGCTGCTGTTCCATTATCATCATCGTTTTTGTCTACACGATTTTTATTTCTACGCCGAAACCAAAAGACGCCGAGTATAAATGCTACACCGGGCAGTGACAGATAGAGTAGTGGACGACCGGATACCATTTTCGCTGAATATTGGAGAATCTGTAAGTACACGAATCAAAATTCCAAAATGAAATAACACAATCTTCTCTCAGTAGCTGCAAAGTATTCACAACTCCAAAAATTTTCATGGATTGCTTTGACAATTTGAAAAAAAGTTTACAAACAGTTGGCAACACAAACCACTTTGAAACAGTTGGCAAAGCGGCAAACTTTACTTTAATGACACTTTGTCAAACAAATGTTATCGAACAGAACGATGATTATTGTGTGACCAGAGCTCTGATTGATCGATTTTCAAACTCAACCAAACTCTCTCCCTCTGAAAGTTCAAATGGAGCAGGGAAGGAGGAAATGTGAGGGGAAAAACAATGTCGCTATTATTGGCATGTAAGATGTTCATAGATAATTCTACCACATTTTGCTTTCTATAAATGCAACAGAAAGTTACAATTTGTTTTGGTGGCTGCGGCCATCACGAGACCCATTTGGCATCCACAACTGCGTACGTGTGTGCCTTAATGTCCATGTGTATGTGTGTGTGTGTATGTGTGTGTATAGATATATGTGTGACTGCGTATTAATAGCAACAATACATAATTATAGAAAATCATTCGAAGCAACAACGTTGACGAAGCGCACAGCAAATAAGGTGCAAAGCAAAAGCAACAAGTCAGAATGCCACGCGGAAGCTACAGAGCCCAACAGGAGAGAGCGAGAGAGAACTAGAGCCCACAAGAGCAGATCGAGCAGACGCGAAACGAACGCGAGCAAAAGAGAGGTAGCGAGACAAAAAGAGTACGCGCGTCTCTCTTCTTGCGCGTGCGTCGAGTGTCAAGTGTGAAGAAAAGGCCGCAAGCAAACAAGAACAACAACAGCAACAACAACAATCATAGCAAGCAAACGCAAGCAGCTTTCGGCGAAAAACAACAACAACAACTAAAAGCATTGCGCTTACGGCATTTGTTATGAAATCATTACAAAACAAACGTAGCAAAATTAATAAAAATACATTAAATACAAAACTATGGCAATAAACTTTAGTCAAGCAGCAACAACTAAAACAAAAAAAAAAAAAAGAACTTCACCTTAATATTTCCAACACACACTTTCGTAATTTTCCACACAAAACGCACAGTTTTTCAATTGAAATTTATTTCGTTGACGTTGATTTCGTTGAGGATATTTGAAATAATAAATTAGTTGCTTTCGTTTGTAGTTTGTTTACAATTATTCGTTGTTATGGCTAAGCTATTATTGCAATAATAATAATAATAATATTCGTTCATTGACTCGACAAAATGCGACGCCGGTCAAAAGATTCGAGCGGAGCAATTCGAGCTTTTGATGATAGCGCTTCGATATACAAAGGGAAACTACCCAAAAGCATTTTGTTTTTTTTGGCGTACGCCATGTGCTTCGAGTGTGTGTGTGTGCGAGAGCGTGTGTGTGCGTTCTACTTCCCTTCCCCTAAGAATGATATCAGAGAGCCAACAAGTTTTTTGCTTGACTCTTTTCTACTTATTCGTTCTTTCGAGACATTTGCCAATTGGATGCAAAGTGCCACCCACCATCATACTAACCACATACCACATACCACAACAACTATTTGAGAGCCGCAAACGCGGTGTCAACAGCCTAACAAAAATGATCAGCATAAATAATACACAAAAATACCAAAAATCGACAACAACAACAGCAGAGAGCAGAGAGCGCCCTTCAATAAGCCAATCAAAACGTCAGAATCTCTCTGTTGTTTTTATTATTTTTGTTTCCTCTAACGAACCTGTTGCCCTGTTTGTGTACGTATGTGTGTGTGTGTGTGTGTGTGTGTGTTTCTGTGTCTGTCTGTTGTTTATTACTAGCTAGACGTGTGTACTTGTGGAATGTGTGTGCGTGTGAATGTGTGTGTGTGTGTGTAAGTCTGTTGTGTTTCGTCACCCGCAATTCAAAAGGCCTTTTGTTGTTGATAAGCTGGCCAGCAAAGCGCCGCGCTGCCTTATTGCCTTATCTATCGACGCATTTCGATTGGCACAAAGGTCATCATCAATCGTTTTGGGTCTGGGCGATACATTGTCTTGTTATCGAAAGATCACACACAGCTGTAAAGCTCGACTCAACAGCTGTTGTTTGGTTGTCTGTGTGTCGCAGCATCATTTGCATATGCACAGTTACTTTTGGCGTTGCCACATCATGTCAAGAAAAAGACAACACTTATGTAAAGCGCGAATTTCGTAAAAGCTGTGTGTGCTCAAGAAACATGTTTGATGCTTGGCGCTTGACTTTGAACTTGCATGGGGTGGCCATACAAGTTAAAATTTCCATAACATCGAAAATCACGCACACACATGAACATATTTATATATGCACATAACACATTTGTGGCAGTCGTTAAAACTAGCCGAAGCTTAAATCCAAGGCCTATGAATTGAATTTAACTCGTTATCAAACACACACACGAACGCACGCACAAGGTTTCAAAGGGCGCTAGAAAAGTGCGTGAGCAAAAGGAGAGCAGCAAAAGAGCGTGCTTAGCTATTAATACAGTCACATATACGCACTCACGTACCAGCAAACCAGGTGCTCTACAACTCACACACACAACACACACGCACACACACTTTAATCGCGATCTGCTCTACTCTTCTCTCTGCCGCCGTTGTCATAGCTGCATGCCTTTCACCCCTCCCCCATCCGATACATTCGCCATAATCTTTGGCAACGTGGTTGGCCGATCATATGCTTAGCATTTCTTTCTGCTACTCTATGTGTATTGTATAATCGTGAAAATAAAAATGTGTGATATTTTGTTTTTGGCTTTTTTCAATTTTCTGGCAACGTAACGATTTGTTGCTTGTGCTTACTGCCGACGAAAGGGGTAAAACAGAGATAGACAGATAGAGAGCGAGAGCGGGTGTTGTTGTGTTGTTTGGCTTATCAGTAGCATTATTTAACAATTAGTCTGAAAGCCGCCAAACACAAAACAAAAATAAAGCGCACACCATTCTCTATAGCAAATAAATATACATACAATATATTAAACAAGAATCTAACACAAAGAAGCGTCAAATCATTTCATCTAAATGACTCAGCCATAAGCACAACATTTACATATACACGGATGTACATATGTATATGCAAGCATGTGTGTATGTATATACATACATACATATGTACCTACATACTTGTGTATGTATTGCATGCGGCAAACAAGCAACAACAAATTTTCATTGTGTAACCGTTCAAGTCGCATACATATAAACATATGTATTAAGAACGTATTCTGCATTAAGGACCAAGCACATTGATCCTATTTGAAAATAGACAAGCACCGACACACACACACAGACAGACTGGACAGGCGGCACAATTTTAATGCCGCATGTGTTGGCGACTGCAACAACAACAAAGAGGTGTTGCCACCTATTGATTATGTTGCGCATTTTTTGCATTTACACACTGTCTCTTTCACACACACACACACACACACACTCCCATACGCATCAAATCACAATACAACAATAAAAAAAAAACAAGGATAAAAGAAGTTGATGTAACTAAATCATTGCATTGAACCTAGCCAAACTACGCATCATTTTACAACAAAATACAACGAGGAGCAAAAGCAATATGACACCATTTTTCTTGCTTTTGCTTTGCGTTTGTTCGAGTTCGTGTGTTTTGGCAACTGTTTTGTAGTAGGTTATGTTCCGCGTGGTCGAAATTTGCGCTTACCTTTTGAAACCAGTGGGTTAAATAAATATGCTTTCAATTGCCTGCAAATTGCCGCTGCGTTCACTTAAAATGTTTTTTAAAATATTTTTCACTGTTTTCTGCTTTTTTTGTGATAGGCTTGACACACAATTTGAGCGTACAAAATAGCAGCACGAATTAAACACGTGTCTACGTCTACTACCTTTTACATATCATAACATGGCCGGCGTATACAGTGTTGCCATCATTGCGCGCACAAGCCGATAAACCAAACACAATACACCTAATAAGTTATTTATTTTTATTTCGCTAAACCATCCACACGATAATATTAATATTCCGTATTGGATAGCAATCACAAATGTTTGCACAATTTTACTAAAACGCGTGTGAATAATAAAACTCGTACTGAATTCATTCCCAGTGTTGTCATCAGCACATTCATTGACAGGGTGCCCGTTTTTGTAAAATCCCAAAATATACTATTTAAAGTCCACAAATATACTACTTGAGTATTGGTCACACAGATTTTTCGATTGAGCTGTGCAAGCGGAGTACATGAAAAATGTACTTAGGGTGCTTTCAAATTTTATAGAATATATTTTTTAAAGCTAATTTAATTTTACAAAACTTTTGTGATATACGTTCATTACAATAATCAAGCATATATTCGCATTCATGATCTTTCGATATATATTAATTGCAGCCCTGTTTTCACTAACAGCGCTATCGGAATATCAAAGCATCTCTGTTATAACAATTTCGCCACAGTGTTGCCACATTAATAAAGATTCAACGCTATATCCGATGACTAAAATTGAAGTTTCAACAATATTGTTACATGAGATATAATAATGAATAATTTAATAAAAAATACAAAATCTGTTAAAACTTTCGATGATGCTCCAAATTACGTGTCTCCGTAGTGCTACACTAGCGATATATATCGTACGGTGTGGCTATGGCCTAAATTGCACGATCTGGCAGCGCGCTTCAATGTCAGATGGCCAGGCGGTTTCCTGCCGCTCTGACAGCGCTCTTTCTACCATTTGACAGCAACTGAGGTAGGTCGGCCGAAGAATTGTTGTGTAGAAATTCCGCAAATATTATAAACATCATCGACTTGTATGTGATAATTAAGTGTTTAATATAAAGTGAACATGTCGATGCAGAATTTGCAACAATTGTTTTATGTGCACAACACAAAATACTAAGCGAAAAGTGTATTTACAATTTGTATTGTTTGTTTTGCAGTGAAGATGGCAGTCCGCTACGAGCTGTGTATTGGTCTTAACCGAGGCCACAAGACCACCAAAGTCAAGAATGTTAAGTACACCGGCGACAAGAAGGTCAAGGGTCTGCGTGGCTCCCGTTTGAAGAACGTAAGTATTAAAATAAGAAAAACGAAAAAAAATAGGTCCCGGGCAATATACTAATTTTGTTTACATGTTTTGCTCTATTGCCAAACAGATTCAAACCAAACACACCAAATTCACTCGCGATTTGGTACGCGAAGTTGTGGGCCATGCTCCCTATGAGAAGCGCACCATGGAATTGCTGAAGGTGTCCAAGGATAAGCGTGCCTTGAAGTTCCTGAAGCGTCGCTTGGGCACACACATCCGTGCCAAGAGGAAGCGTGAGGAACTGTCCAACATTCTCACCCAGCTCAGGAAGGCTCAGACTCACGCCAAGTAAATGACGGACGCTTAACAACAATCACAACAACATCAACTCAACATCTACAAGCAGCAGATTCAATAATATCAACGATTTTGTGTTTTTGCTATTGCGCGGTGTTATTTTTTTTTTTTTGCTCTGTCAAAGAAAGTGTAAAAAATCCAACTACTTGAAAAGTCCAAGAAGCCACCATTAAAAAAGAAAACCAACAAAAAATATTACAAACAACTTTGTGCAAATTTGTGTTTATTTTTTTCAAGTGAACATAACCTCACAGAAAAGCAAATGCTTTTTTTTTTTTTTTAACCGGTCGTCATACGACGCTTCCCAATTGGAATACGCAGCAGCAGCAGCTGCCATGTGCACGGTGATGGCGATTGGAATACACTGCAATTCCCATGTGCAAAGTGTTGCCAATTGGAATATACACAGCCAATCACATGTGCACAGTGGTGGGCAGCAATATTGGGCACAGTTTGTGGAGCTCTACAAATTGTTGTGGAGAAGTTGCTTTGTAGCTTAAAAAGGAGTGGAGCGGAGAAGTAAATACAACTAGAAAGCCATTGTACTATACTATACTATACATAGCGAATAATGTGAAGTCAAGCTATATAGTTGAGTTACATGGAATATCATTCAAGAATCGATTGAAAGTTTTTTGGTGGGTCTTTAAATCGTCTAGAAAGTTTCCTTCAGACAGCATTTCAATCTTTATATATATACAAGTCCTTGATCTAATTTCCTTTGTAAACTTGCTTAAAATCAATCAAAGTTCTTTACTTCAATATCTAGTTTAATTGTATCTTAACTTTTTTTATGAACCAAATTCTCAGACTAAACGAGTTAGAATAGGAATCGGCTAATAATGGTAACAAAAATAATAATTGGTTATAATAATAAACTATTGGTTATATTTTTCAAGTCTATACTAAAATTATTGGTGAAAGTCTCTTCTTGATTGATTATTAAAATATTCTCTTAATCATATTGATTATTAAACTATTCTCTTTAATGTTCTATTTTCTATCTATCTTTTGTCATGGCTGCTTTATTGACTAGGAACTAAGAAGCTAAGATAGATTTGAATATAGAATGGAATTCAGTTTTTACTTTATAGTATTGCTTTAGAATAGATCATAGATCAATAGATTAATCCTTTACTTAAGATTGGATTGAGGAATGAAAATAATACCCGAGTTGAGACAATGATGAGCTTGCTTTTCAAAATATGAGAGTTAAAAGGAAACTAATTATTATTTTTAAAATCAAGATGATATACTATGCCTAATATAAGTGGAACCAATAGGGATCTTTATCTAAAACTAGATGAAATATATAAAGCGCTAAACTCAGTTATTCAAGAAATACAATGAAATGAATTTGCTTAAATTGAATAGAAATTCATTGAAAGCAATTTAGTTTTATGATGTAAGTATGCTTCTTGATCTGAGATTAAAAATACATATCTTTGCAAATGAGATGTATCTTTAATCTCTACTCTATAGAAAAAATCTTAAAGAACATTAAGAATTTTCTGTTGCATTTGTCATGCTAAGAAAATATGTCACTTTGATGTGCCTCTGGGATTAAATGTATCTTTGCAAATAAGAAAGGTATATCTTTAAACTCTACTCTATAACAAGAATCATAATATATATGTATTATATACCTTAGTTTCAGTAAGATTCCCTCGCATATATGAAGATACTTTCTGTTCTGAAAATGTATCTTTGCAAATAAGATAGGTGTATCTTTAAACTCTACTCTATAAAAAGAATCCTAATATATATATGGTATGTATTATATACATTAGTTTCAGTAAGATTCTTTCGCATATATGAAGATACTTTCTGTTGAATTCGTCACCAGAAAAAAGGAAAACTTTCTTGGTTTGTATTGCTTCATGATGTGATGTGCATAGTTTCCGTTTATTTCATATGCTTAACGAGTTCTTATAATCTCTATATAATTGTTGACTTTTGGCTTATGATTAATGGTAAATGGTAAATCGTAATCGTAGTTAAGAGCAGCAATTGATAAATGCCAACACATGCAACCGTGTAAGTAATACAATGTATTTAAGAAGGTGTATGGCACAATTTGTTGTACTTGGTCGCAGGAGTTTTGGACGATGATACTCGAAGACAACGTTTTGAAGATGCTTACAAACTACGAGGAGGATTAGGATACAGAGGAGGAGGAGCATGCAGCTGAATGAGCAGGAGTAGCAAGCAACCTTTTGAACACAGCCTTTTATTGTGTTTGCGCTCTGATGAGGATTTGTTTTTCGTTATTGTTTTTGGCAATGCTTAGTGTTGATGATGATTGTCGTTGAGTGCATCGACAGCGACGGCAACGGAGACGGCGGAGACGTTGTTATCAACCGTGTTATCGTCGTCGTCAAGCAGGCTGGGCAACGAGATGGTCACCTCACCAACCAAGTGCGCCTCGTTGGCATCATTCGAGACAATGATGCGCTCATATTCGGTGCTAATCGGATTGACAATCTCATAGCAACTGCCCGCCTCGGGCAGTTTGTTTAATTCAGTCTGATTTTTGATATGCGGCGAGAGGATCTGTTGTGTCACCTCCAAGCTCTCGATGCGCGTTGTCTCCAGCCGATAGAATCCATTCTCATCGAGCCGATACGTGAATCGTTTGTGTCCCGACGGCAAGCGGAAGTTATGCTTCTTGATCAGATGCACCGACAGCGATTTGCCGCTCTTGAAGAAGCGTTCACAGCAATGGCAGCCATAGAAGATCGGATTGTTGCCATGCACCTCCAGATAATGCTGTAAGCAGAAGGAAATGGATGAGTATCGATGGAGAATATAGAATCGAGAGAAACTTACGCGACGCATTTGAGTGTAGGTGCGCACCGAGTATTGACAGCCAGGCTGATCGCATTGATGCACCATCTTGGCATGGACAATCTGCACGTGCTTGGCGAGATCCGATTCCCGAACGCAGCGCGTCTCGCATTCGCTGCACTTGAAGGGTTTGTCCTTCAGATGCCTGTATCGTATGTGCATCGTCAGCGAGCTGGCCGAGCTGCACGTCATGTCGCACATGGTGCACTTGTAGCAATTCACATGCCGCACCGCGTGGCCACGCAACAGTTTCTCCGTCGCAAAGAACTTGAAGCACTGTGCACACTGGAACTTCTGAGCTGTGTGAAGAGAGAGAAGCAAGAAGGGGGAAATCAAATATGGAATTTAAAACAAGATTTCGAGTCGATGGATGTATTTCTATAATGAAGTTTAGTACTCGATTTAATATAATAAATACTGAAACTATTTACATTTAGTATTCAATACTCGATTTAATATAATAAGTAATAAAAGAAGATTAAAGAGGTAAAGGTCCCCAAACTATCTGACAACTGAATATTGTGTATTATATCTTCTAACTTAATAAGATACACGATAATATAATAAATACTAAAACTATTTACATTTAGTATTTCATACTTGATTTGTGATATAATAAATACTGAAACTATTTAAATTTATTATTTAATACTCGATTTTTAATATAATAAAACAAGATTTATGAAGTCAACTATCCTGAACTATCTTACGACTGAATATTGTGCATTATATCTCCCAACTTTATAAGATAACAAAATCTATAGCTTCTTTCACTACAATAATAACTTAGCATACAAAAAAAGCACAAATTAAAATCTCATGTGAAATTCAATAGATGATTTCAAGACGAAGTTTAGTATTTAATACTCGATTTAATATAATAAATAATAAAATAAGATTTATGAGGTGAATGAATATTGAATATTGACTGAATATTGTGTATTATATCTTCGAACTTTGTAACACACAACATATATACGAAAATATTTGTAACTAAACCTAAGCATATAAGAAAAGCTACAAATGGAAATTTCTCTTTTCAAAAACTAGCATAATATCGATAAGATAGATTTTGCACATAAAGTGTGATAATAAATCAAAATAAATATCAAAAAATTTCTATAAAATTGTCTGCAAATAAATATATTCTTAATAAACCAGAAATCCAATGCAAAAAGAGAGCTACCAAATATACTTATATCTTATCTTGAATATATGTACATATATGTAAATCTAAATAGGAATACTTCAATTTGTTAGTACATAAATATAAGTCTCGATCAGATAAGAAGTAGAGCAAGTTATTTAAGAAACACTTTTGTACGGGTCTTAGTTGCTTTAGGTGACAATCTTGTATATTTTGAACTCTATGGTATATTTTGTACTCTATGGTATATTTTGTAATATATGGAAAATTTGTCAAATATGGTATATTTTGTACTATATGGTAATTTTGTACTATATGGTAAATTTGTACTCTATGGTAAGTTTTGTAAAATATGGTATATTTTGAATGTAGTACTATATAAATATACCAAATGTAGACTTCGGTATATTTGTAGTACAATTGTTTTGCAGAATGGTGTTTTCCACAATGGGTGACGGGTATGTCACAGTCGAGCACACTCGATTGTATGTAGCTTTCTTACTTTTCTTATCTTTCCTGACGATCAGACCTAAGACATTGTGTTAAATATAATAATAGAAAGTTTTCTAGTCGCTTCGCTTGCCACTAAATGAGCATACCCTTCATGTGCCCGCATAACTGTCTGACAAATAAGACGGTTTAAATGTATTAATGTTGATAAGTAAGGTTTGTGACCTAACCACTGTAGTACTTATAATCATTTGCAATCGCACATACGAATACATTCATACAGATTCCAGTAAACATGCATACCCATCTACCCTGCAAGTATTTACCGGGTATAATCCCTAACAAAATGAGCTATAGTATGATATATAACGTATCACTAACTTATCACACCCTGCCACCTCTTGAGACTACGCGGTATGCTCAGACAGATTCCACTAAACGAGCATACCCATCTACCCTGCTAGTAATTACCGGGTATATTCTCTAAAAAAATGATAATATGGAATATAACATGAAAATAATATAAAATATAATATGGAAATATACGTAGATCTTTCTCACTAGCTTGTCACACCCTGCCACCTCTTGTGACTACGCGGTATACTCAGACAGACTCCACTAAACGTGCATACCCATCTACCCTGCTAGTAATTACCGGGTATATTCCCTAACAAAATTCACTATACTATGATATATAACGTAGTTATTTCTCACTAACTTGTCACACCCTGCCACCTCTTGTGACTACGCGGTATACTCACTATTGTTGTCCGGCTGGCGACGCAGGTGGTCGAAGAGCGTCGTCTTGGTGCGAAAGAGTTCGCCGCAATGGAAGCAGGCGACGTGCTTCTTGTTCGAATGCGTGCTGATGTGTTCGATGAGGCGATATTTGTTCTCCAGCTGCTTGTTGCACAGATTCCAGTTGCACTGTGTCTTGGGTCGCTCGTCGTCCGGTGACTTTTGTATCTCGTACTCGAAGGACGCGTGCTGCACAATGTGATCCTGGAACTCGACAATCGAGACAAACACACGATTGCAATCGCTCCAGCCGCAGTGGTAATTCTGCTTCAACTCGGGCAACTTGTCGCCCTGGCGTGCTGGCGCATAGCAAGCTGGTATCTCGGGATGTCGTTCGCACTCCTTTTTGCCCTGGAGCAGCAGATGCAAATAGTAGCCATGATAATAGTTGTGACGCTCGAACTCCTCGCGATCCGTGCAACTAAAGTTGCAATCGTTCCATGCGCACACACACTCCTCCGGCTCATCCTCGCACTCCGTCTCCGCTTCCGCCTCCTCCGCCCATAGCTGCTCCAGGTGGAGCGCAATGTGGCTATTGAGCAGCCATTCGCCATTGCAAATCACCTGACAATCGCGCCAGCCGCAGGGCAGCTGCATTTCCGCGGGCTTTTTCCTCTTCGCCGATGGTTGCCTCATCATCTTGCTTATCTTATTATATATATATATATATATTTTACAACTGTAGATTTATGCTTAACATGAAATGTCCAGAAAATTGATTGTGCTACTTAATTAATGGTGGAAGCCTGGATTCGGCGTTTGCGGTACTGCTGCAGACACACTATCGATGCACAAACTATCGATGTATCGATGTTTGTTTTGCGATGTTTTTGTGCATGCAGATATTAAAAGAATTTTTTTTTTAATTTTGTTTGCTTTATAATTTTAAATTATATCCCTAACTTACTTGCGAAATACTAGTATTGTAAAAAAATAACTACAAGTACAATCAATAAATATATAAATATTACATCGTTTGCGTCCTCAATTTATTGCTTTCTAATTGCCGTGTGCTTTTCAAATATTGTTATTTTTAATCTTGCGTTAATCAATATAGAAGTGAACAATAACTATTTTTTTTTGTAACGCCTAGATTTTTTCATTTATATTTTTCATATGGAATAATGTCTCTTATAATATCGATAGCAGCTCGATAACCTAACGACTTATCGATTAACTGTTATTGTTGAGACCAAAACAAAATTTTCCCTCCAATTCAATGAGTTCAACGGTCAAATGTTGTTTTTAAAACTAATTTGCATTTCGCTTTATTTTGTATATGTATTTTTATCCATACAATAGGTTTTGCTTTCACCTATGCCAAATGTATCAACTAACAACTTTATATATTTAAATACATACGAGGGCAGATCGATAAGTACTTAGCCGGTTGGACAGAAATTTGCGTGGAATGAGGAGATCGTTGCTTTCACAGAGGCAGACCTCGAGAAAATGTCTTGTCAGACGGGTTAAAGAAGTTGGAGCATCGCTGGTCAAGTGTATCGAGCTAAAAGGAGATAATGTTGAGAAATAAATCGCCACTTTTCTAAAATTTGAATTATTTGTTTTGGAGGCTATGTACTTATCGGACCATCCTCGTAAATATTATATTATGTATCCATCCCACCTCTTCCAAACCCCTTCAAATGATAATATAATAAAAATGTACAATTTTATAATGAAAACTAAATGTAAGGTATACAAGTGCAGCAGCCAGCCCTCTCTTCTCTTTTGAATGTAGTATTAAATACTAGATTTAATATAATAAAATAAAAATTATTATGTATATTAAGTGTATTTATTATATGTATGTCCACCTGTGATGCACTTGTTACAGTTTCACAATCACCTTAGAGACCCGGCATTACATAGGCAATATTGTCGAGCGTCGTTGCCAAATTTGTGCTCAGCTGCTTTTTATTCTCGAGACCGGGTATTTGCGTTGTCATGCACAAAAGCGGTCCCATGGAGCACAGTAAGCTGTCCAGCAGCACCGACAAGCTGCCCGAGAGGGCAACATGTCCGTTGTGCTCTTTCAACCGTTCGCCAATCACTGTCAAACTCTCGCCCAGCAGTTTGAGATGCGCTGCCGCATCAATAGCTTCAATGCTCGACTGTTGCTGCTGCTGTTGCTTGCCACCGATCTCAGCTGGTGATTCCAATAGACCAGCAGCCGAGGCAGCTGAGCTATTCATTGCACTCGTTGCCGGGGGTATCGATTTGATGCGACTTGTGTTTGTGTTAATGCTACGCTTTTGTCTGCTCTGCGCCCAAGATGTGGGCATCGCTGTGTTTGTTGTTGTTGCGGTGCTTGTGTTTGCCATCTGAGCGGCCAGTTTCTTGGTGCGACTCGTTGTCGCGCGATTCACAAACGTCGTGGAGTCTTGGACAGCAGCAGCTGTTGATGTGTTGCCATTGCTGGCCATCGCAGCTGACGATGTCGTTGTGTTGTTAAGCGCATTCTTCTCTCGTGTGCGGGCTTTTGTCGCCTGGAGTTTGGCCTTGCGTCGCCAGGCGTTCTTCTCCTTGTTGGACACATTGGCCCACAGTTCGCTGAGACGTCGCGCAGCACTCGCAAAATCTGAATACCCAATGGGGAAATCAATGCTATGCACTTCAATGCACAAACTAAGCTACTCACCGAGATCGGGAAAGTCGCGTTTGCGCACATCACGCGCCCACAAACTGTAAGCGGTGTATCGTGCCTTGCCTTTGTCTTTGCGCTGCTTTGTTCCAGTCACCAGCTTGCCATCTTTGAGGATCTTGCGTTTGGTGGACTTTTCGCGCATATAGAGCGATTGACGCACCCGCGAATCGTTTGTATAGCTGCTGGCCTCCGCTTCGACGCCATCGACTAAATCCTGCACCAGGTTGTCCACTTCATCGTCGGAATTCAAGAGCGTACCACGCAGATTTGTGTTGCCCCCCAATGGTATGTCTGATATCCTCCTCCGTGTCGCACAGATTAGGCATCACACCATCATCGTCATCGTCGTCGTCATCATCAATGTCATCGTCGTCGTCATTGTCTTCCTCCTCGGCATAGGCAATGATCATTTCCTGTTCACGTTCGCGCACCGCATTGGGCGGCCGTCCACGGCCGGGATAGCGTGCTGGTTGCCTGCCCGGGCGTTTCGTGCGCTTCTCAATCTCCTCGGGCGACTCGAAGTCCAACAGTTTCGATGACTTTTTTGCGCACACGTCCGCTGCGCGAGACGCCAGCCACCTGGAAGTCTGCAGGAATTGCCATTAGTCTCGTTTAGCTAGCATATTTTAAATGCTTACCCTTTGTCGATGGCGTTGATATGGGAGTATCCATTGTTTGGATTTAATTTTGTATATATATATATGTTGTAAATGTTTTTTGTTGTAAACGACGCGACGACACAAAATCGTGCAACAGCTGTTTGCAGCAGCAAAACGGTCACACCGTCCAGCGATAACTGACGATTATCGAAATAATAATATTGCGCAAAAATAGGCGTCGGAAATTGGCAAGCATGTAAACTGCAAAAATTAAAAATCAAGGGATTTTTGTATTTAACGTAATAACGCATATAATTATTAATATGCGCTTTTTCTTATTTGTAGTCAACTTATCGATAATTGAGTCTCATTTTTGCGTTGACGCACACGCAAAGCGTCGATTGTCGTTCGATAACCGCGCCGTTCGATTTGCTTGTAGTTTTGATTATTTTTGTGTTTTGGGCTCGCTTTGTTTTTGTTGTGGATGCGCAAGCACACAAACAACAAACAACGGGACGACATCGAGTCGGCATTGAGTCGGCAAATTTATTGATTACATATGGCAAACTGGCGCTTGGCACGCAACGCCGCCGGCCCCCAAACCCAAGGACAAAAACGACCCCCATATGCGGCGAAGCGACATTAACGTTAACGTTAATTTGACAGCAATTCAAGAGCAAATCGACGCGCTATTTTGTTGTTTATTGAGCTCCAATCCCGGCCATTCACTCGGTGCTGTGCATTTGTGAAAGGCGCGTGTGTGTGAGCGTGTGACTAATACCAAAAAACAAAAATAATAATAATTATATTAATCCCTTAAGAAAGTAATAATTCCAAGAAAAAAGATGACCACCAGCGAACGCAGCGAAACCGATCACATTTCAGCCCTTGAGTTGCAGTCGAATCGTCGCATGCTCTACTTCAGCGATGGCGTCATGGAGGAGCTTTCCTCCAGCGATAGCGACGCCGAGCCGGACGTGCCCGATAAGGGCTACGATGACCAGCTGCAGGTAAGCCAAGCAAAGCTTATAATGATATACCTCGATTTCATGACTCATTTTCGCATTTGTTGTTGACACAGCGTGAGTTGACGCTGGTGCCACGCCTACGTTACAAGGCCAGCAAGATGGGCAATCATATATTGGCGGGCATTGACTATGTGGGCGGTGGCCTTGCCTCCTTTCTGGGCATCACGCACTCCAAATACGCCAGCGAACTCAAGTATCACCAGCGGGCCAAAGAAGAAGCCGAGGCCGAGGCGCAAAACGACGAAGACCTTGACAACAATTGGCAAACGAACAACAACAACAACGCCGATGGGTCAACCACAATTGTTGTCTGTGAGCCGCCAGCTGCTCGTGGAGGAGTCAACAATCAACTGGCAGCCACAACAAATCCAACATCATCATCATCAACATCAATGCCACAATAATTTATGACAAATCATCGATAATGCAAAAAAATGCTCATCAGGTGCAAAACGAATTGCAACGCTTGTTTTTTGGAGACTTTTACACATGTAACAAAACGAACGAAGAAATATACTATATACTATATACGACATATATAAGATATATACATATATATATTTAAAAATCATACTTTTCGACACTTTATTTTTCGCTATCAGCATAAGTTACAAAATACAAATTACATGGTAAACAATTTGTAAAGCATTGTTTCATTTCATTTCACTCAGTAGGAAAGTGGAGTCTGCTCGACTCGCAGATACCCGCTACACTTCCTTCTTACTTCTTTCTTTACAATCTCTAGAGGAAGGCAATCTACATACATCTTTTTTTTCCATTTGCAGCGGGCATTATTGAAGGCAAGTCAATACAAATATATAAATATAGTTAGTAAATGTATTATTTTAAGTACATGGAAGTTCCGATAAGTTTTCTCTCTCTTAAGCTAATGGCACATTGAATACAATATACAATTACAATTGTTTTAAGTACACTTTGCGGTTTGTTTTTTTGTTTAGTATATCAATCGAAATCAGGGTTTGTTATTTATCTTTATCTTTACACGAAAAAAAATATATATATATATATATAGAAACGCACATAAATCACAGTATCACAGTATTTGTTGCTGCGTATGACAAACAAACAACATTATTTATAGTACATTTATGCTAAAAATGAACAAAAATTGTATGCGGGGCAAGAATTGTTACAGTTCGCTTTTCTTCAACTGGAAATTGTACTTTGGTTACACTCCAAAAAAAGAAAAGGTGTGCGCCATGAAATAAACTTGACACTTGTTTCATGACCAAACACAGAGAAACAGAATACCATATAGTATACTATATAAAACACACACAATATTAAGTACAAGACAACATCAAATGACACGCAATAAAATAGTTGAAACTAAAGTATAAAATAGTTGGAAGCAAATGCACAAAGTCAATGCTACATCAAAATTGTTGATAAAAGCTAGATCCAAACTCAAATCAAATGCCATATACATATATACATAGCATATAGTATAGCAGCCGATTTTAGTCGGTTGACTAAAGCAGCCAAGTTTGCCAAGTTTTTAACTCAATTCAAATGCAGTTGAGGTTGATTAGCTTAGCTCAGCTCGCTATAAATACATATAAATCCTAAGACTCTTCTGTTGATCCCGATTCAGACATCAGACTGCAACTCTGAAAGGAACAAAAGAAGTTAAATTGGATCATATTTTAATGATATACATAACATACATATATGGGTAAATCGCTGGTGAAAAAAACCTACACCAAAACATGAATCTTATTGCTCTTTATTAGCATTTTAATTAGAGCTAAGAATAGAATTTTGGAATTGTTTTTCTGTTTTAAAACAAGTGCAAAAATTAACGAATTCATATGAAATAAAGCATAATTTTAAATAATACCAAATTAGTATACCACAAAAATACTAAAACTATACCGAGTGCTATCTTTGGTATATTGATATAGTAATACATTCAAAATATATCAAATGGATATACAGCAAAAATACTAAAAATATACTAAAATCTATATTTACATATTGATACAGTATAGTATTTAAAATATACCATAAAAGGTAAAATATATACTAAAAGTTATATATGGTATATTGATAAAGTCAAATGGATATACCACAAAAATACTAAAAATATACTATAAGCTATATTTGACATATAGCATTATATTTAAAATATAGCATAGAGCAGAATATATACCATAGAGTGTAAAATATACTGAATGCTGTATTTTTAATATATTGATATAGCGCTACATTCAAAATATATCAGAGTACACCATATAACAAATTGTCGGGCAAAGCAAATAATACTAAAAATATACCAGCTGCTACATTTGGTATATTAATATAGCACAAAATTCAAAATATACCATAGAGTACTAAAATACACTAGATTGTCAACCAAAGGAACTAATAAATTCTATAATTTGTATCCGATCACAAGCAAATTCTCAGGAAATATAAACACCATAAATATTGTCTTTACTCTAGCTCTAGCTTGTCATTCGATTTATAATCTTTGCTCTTAATATAGTGCTAATCCAGAGCTATACGAATAAGCTTTACTTATTTTTAAAATGATTTCAGTTTTGGTGTTTTTTTTTTCATTCAAAATAGTGTCAGAGATGTACCCATACATATATATTGAGGATGAAACCTACCTCAGAGCAACGTCTCATTGCCGTAGCGTTGCAGCTGCGGATAATGTTGATAATTGGTGGACTGATGATGGCCATGATGACCATGCTTCTGTGTTGCATAGTAGACGCGATGCGGCTGTTGCTGTTGATGTTGTTGATGTGGATTATGTTGTTGGCTGTGACTGTGACTGTTGTTCCGTCCCAGGGAATAGTTGGACATTTGATTGAGCGATATGGAGCCAGCGCCCGGTGGCGATTTGTATTTGTAGGGACTGGCAATCATCGGAGGCGCACTGACCAGCGATTGATGCGACGGACGCACCGAGTGATAAGACACAACTGTGCTGTTGCAGGCCAAATGCGAACCACGTGAGCTGCTCTGACCATCGAGCTGATGATGCTGCGACTGTTGCTGCGAATGATGTGAATGATGATGGTGATTATGATGTGACAGATGCTGCTGCTGCTGCTGTTGCAGTTGCTGCTGCTGCTGTTGGCCACGCTCCACATTCGTTGCGGGCTTGAGGGGACGCGTTGAGAGCTGACGCTTGTACATGCTCGAAATACTTGGCCCGAGCACCCAGGCGAAACAGCAAATGCCCAACATTAGCTCCATGAAGGCACGCGTCAAGTACGGCCAGAGAGGCGTATTCGATTCCCTTGCACTCAGCCACACATCGATGTTGGCAAACTCATAGATCACAGCGAGCAAGAGCATCGCACATGCGGCCCCATAGATAAACAGAAAGATCCCAATCCCGGAGCTGCTGTGTGCACTCAGCTGCAGTTGCTGTTGCAACGTCAGTGCGTTGCTGTTGCGCACGATTTCCTTGTTGCGACAGTGCACCAAATAGCCAGAGATCAGATTCATCGACCCGAAGATCCAATAGCAGAACACTGGCGTCGCCACCAGCACTTGCAGCGCCTTGTCCGACTGATTGCCCACAAAGCAAGCGCCTATCAAAGAGACAGAGACAGAGAGAGTGGTTATTAATTTGTGGTTCGAGTCTTTGCTAAGCAATGGTTGAAGTACACGCTATTTGAAGTGCTTTAACTCGATGAAAAATTTATAGTTTTTGAAGCAATTTAAACAAATATTCATTTGTTGAAATTGTTATACATATATACAGAAAGAGATAGACACAGAGAGAGAGAGGCAGATAAAGAGTGTTAATAATTTGTGGTTCGAGTCTTTGCTAAGCAATGGTTGAAGTACACGCTATTTGAAGTGCTTTAACTTAACGAATATTTGTTAGATTTGTAAAACATATACGGAGAGAGAGAGAGAGCGATAAAGAGAGAGAGAGAGAAAGACAGTGAGAGAGAAAGAGAGTCAAAGAAATAGAGTCAGCCAACAAATGTTTATCAATGCGTGGTTCGCGTCTTCGCTAAGCAATGGTTGAAGTGCACGCTATTTGAAGTACTTTAACTCGAAGAAGAATTTAGTTTTTTAAGTAATTTGAATATTTGTTGAAATTGTTATATGAGAGAAAGAGAGAGCGAAAGACAGAGAGAGGCAGAGAAAGAGTGCTTATTAATTTTAGTTCTATTTAGTTTGCCTTAATTCAACAAAGAATTTATTTGAATTTATAGTATTTGTATTTGTTAAAATTATTACACATATAAGAATAGATAAGAAAATGTTTGTTCGATCAACTTTATAGCTCATTCAAGTGCAAGTTTACGTCGTTGTTGGCTTAATGGACAAATTTAAGCTAAATCACAAAGTTTGTGGAAATTTTGCCCTATACTGGACATTTTTTAATGCAAATAGACATGTATATATTAATATATTTTCTTGCATGACTACATATATTTTAAGAACACTTTGATGTTCACGAATATATTGATTATGATGTATATTATCTAGGAAAAGCCAAAGTGATCAGCCATAGCACTTATTAGGTTACTAGCTTGAGAATCGCTGAGAAGGGATTAGAGTAGTGAGTATTTCATATTTGATTTCAATTGGAAAATTAACAACTGAAAATGGAAAGTCACATTTGGGAATAGCTGAAATGTGAATCCCCAAAACTGTTTCTTTGGCTATTTTGTATTGCCTTTGTTGTAATTAATCGCTTTGTGCTAATTACAGCCTCGTAGCATTTACCATTTGGGTTAACCCAAATACTAATTTCACATTTAAGTATACAGAAGTAGTAGATAAAGCTAATGGGAATATTGACTTACCCAAGAGCTCGTCGGCGTCCACCAAACGCATCGCAATAACCGCTGCCGTTTGAAATGCGGGCAATCCCCAGGCCACAAAGCACACGAAATTGTTGCGAGCTAAATCCTGTTGTGCCGTATTAGCACTGCCTCCTCCACCTCCTTGTCCATGTCGCTTGGCGGGCAGTGCAATGTGTCCTTTGGTGTCTGGACTGTTGCGCCGAATGTCCCGATGCCAGCCCAGACAGAGGATGGCCCACCTAAAGGAAAAGAAGAACGGGGTAATTATTGTGTGTGCTGTGAATTGAATTGTCAGTTGTGAATTGCTACAAGCCAATGAACCGTATTCCAACTGCTATCCCCCTGAAATGTTCGTTCAATGAACCTTGAACCGATTCTAAGAACTATCTCTGTATGTAAATGTTTTGTTTTTTCTTTTTGGTTGTATTTGAATTCATCGTGGATTACTATTACAATTGCTTATACGGTTCGGAGAGCGTTATCTTGTTCCTAATTATCCCTTTTTTAGCTGAGATATAAATATACACGAATTAAAAGAGTTTCAAGATCGCATTTGGAGTGGTTCAAAAGTGAACTATTGAGATTGGTTATAAAAGTTAAGGGATAACTTGTTTAAAAACATTTTTTAATAACTAATACTAGCAGTAATCTTCACTACTCTTCATAGTAACTAACTGCATATATTGCTATGTTTCCCAGTTTACGCTAAATCGTTTCGCAGACTAATCTAACCTAATTCTTTTCATTTTTATTGCAGTGTCATTTCTTAGTTTGCCGTAAAGGCGAATGCAATACGTTTAAAGAACTTCAATAGTTCTGGAAGTAACTATGTTTAACGGTTCGCCTTGAACCGGTTCACAGATGAACCTAACCTAACTTCAACCTAGCTCCATTCAATTGTAGTGCTGTTGCACAGTTATTAAAAATAACAAATAATAAACAATAGCTACTCCACTGCTGTTCTCTCTATAACTACGTTCGCCTTGAACCGGTTCACAAATGAACCTGACCTAATTCGAACCTTTTTCTTTGCAGTGCCATTTCTTAGTTTACTGTGAAGGAGAATGTCATAACTTCAATAGTTCTGGGACTAACTAGCTATGTTTAACAGTTCACCTTGAACCGGTTCACAGATGAACCTAACCTAACTCCAACCTAGCTCCGTTCAAGTATAAAGTTGTTGCACATTTATCAAAAATAATAAACAATAACTTATGCACTACTGTCCTCTTTATAACTGCGGTTCACGCTGAACCGGTTCGCGGAGTGGAACGTGAAACACTCACCAGGCGCAAGCAGCCATGCCAAAGTAGTAGCGCAGCAGAAAGACACTGGCGCAGGCGGCATTCGAGAGACCGTCGACCGTGAGGAGGGATTCATTAGGAGCCTGGGGATCCGTGCCACAGGCGGTGCCGCTGCGTCCAACGATGAAGCGCACCGTCCAGCCCAAGGTGACCATGTTGTGGCACCACAAGAGCGGCGAGAGGAGTCTCGACCATTTGGCACCCGCATTGACACCGCGCCCCGCACGCTGATCGCCGCCGAGGAGGAGCAGGCAAAGCGTGGCCACACAAGCCAAACCCAAGGCGGCGTAGGCCCAGGTGGAGAGCCAGATCTCCGAGAGATGCTTCTCGCTGGGCGTAAAGAGAATGTCCGCCTCGCAGAGTGGAGCACAGCGTCCCGAACGTTGCAGCTTCACATAGAGATGGGATTTGCCCAAGGCAGAGCAGTCGGCAGTCAACTTGGGCGATAGATTATTATTGTTGTTGTTGTTGATGCCATATTGTTGGAGCTCGTGCTCCTGGATGGGCAAATGTCCCGTCTCTCCGGGTCCCTCCATGCACATGGTCTCGTGATTGTTCTCGCGGGGAAAACGCTCACAATCGAGCGCAGGTGGCCAGGGAAAGCCGAAGCCCTGCAGCACGGGATGACAACGAATCCGGACGGATTCGCAGAGACTACGGCACGGGCCAATGGAATGAACCGGTGCCTTGGGTGTGCACATTGGCACGTAAGCGGCGCACAGGAATAGCTTCAACTGTGAGCTGCAATTGTACTCGATGAGCGGCACAAAGGTTTGCAGCGTGTACTCCACATCGGTTTGCAACTCGTGACCGACCAGATTGGGCATGGAGGTCTCATTATAACCGATGCCGCGGCACATTTCAATCCGTATGATTTCGCATTGGCTGCCGCTGGCGCTGCTCGCCGCTTGAGGGCGCCACAGTGCAAGCAGCAGCAGTGCTGCCAATAAGCATTTCGAGTGTGGCCAAATTGCGCTCATCCTTTCTGACTTGTTGCTTCCTCTGCTTCTGTGTGCTGTTGTTGTTGTTGTTGTGGTTGCTGCAGTTTAGTTGTTACTGCTTTGCATAGTGTGTGTGCACGCCCCCAACTCCCCTTACACACACACACACACGCGCGCACAGAGAGAACTGGTTTCACACGCACACACACGGATACGCTGATACGCTTGCGCTCACTCGCTCTTGTTGATGTGTTGCTGCGGTGCTATCTCATTCGCTCTTAGCACTGTCGCACCACCGCCACCGCCCCGCCCGCCTGTCTGCTCAACACTTTGCTTGTCAACTCGTTAACTACCTTGGCGTCGTTCTTGTTATCGTCGCTGTCGCTGCTGCTGCCGCCGTGTTCTTGTTGTTCTTGTTGGTGTTGTTTTCGTGTTCCTCCTTCCTATTGCTGCAAACTAGTTTTGTGTTCTTGTTCTTCTTGGACAATTGGTATGCAGATTATCTTACTCCAATTTCCAATTTTATATGCTCGCTTAGCACTTTTTTATGCTTTATTTGTTGTTTTGTTTACTCCCGCACTGAATGCACTTCTTGTTTATGCCATTCTTTTTTTTTAAATTTTTTCGTTTCGTTTTATTTTTATTATTTGGCTTATGTTTGTTTATTCAAACTGCATGTAAAAATATCTTTTGATTTTTCACTTAAGCTAATCACTTGTAATAGCTTTGGCCTGCCAGTTTAGCTTTTTACACGCGAAATATTGCCACAAAATATGTATATGTTGTTTGTTTATTTTCAAAGTTCTTTAAAAACAAAAAAAAAACGAAAATAAAAATATTGCGTTGAAGTGTTCGCTAGAACATTAGTGTGGAGAAACAACAACGATGACACGTTTGACTTATCGATTATTATTATGTGTATAAAACATCGATAATTTATAGAAAATTGCGATGTTTACTGCATTCGATTATTTAAAAAACTGTACGCGAATAACATAACAAAGATTTGGATTTGTTTGCTCTCGCATGTTAGATAAACAAAATATATATATAGAAATGCTCAACTTTCAAGTGAGCATTTTAGCATTCAATAAGATCTTTACATCGCAATGCACAGACAATCAAAATTTAGTTAGCAATTTATTTGAAATAAATACAATAAATACACATAACATATCAAACTCTGTTATATTTTGCGGAAATCAATCATTTCATTGCCTTCCATTTCCTGACTTATTGGCGTATCATCCGGATCTAATAATTCTCCATCAAAACTATAATAAATATTAATAATATTATATAGCAAAATTGAAAAGTGTTCAGAACTTACAATAGTTTAAAATCGTCAACATAGCAATCCAAATCCTCAGCGACCTTAATGTACAATACTTTGAATGCTTCCGTTTTATTCATAAGAATTATCAAAGGTCTTTTCCAACGATCTCCCTGGACTTTCAATTGGAATTTCTTTGGCTTCGTATAAAGATCAACATATTTTGTTGGCTCAGCTCGGTAGTTGTTGCCGGATGGAAATGCGCAACCACCTTGGATCAAGAAACATTGTTAAAAAGAAATTAATTTGAAATTATTCCTACTTAATATGTGGTAAACTTTGAGGCCGACATCTTGAGGTGTTTGCTGCGGTTTTATGAAATTAGTATCCATATTGATGACAATGTCATCAACTGGCACATTATTGCGCTCGGAGATCTCTTTAAACAAGTGCGCAAATTTTTGAAATTTCCGCAATTTATACATTTGAATTTCGCCCTGCCTGCAAGTAATTATGTATTATAATTGATTAATTGATTATAATAGTAAAATTGTTTGACTTACCAGCTGAGATTAACATCAATTTCTGGATTATCAAAATTGTAATTGTTTGTTTCTTTTGCACTAGTTTCTACCAATTGAGGTGGCGGCAAGTTCTCGACATCGGAATCCAAGTTAACCTATAAAAAGGAAATAATCATTTATATTATTTATTTGACCATTAGAGACAATTGTTTTGCTTACAGCTGTGACCATATCAATGGTGTCCGTCACCTGATGACGATTCCCTCTAGATCCAGCTAGAAACATGTCGGGAATTGTTTTCGCTTGTGTTTGTGTTGCTGTTGTTGTTGACTTCCTTTTTTCACGGCTAGCACGTTGTTTTTTTGGTGGTGATGGTTCAATCCCATCTGGAGGTGGGGCATTCAAACTTCGTCTTCCCGCTCGAGTTCGTCGCGCCACGGGCATTTCCGCTAGAGCATCATCAATGTCAGATTGTATTGTCTCTTTTGGAAGTTTCTTCTTCTCCATTTCCAATATCATTTGCGAAAAGGGCGACAAATCACGTCGCATAGGTGGCGACACTGCTGCTTCCTCTTCCTTCGATGAAGTTTTACCTGCCGGTTTTTGCTCATCATGATCTTTGGTTTTGCGGGTTTTACGATTTGTGGCACTTGGCTTCTCCACCGGCACCTGCTTGAGCTTTGTCACTTTAGTGGGTTTCTTGATAATTGGATTTACATCAATAAAATCGTAATCGGTTTCCTCCCCCTCCTCATTTGGCATAAATAATTTATTTGCTGAAAGAGAAGTCACCGTTAAAGTTCACTATTAGTTTGTTGGTTATATTTACCATCTGCCCGCTTTGGCACATAGAAAATATCACAGTCATCGTCAGACATTGTAAATATTGCTGCTAATCTTTTTTTTTAATAATTAGCTTCTTTATTAAGTATGCTGCTAATACTGGAATAACGGGAATGTCTAATGTCAAGAAAAGAAAAGCTTGCCGCCATTAAACAAAGTGGCCGCAAATTATATTCAACAAATTACTTGCTAATGCATCAAAACATACTACATTCATCGGTTTATTTAACCAAAGTGGTCACACTGATTGAAAAACAAATGAGCTTATCGATTAATGAAATGCCTACCATCCATAATTATGCCATAAAAACCAAACGTAATTTTTTGGCCTGATCTATTTCGAAGCCATATTGGAAATATTTAAATGTCTTTCAATAGCACCAGCACCATAACATAGTGAGACCATTTGATTACATGTAGTTTGTAATATACTGACATGTATCAAGGTATTTTGGTCTCCGCATTAAATTAATTTTATAAGAGTTGTCTATGGTCACACTTCAACAAGTAAAACTGCCCAAGGTAAAAGCTTTTTTTTTTTAAAGAATGGCGGTCGTTTGAAATTGATCCAGAATTATAGATAAGTAATGCGAGAGCTGTTATTATTGGTTTTGTTTTATTGAATTTAATAGAATTATTAACTGGTATATATGTAGATAGCAACAAGTAACACGAATTGCACTTTTTATCAACGCTATACCAAAAACAATTTTCTAACGATTCACAACAATATATATGTTCAAAATATTTTTTACAATTTTCTTTTAACAATATCGTTATTTTCTGTACACACCACTGCGCAAGAGCGAAGTGCATATGTATTGAAGATCGACGACGCACGCACACAACATACTCTCTCTCTCTTTCTCTGTCTAACTCATGTTACCGCTTCTTCAAAATACACATACTCTCTTGCTTGCTTAATGATTGGCCTGATTGCGGTAAATGGTTTTTGTCTCTTTCATTTGCATGAGAGATACATAGATGGGAGGAGGCCAACATCAACAACAAAAAAGCTCTCCAAATGCATAACGCGGACAAGTGGATATTTTGTGTTGTTGTTGTTGTTGGCCACAAGACATTTGGTAACCGCTTATGTATATTTATAATAATAATAATGTATATATATATATATATATATAATATAATTGTATATGTAGTTATAGATAATTGTTGTTTTAAGATATTACAAATACTTTACATTATTTAATTAGTGCGAGTAACAATTACAATAAAATCGAAAAACAAGCACAATATGCTCAAAATATGAAATAGTTTTCGGTATTCCTTATGTTTTGTTTTGTTTAAATAGACAACATGTAAATATGTGTAATGATTGTATATGTATATATACTGTATTGTACTAATATGCGGGAAGTAAGAAGGAAGGGGATGACAACAATAGGTGTGTGTTACCACAAACGGAAGAAATATCAGCGATAACAATAAAGATTTCTTCGGCTGCAACCGAAGCAGCGCCCGCATCACCCTCATCCATCCATCCATCTATAATATTATTGAGATTATGGCACATACACACAAACATATGTATGTACACGTATGTATATAAATGTTAATATAATGACTACTGTTGTTCTCTTCTTTGGTTGAGTAATAATAGTAATGATTGATGATGGTTGGATAGTTTTGTTTCTTTGAATTCGAATGAAATTCAAATATGGCGCGCACGCGCGCACTTCACTCATCGTAGTCAGCGATGATGAGGCCGCGTTTGGTGAAATTAATCGATGAGACCGTTGATAGATTTGGTGCCGTATCGATGCCATCGAAGAGGTCACTAGTAGCTGAGCTATTCAGCGAATTGAGCGTTACGTTGAATGAACCGCCAGCGGTATTGAAACGCTCCTGCAGCTCCTGTTGTTGCTTCAGATGCTGCAGCTCATCGCGCAATGCCTGATTGCTCAAACGCAGACTCTCCGCCTCTCGCAAACAGTCGCGTAAGCTAAACACACACACACAGAGAGAGAGAGAGACAGATTAACGATAACACAAGCTTTCGATAATTGCTTGCACACTTACTTATCGATTTCGTTTTGCATGCTTTTAATATAGTCACAGGCCTTGATCAGTATTTGCGATTTCGAATCGTTGGGCGGTGTGCGTCCATTTGCACTTCCATTTGCATTTGGATTACTTTTCACGCTGCTGCTGCTGCTCGTCGTAGTTGGCGATGCCGTCGCCGTTGCCGTCGTTGTCGTCGTCTCTAAGCTATCGGCCATGCTGTTCGTTGTTGGCTTATAACGATTGCCATCCGTTGGCAGCATCTCCTTCAGCTTAAAGATCCAGCAATTGATTTTATCGCGGCGACGTCGCTCCACCTCGTTATGGGTGGCACGACGTTTATCGTCGCGTTTCTTGTACGCATCGAGCTTAACATTGTAGTTGCCGCCGACAGATGGCGCTACTGCAGCCGTATCCTTATTGGCCACAATTAAATTACCGTTGCTACTGTTGTTGTTGTTGCCACCGCCACCGCCACCGCCACTCATGAACAACACATTCGTGGAGTCCGGCTCCAGTTTGATGGACGCCAAGTGCTCATTGTTGTGGCTGCTGTGGTTTATCTTGTTAGCTGTTGTTGTTGTTGTTGTTGCGGCTATTGTTGTTGCAGCAGCCGTCGCAGTCGTGTTGTCCTTAACTAAATAGATTTCACAACCAGTTGGCAGCTGCAGATTTGTGGGCAGCATGCAATGTGCCGCATGCAATGCATCCAAATCGGGCTCCTGCTTAATGCTCTCGATGGCATAAAACTCTTGAGATTCATTCGAGTTGTCATCGTCGCCACAAATGGTCAAATAGATTTGAGCACCGTCTCCCATTCCCATTCCCATTCCCATGCCACCCACAACGCTGCTGGTCAGAAATAAACCATTTGTTGTGCTGCTCAGATTTCCATTAACGTTCCCATAAAGTGCGACGTCTGTTGTTGTTGTTGCTGTTGTTGTTAGTGGCGTTGGTGTTGTTGTTGTTGTTGCAGCTGTGGCCAGCTCCAGACGTGGCCGTTTCTTCACATTCATTGCAACTGGCTGTTTTTGTTCTTCTTGTTAATTTTGTTGTAGTTCGTCTTTGCTGTCATTTCACACAATGAGTTTTTTTTTGTGTCGAAGTTCTTGTGATGATTTTGTTCACGTAACTTTCTTTCGTTGCTGCTGCTGCTGCTGTTGTAGTTGAGAGGCGTAGGCGCTACTGCTGCTGCTGGTATTAACTGCCGTTGTGTAGCTGGTAGCTCGATGGCAATTTCAATTGCATTTCTCTGGCCATTTAGACAGGCTGAGAATGTATATTATCAACACATTTGCTGCTGCTGCTGCTGTTCGACGACAACAACAACAATAATAACTGTAATTGCGACGATATGTGCTGTTTGTGCTTTTCTGCGTCTGGCATCCTTATCTATAGACTACAGTGTGACTGCAACTTCTGCTTGTCCATTCAAATATACCAGCCGGCTTCGAAAAAAAAATGCACTAAAATGGACAGGGAGATGTTTTTTTTATTATTAAGCTTAATTGTTTTTTTTAATTAATTGGAATACAATTTGAGAGAACAGACTTGTTATTGAAATTTTATAATTATTTAAAAACACATAACACTCACACTTCAATTTAAATAAAAAGGTAGGTCCGTTGTGAGCGATATACAGCCACACTGGTTGTCTCTTATCTACCAGACGTTTTGGAATTGGCAACCCCGCCCGTTAGATGGGTGACTCAAGAATTGTCGAGCTTGTCGTCAGCGAATATATAAATGTCCCCGTTCTGCGCAGCTATGTCACTTTGTATTGCTGATATACACATAACACAATATCGTACTTCGTTTCCGCTTTTACGTTTAAATAATTAGCGCTTTGTTTAAATACTAAACACTTTTATGAAACTAGCAATGCGCTTTTAAACCTCTCTTTGACTTCATGCTCACTTATTGAAATTCAAACATTTATCGAAGTAATGCCTATCGCTTATCGATTAACGATGACTTTGCCATTTGCCATTTTGCAACACTAAAGTAGAGCATAAACAAAAACACCGCTACACCTTTTATTTAATTTAGATATTTAAAAGCTGAACTTATTAATTGTTTTAATGGCCATCTCGTCGGCACGCGAATCACTTTCCCATGCACTGACCAACCGCTTTTTGCCTAATCTCGAGTACTTGTTGCAAGGCTCCATTTTAGACTCGGCTGTCGAGCATTTGATGCACAGGTGAGTTTTTGCAATCAGACGAATATATGTGCGATATTTAGTTTTGCCTTTCGAAAAATGACAGACTAAAAGGATTGTGCGACAATGTGGACACCTCGCCGGAACCCTTCCATGATCTGGAGGTCTGCATGAGCCTGCGTCAATCGAACTCCAATCAGCCGCTTTTGTTGCGCGTTCGTCGCGCCTTGGGTCGCGATGCCCCATTCCAAATGCGCTATCTTGGACAACCCGAGGTGGATATACGACGGCCAACACTGGTGCGCAGCTGCATGGACTGCGCCTGCACCAATGGGATACTTGATTTTCTATCTGAAATGGGATTTCGCCTAGAGTTTGAGTATATAGCGAAGGGTGAGCAATCGAATTGTAGTTCAACGAATCAATTGTAAGAGCTCCCCTTGCAGGTTACATGTTTCGAAAGGGACGCATGAAGATAACAGTCTCCAAGCTGATTAAAATCGTGCCCGGCAAGCAACAGGACATGGCCAATGAGCCAATTTCACAGAGCTACATCGTTGAATTGTCTGTGGTGGCGCCCACGGGACAAGAGAATGTGGGCGAGGAGATGCGCGTGTTTGCCGAGCAGCTAAAGCCGCTGGTGCAGCTCGAGAAGATCGACTACAAGCGCTTGGGCAACTTGCCCTAATCCAATTAAATATACCTTATAAATATAGTGCATATGGTACACGACTTTCTATTATTAACACAAATTCAATTTCAGATCTTACAGGCAACAAAAAGTAGAAACAAAAACGTTGGAATTGCAGTTATTTACATGGAATTTTCGAAACCACACGAGACTAATCCTTGAAGGCAGCATTAAGCGCTGCCAAATTACGTTCGCTAACATGCGTCTGCAGCTCGCTGCGTCCCATCAGCGATATGACCATCTTTAGTGTGCTCCAAATGGACTCGGACATCTGTTGCTGACCCCCAGCAATGCCCTCGGCATTGGGCAGATCTCGAGAGGCATTTGTGTGCGCCTGCATGGTGAGGGCCGTCAATAGATGCTCGGCACCCTCCTTGTACGCCTTGAGGTTCATGCAACAGACGCCCACATTGTAGCGCACACGTATGAAGCCCGGCTGGAGCTGCAGTGCATGCTGATAGGCCTCGACAGCTTCGACGGACCGCGAACCGTTGGCCAGACTGGCGCCCAAACGATTCCAGAGCTTGGCATTCTGTGGATCCACCTGCACTGCGCTCCTGTAACAATCGACAGCCTTGTCAAACTCCCCCGACAGATTGTAAAGCACACCCAGTGCCTCTTGCAGATCGGCGTCCACTTGTGACGGCTGCATGCGCACAGCCTGCAAGTAAACCTCCTGCAGATCACGCAGCTTGTTGGCGCCAATCAGCGACGAGGCCAGCGAGCTGCCCTCGGCCTGCAGCTGTGGATAGGCGGCCAACAGTTGCTTATACTGCGGATGCACCTCAATCCAGTTCGATAGCATTTTGACAGCGCTGCTCTGCAGTCCTTCGTTTGTATAGCAAACGGCAAGCGACATGAGCACCTGACGATTCTCGGGCTGCAGGTCGAGTGCACGCTTCAAAGCCGCAATTGCCTGCGGATCCATTTCATTCTCTGCCTGCGAGGCGCCTAGCAATTGCCAGACTTCGAGGCGTTCCGGCTCCTTTTTGGCCGCCACCTCGAAGCACAGCACTGCGCTGGGTATGTCACCTTTGGCCAGGTATTCTTTGCCCTTCTCGAAGGCATTAGGCAGCTCCGACATGGGATTCTGTTCAGCGAACTCGTACTCTTTGTACGCGTCCAGATTCTCGTTATATTCGCTGAGCCACGGATGCTCATTCTCCTCGGCCAACTTTTGCCATTCGTCCTGCAGCCGCTGCCAGAACTTTTCATTGAAATTCGCTGCCGTTTGTTCGCTTTGCTCCTTTTCACGTGGATAGTCGTTAATCCAATCCTCCACTCTTTGTTTATCGGTATCGATGGTTTCCAGCTGCTCGTCGAAGAAGGTATCGTGTTGTGTTTGTGTCGCTGGTGGCGCTGTTATGGCCATGTATGGACTTTGCATCATCATCATGGGTGGCGGCCGAAAGTTTTGACTGCTGATCAAAGGTTCATCGAAGAATTCTTGAGCATGGTGCAGTTGCTGCTGCTGCGGCTGCATGTGCAGCATTTTGTTGCCACCGGACTGAAGCTTTTGCTGTTGCTGAAAGTCACGACTCCATTGGCCAGCCATCACCTCATCCACCTGTGCTCCACCTGCACCATGGATATTAATGTCGCGCATCTCCTGCAGCAGCGAGTTCATTTGAAAGGATTGCGGTGGTGCAGCCACATGACCCAGATATTCGCTGACCATTTGCTCATCGGGACGCAGCTGGCGCTCGAATGGCGCCGCTGCGAATCCTTCGTCCTTGCGGGCCACATCGCGAGTGAATTGGCCGCCAAGTTGCATCAACGGATTGACGGCGCCGCAGTCGCCTTCCACAAGTGGACGTAACGACATCGCTGGGCTACGTAACAAACTGTTTAACTGGGCTCGTTGCTTGATATTAACCTTTGGTAGAGCGGCAGCTCGAATTGGAGTGGAGGAGGTCAAAAGACCAACTTTTGTTCAGATAAGAACGAACGAAAGCGAAACAACAACACTAGAGGTGGACAAGCATCCAACGGAACTATCGATGCAGCGATGTTTTTACAAGCGTTTCAAGACATTGATGATTTGCAAATTTATTTATTCAATTGCAGGAAATATTGTTCGAACATTCAGGCATGCTCCGGTTTTCACTTTTCGTTTTCGTTTTCGATTTGGGACCAAAACCGAGATTTTCGTTTTTAGGTGCTCCGGTTTTCACACGTTTTTGGTCATCGTTTTGCTATCGGAACGTTTCATATTTTACTGCTAAAACAGCTGACTTGTGTTTTGGTTAAAAGTAAACAACGCAAAAAAATGTCTTTTGTATGTCCAATTTCGTGCGTGGATTGAACTCACATAAAGATATTTTTATCCTGCATTGTTTATTTATGCTTCCCCTCAATAAAATATATTTGGCTTTTCTCTTTTTTGCAAAGAAAGATTTGATACTTTCTTTAAAAAAATCAGTTGAACGGCAATCAGCTGTTACCCACAAAAAATGGGGATGCCACCTTTTTAATGTATTTCATTCCGGTTATTCCAACAATTTTTTTTATAAAATTTTAACACATAAGTAATTAAATTAAATAAATTAATTTTTAAAAAACATATTTTACCCAACTTCAACAAATTTATCGCCATCCGTTTGATTATACAAGTATTTTTAACTTGCTTTTTCATTCTATCAAAAGTATGGCAGCTTAGGCGATAACTCATGGTGTCGGACTTATCGGTAGCTCACCAAAACGAAAATTGTTGTTGCCGACGGCAAAATTTGATATCCAAATTTGAGGTGGGGTCAGAAATTAGTCGTTTTAAAAATAATTACAAGCCTAATTGATCTGCTGGCGGTCTTAAAAGAACGACAATAAACCAATGAGTCAACTACTTTTTTTCCTTTTGCAAATAAGATCCAATTTAATATAGAAAAAGGCATTTACTTTTCATTTCGGCAAGTCAAATTTTCTCGAATTGCAATTCGAAAAAATCTTGTGAAAGTGAAAACGGGAGCACCAATTTTGTCGTTTTCGATTTCAAAACGAAAACGAAAACCGAAAGTGAAAACCGGAGCATGCCTGATTATCACAGTTTTGTAAAAGTCATAAGCAGCCAACTTTTGACATTATTTTAGAGATTGCGATATATTTATAATGTTGTGAGCTGATATATCGGTGGCCTCAACATAGACTATCGATTATTAATCGCTGCAATGCAATGCTGTGTGGCCGCTTGTTGTTTTGGTATATATTAGGTAGCTAGTATATTTTTGTGATAAGCCAACAAGTTGCTGCAGCAAAAGAATAATTTCAAAACAAAAGGTGCATATTTTTTATTATTAAAAATAGCGAAATATTAAAAATTAAAGTGTTTGCATGGTTAAGCAAATCTGTAGTTGACCGCAAGGTTTCGAGATCATGGAGTGCACGGCCTATGTAAAGATTTATGTGAGGTACTGAAAACAGCAGTTTTGGCGCCAAAACGGGTTAAGAAAATTTTGGTGTAAACATTAAATTTGGCCATGGATTACGATCTGTTTCAATCGGATGACGATGAGGAGATACTTACCGCCTACCTAGAAGCCTCACAGCAGCCACAGCAAGCTGCCACTATAGAGCAAAGATTGGATTATGATAATGGCTATGAAGATATTGATGATGATGAAGATGGAGCTGCGCTCGATGTGCTGCCCGAATTTAATTGCACTGGACGCGATACGGTGAAGAGTCAGCTGGACTTTCCCAGCAACAGTTTTATGCGCAATGGCTACACATTGAATGCGTTGCCGCCGCGCAGTCGCATTGATAATCTACGCTTCGATTTTGAGCCCAAGCAACTGAAGATTTGCCTTGTCTTGCGTTACTTGCACGGCGAAGCGTGGTAAGTGTTGTTAGTTTTCCAATATGTAAAACACTCTCAAGTAATAACTCTCTATGCTAGCAAGAATGTGCAGAAACTGTGTGCCGCCGTCGCAGGACAGCAACAGCTGCAAACAAAGTCGACGGCAAATTGGTTTGCAATGCGTCAACAGGTGACGCACTTCTATCACCTGCTGCTGCACGAGCAGCAGACACCTGAGGGCCAAGCTGAGCTGTGCGCACTGCTGCAACTACGCCAGCTGCTCAACAGCTGCCTGGATGCGGCGGCATGGCGGATTCTCTACTTTGCGGAGCACAGCAAGGGCAACGATTGCACAACGCCCGCTTATCATTTGTACCACGGCGCACTCGAGTGGCGACTGCTCGATCTGTGTGTGCAGCGCAAGCTGCAGGATCAGCCCGAGGCACAGCCCAGCTACGAGGCGCAACTGTCGCGACTGCTCGACGATCTGGTGCTCTGCAGTCAGCTGCATTATCGCAGCAAGCAGAGCGTCCAGCTGCTGCACACCTCGGCTTTCATGTGTCGCTGCAGCAAGGAGCTGTGGCTGCTGCTGCAGCAGCAAGCGGACTTTTGGCCGCGCTTCCATTGCTCGATGCAACGCCACAAGGCAACGCAGCTGCCAAGTAGGAAACACAAAATAAGCCAAGCTAAACTCGATTTTAATGACTATTCTCTTTCCTTTAGTGGATGCCACTTTGAGTTACCATGAGTTCTATGCCTGGCTGCGTTTGAGCGTCGCCCGCTTGGCCACCCAAGATGGACAACAGCTCACGGCAGAGGCGTTACAAACCGGTTGTCTGCTGCAGCAGTTTCTGGCTGCCTCACCAAGCGAGCAGCAGCGTCGCGTTTACTTGTGTTTGCTGGCCCCGCTGCATCTCGATGCGGATGTGCTCTGCCAGCTGTGGGAATCGTTGCATCGCTCGCTCAACTGTCAGTTCAATCAATCGACACAGCCGCAGCTGGATCAACTGCCATTGACGTTGCCAAGCGGCGCTGCCTATTTGCAACGCTATCGCCAGCTGCTTCAGAGCGGAGGGGAGCTCGAGGATTTGAATCTGAACAGCTTCACGCTGTTTGCTTTGCTGCTGGGCAAGACGCTGGCCAGGACACAATCGCAGAAGCTGCTCGGACGCATCTTTAGCAAATTCAGCGCTGCCAAATTGTTGGCCCTCAACGAATGCGGCATTCATCATGTGATCGAACTCTTCCTCTGTCTGCTGCTGTCGCATCAAGGCGACTTCGCTGAGCTCGCCTCCAAGCTGCGCGAGATGCTTCTCTGCCTGGCGCTGGACAAGCTGAGCGTTCCGCGTCGCCAGCTGACGGCCAAGGGACACATGGCGCTGCTGTTGCTGCATGCGGAGCGTCGTCAGCCGCTCGAGGATTACATTGGCAAGTTGCTCCTGCAGCTCTCGACGATACGCAACGATCTCGATGTGTGCGCCATTTATGCCAGCTGCTTGCCAACGATCTTCGAGCTCTCCAGCCCAGACTTTGGACACGGCGAGCAACTGCTGCTGGGACCTTGGCTAACGCATTATCTGGAGCACAGCGGGCAGGCGGCGCAGGAGCGCGTCTGGCAGGCGATGCACTCACTCTGCCAGCGATTGCGTGCCACCTCGACTGGCGGTGGCGGTGGTGGCATGTGGCAGGCGTTGCAGCAACATGTGCTGCCACAGCTGAGGCTGCAGTACGTCAGCGGCTTTAGCAGCTGGCTGCCCAGGTTGGCGGCCCAATTCGTGCTCCTCGACAGCAGCCGAAAGCTGCTCACATCGCTGCTGCAGGATGCGGAACCCGTTAACCTGGCGGCCAGCGCCCAGTTGCTGCTCCAAGTCATCGAACTGGGCTTGCAACCGACGGCCGAGCAGCTCATCCAAGTGTGGCTCAAGTCGCTGGTGCTGCTTCAGCCGCAACACGCCGACGTCCGTCAACTGACGCCGCATATCCTTGAGCTGGCCGAGATGCGGACACTCGAGTTGACAGCCTCGGCTCTGGAGTCACGTGAGCCGCTGTGCGCGTTCTTTGGGGCGTTGGGACGTCGCGCCCAGCAGCCGGATGCAGTGGCGCATGTGCGCATGCAACTCAGCCACAAGTTGCACGCCTATGTGGCGCACTTCGAGCGTTGGCACGTCGAGTCGTGTGCCTCGCGCTTCTACAACTTCATTGCGATTGTCATCTACAATTGTGCCACGCTCGCTTACGTTCGCTCCAAGCCGAGTTGCTTCCTCCACGTCGCGCTGACCCGCTTCCTGCTGCCCACACAGCTGCAGGCGGGCGTGGCACCCGAGGCACGTTTGTTGCCACTGTTCAACAAGATCTTTCCGGTGCTGTTGCAGGGACTCGGTCGGCTGCCATATCGCCAGGATGCGTATCTAACGCGCACCTTGGAGCAGCTCGTGCTCCACTGGACGCCGCATTTCGCCTACACAACGAATGCCAAACTTGTGGCACGTCCGTATGCCACGCTGTTGCAAGCAGATGCTGCTGCTGGCGAGTTGTCGCAATTTGTGCTGCAGCAGTTGGCTCAACAGTTCCTCAGCGTGCAACGCAGCCAGCCGGGGCAACATGTGCGTCTTGTGTTGAGTCTGCTGCAGCAGCTGATCGTGGGACTCCAGGAGGCGACTCTCGATGCTGAGCGACAGCTGTTGACCCTGTTGAAGGCGGTCCATGTGCCGCTGCTGGAGCACATCATGTTTGTGGGCGAACACGAGTCGAGTCGCCTCCAAGTGTTGCAACTCTATCGCTTGCTGGTGGCTCAAACGCTCTTCCAACGCTCGCCGGAGGCTCAAGCGCATTGCTGCAACGATCTTCGATCGCTGGCCGAGAAGCATTTGGCCCATTGCACCTACTTCTATTTCCAAATGCTGATCAAGCTCGCCGAGCTCGCGCCTCAGCTCTTCGCCTCCCTCTTCGACTTTGTGCGCGAGCAGGCGCTCAGCGTGGAGTTGAAACGCGGCGCTGGCGAGGATTGCGGCATACGCAAGTGCTTGCAACGACTCCAGCAGGTGTTGCAAGGCAGCTAACACAGTCTATGTGGATGTATCTATCAGATTATAATTATAAGATACTATCTAACATTAACCACTACAAGTTTGCTTCATGTTAAATGGAAATTGTTGAAGATACTATTGCCTTGTATCATATATAGATTAATAGATAGCTTAAACTAACTAAAACTAAAAAGAAGTTAAATCTAGTAATTATTATTATTTGAATGATACATTTCTTTATTGTAATGCCAAAATGAAAATAGTTGTGTTGAAGATATTACCTTGTATATAGATTAATAAATAGCTTAAACTAATCCGTTCAACAGAAGTTAAATGTAATTATTATTTTAATGTTATTACGAATATTGCAATGTCAAAATGAAAATAGTAGTATTAATTATTATTATTGTAATGATATTACGGATACATTTCTTTATTGTAATGTCAGGAAAATAGTTGTATTGAAGATATTGCTTTGTAAATAGATTAACGGATAGCTTAAACTAATCCACTTCACTTAAAACAGGAGTTCAATGTAATTATTATTATTTTAATGATATAACGAACACATTTGCTTAATCTAATGACAAAATAAAAATAGTTGTATTGAAGATATTGCCTTGTATATAGATTAATTGCTGGCTTAAACTAATTTACTCAATATCCAACCACTTTAAACAGGAGTTAAATGTATTAATTTCATGTATTTTAACGAATACATTTCCTTATTGCAATGTCGAAAAGAAAATAGTTGTGTTGAAGATATTGCCTTGATTTTTTTTTAAGTTAACGTCACATCGATTATCAAAAATAATAACTAGTCTTCATTTACTTCCATCAACAACTTATTTAATTCAAAATTAAAAAACAAAAAATACTCAAGTTTTTGGGCAAGAAAAAGTCTGCGTACAAACTTAAATTATAAAAAAAAAAACATTCATTGGTAAAACATAACTGAAATTATTAGTAGGTAGGATTATTATTTGATAGCTTAAACTAATCCACTTATAGAAATTAAATGTAGTCATTAATATTATTTAAATGTCATAACGAATACATTTCCTTATCTTAAAGCCTTCAGGCCATGTTCTTAATTATAATGGATAATTCTTTAAACAAAACATTTTTGTATTCTAAATAAACTTCAATATTATAGCTCTTGATTCGCACTTTAATTAGATCTAAGCATAACTTTAGTACATAAGGAAGATCCGCATGAGAACTTCATTCGAATTTAGCCGAATGAATTTGAAACGAAAAACACAAAATTAACGAATTTATATATTTTATTAGCAGAAAAAGTTGCCAGAATCTTTCTTTGCTCTAAATATAGTGCTATAATCTATAATTACTTTTAAAATACTCAAAAAAAAAGAGACAAATTTTAAAGTCAAGAACATTCGTTTTAAAAAAATGTTATTAAAAAATAATAATATTATTCTGAAAAAAATTCCGTGAATCAAACTTAGCTCGAAGGGCTAAGAATTAGCTTTAATTGTTTTTAAATTGTTTGAGTTTATCGTTTTTTCTCCAGAGAATTTCCCTTTTGTAGCTTAACAAGTAAGAAAGCTGCAGTTGAGTGTGCTCGACTGTGAGATACCCGCTACCCATAAAACCATAGATTAAAAATATACCTCAACATACTAAAATATACCATTTAGTATATTTGTATATTAAATTATAGTACTACATTCAAAATATACCACATATTGCAAAATATACCATAGACTGTAAAATATACTATAGTTTGCAAAATATACCAGATTGTCCGCCAAGTCCCGTAGTAAGTAGACATTTTTATACTCGCTACCCATAGGGTAGAAGGGTATTATAACTTTGTGCCGACAGGAAATGTACATATGTAACAGGTAGAAGGAGGCATCTCCGACCCTATAAAGTATATATATTCTTGATCAGCGTCAACAGCCGAGACGATCTAGCTATGTCCGTCTGTCTGTCCGTCCGTCCGTATGAACACCTAGATCTCAGAGACTATAAGAGATAGAGCTATAATTTTTTTTCGACAGCATTTGTTATGTTTGCACCCAGATCAAGTTTGTTTCAAATTTTTGCCACGCCCACCTCCGCCCCCGCAAATCAAAAAAATCGAATAACAAGCGTAATTTTAAAGCTAGAGTTGCGAATTTTGGTATATATAATAATAACTATAGTAGTTATGATTCCTAAAAATTTGGTTGCGATCAGATAAAAATTGTCGAAGTTATTATAGAAATACTTTTGTATGGGCAAAAACGTCTACTTACTAGGGGTCTGAGTTGCTTTGGGTGACAATCTGATATTGTGTCGTCTATGGTATATTTTGAATGGTGTGCTGTATCGATATACCAAACATACCATTTGGTATATTTTTAGTATTTTTTAGTATATTCGGTATATTTTGAAAATAATACCGCAATATTTTGCCCTTATAAAAAATGGGTAGCGGGTATCTCACAGTCGAGCACACTCAACTGTAACTTTCTTACTTGTTTTTAAATTGTTTCAGTTTATCGTTTTTTCTCCAGAGAATTCCCCTTTTGTAGCTTAACAAGTAAGAAAGCTGCAGTTGAGTGTGCTCGACTGTGAGATACCCGCTACCCATAAAACCATAGACTAAAAATATACCACAAAAAACTGAAATAGACCTCTTAGTACATTTGGTATATTAAATTATAGTATTACATTCAAAATATACCACATATTGCAAAATATACCATAGACTGTAAAATATACTATAGTTTGCAAAATATACCAGATTGTACGCCAAGTCTTGTAGTAAGTAGACATTTTTAGCCATAGAAAAGTATTTCTTTTTTGATCCGATCGCAGGAATCATAAAGATTATATTTATACTAAACATAGCCTTCAGTATATTTTGCACTATATGGTATATTTTTAATGTAGCACAATATCAATGTACCACACATAACGTTTGGTATATTTTCAGTATGTCTGCGGTATATTTCAAAATGAATACCGCATTGTTTTGCTTTTATTCAAAATGGATAGCGGGTATTTCACAGTCGAGCACACTCAACTATAGATTTTTTACTTGCTTTCCAAATTGTTTAAATTTATCGTTTTTATGCCAGAAAATTACCCACTTACAATTGTGATTTACGATTTAAAATTTACGGTTAGTGGTCGATGAAATAAGCTGTGATCTTTTTATAGCTCACTTAAGTTGATGGCCTAATAAAAACCAAGTTTCAATTATAAATTCTCGATTTTGTTGTAAGTAAACAACTGACAAAACAGTTAACATAAAATAACTTTAAAGACAAAGTTCAATTGAAAGTCATTTTACAATATTTTATCATAAACAACGTGGCAGTTTTAGCTTTTGTTGTGCGTAAGTTTGATGTCTATAGCTTTGCTAATCACTGAGATCCAGTTGTTTAAACAAATGAATCGGTTTACAACGCGCTTTTATCTAATCTCGTTTGAATTTATTTTTGCCGGGCGCACAAAAAAAGAAATTATAATAATAAATGTGTAAAAAAAAGGGACAAACACTTTGATGAACTTAAAAGCTAAAGAGTTGGCGCAATGAGTGAACAAAAAAAAAGAAAAGAAAAAGATTTCTGGAATCTAGACAACATTCTTGGCCTGACGCGGTATGCGATTGGTGAGCTGCTTGGCCGGGAGGAAGCCCGAATCGCCCAGATAACGTATGGAGACATTGCCCGATGGACTGATCGTTAGCCATGTGATTGAGGCGTGATTGATGTTGATGCGCAGCCACGCCTCGGCGGGAAATTGGAGAGCACGACAGACAAAGTAGCGTATGACATTGCCATGGCCCACGATCAGTGTGTGCGTCTCCTTGTCCTGCTCTGGCGGCGCCCGATGGAAGTAGCGTCGGAAGGCGGCCTCAATGCGTGCGCCATCGCGATAAAACTGCTGCAATGAACAACAAGAAGAATGTGTGTGGTCATGCTTCAATCTCTTCACAATCATATATCTGCCTCATTGACTCACCGATGCCTCGGGCTTCCAGTGACCCACTGGCGGCTGTGGGGGTATTGGAGCTCCCTCGCGGAGGAACGCACAATTGGTCACCTTGCTGCGATCGTAGTCGATCTCATTTAGGATGATATCAGCTGTCTCCTGGGCACGCACCATATTCGATGCAATCACCTTGTCCCACTTGATGCCCAGCTCGTGCAGTCGCTTGCCCGTGTACTTGGCCTGCAGGCGACCGCGATCCGTCAAATGATGCGTCTCATCTGTCTCACCAATGTCCAGGTACTCGCCGTGTCGTATCAGGATGATGTGACGTGCGTATTTCGGCACCGATTTCTCCAGTTCGCTGTTGTAGCGATTCTGCTCCTGCGGCATATCGTTCTTTTGCGGTTTCACCAGACTCTTCGGGTCACGACAATCCCAGTTGCTGTCCCACAGCGCAAAATCCGGCACCGGCTGCGAACTGTTCGTCCACGAGTTGTGTGCCACAAATTGTGGATCGCGCAGCTTTTGGTAATAATAAGCGGCAAGGCCGGCGCCTGTGCCGCAAGCAAACGCTGTGAACTTGCGCATTGTTACAAGACAATTGGAATCGAAAATGAATAAAATGCTTTGCGAACGAACTAAAAGGCGGCACAGCAAAACAGCTGTTTTAGGTGGTTGTGGCGTTGCCAGACCGTTGCTGCTCTTGATCCACCTGCTGCTGCATCGCGCCTGACATTAGTCTGGCAACGCCAGAGTTTGAATTTGAATTTTTTTTGGTTTGGTTTTTTTTTTTGCGTATTTTATTTATACAATTTTGTTTTGTATATTTGTGTGTGTTTTTGTATTAAACTACTACAACATATTATATAATAACCATGCATTAATAAGTATGAGTTTTATATAATACTGTGTCTATATATGTATTACATTTACTTTAGACGTATGTATTAATTCAATTATAAGTAGTTGCTCTTCTTTCTGTCTTCAGTGCTGTTAACACTAATCATTAAAGTTATAGACTATGCTTTAAACTATATTGTATGTATATTACTGCAATTTAAAGCTGCCGCTTTAGTGGTTGCGAGTGTGTGTGTGTGCTTATGTGTGTGTGCTCAAACATTTCCAAATTCAACTTTCTTAGGCACTCTCAGCAGCTTCTGTTTCTATTGGCGTCTCCAGCTTATCCACGCTGACCGTGCGCACAAATGTGGCGGAGGCTTCAACGATTATTGTGGGCAAATCATCGACTACAATAGGAGCATCAACAGGAGCTGCTGCTGCTTGGCTTGCAGTGTCTTCAGTGGTAGCTTCAACAACAACTGGAGCAGCTTCAACTTCAGCTGGAGCAACTGGAGCTGGCACCTCGGCGGTGGCTTCCACAGCTTGTGTTGGAGCCGGCACTTCTGAAGCACTTTCGACTGCGCTGGCTGGCTCCACTTGCTCTGTGCTCTCTGCTGGAACTGGTGTGATCTCAACTGCTGGCAAAGAAGTAGGCTGCTCAATGATCACGGCTGCAGCTGGCTGCTCAACTGTTGTAGCTGCCTTTGGCTCCTCAACTGTTGTAGCTGCCTTTGGCTCCTCGACAACTGTTGGAGCTACAGCTGCTGGACTTGTGGCTGCCTCTTGTTCTGTTGGTTTCGCTGCTGCACTTGGCGATGGTGACTTTGACTTGGCTTTCGCTTTAACCGCCGGCGATGGCGTGCGTGACTTCGACTGACGTTCGTTGGCGGCCACTTTCAGCTTCTGCTCATGCGCCGACTTATCAAGGAGCACCGAGGTGGACTGTGGCGCTGGACTTGCGCCACGCTTGATGTCCTCGATCTTCTCGTTGAGCTCCTGACGTATCTGCTTAATGGGTCGCAGCAGAAAGATGGGCACATCGTCATCACGTCGCTGATACAGCATTTCACCTTCGAATTCCAGCAGCTTGTGCTTGCGAGCGCGCAACAAAATACCGACCACCTTGTCGGAGATGTAGTTGTAAATCTGCCCAAAAGAGAGTTCAAGTAAAAAAAAGGTTCAACGAATAAATGCGTTGAACTCACGTTGAATAATTCGCCAAAGGGAATGACGCGCATGCTGGGCTCATCCTTCACTTGATAGCCCTCGGAGTCAATGATCTGGCACAACTCGAGCATTTCCTTCATCACATGCATGTTGGCCTTCTGGCCACGCATCTCAGTCAGACTGCCGGCCAAGGGTTTGCCATACTGATCCTTGGAGAACGTTGGCTTCGGCGATGTGGCGCGTCCATCGTGCGAAAAGGGATTCAATAACTGCGACTGCTTGTGCTGTGTCGCCTGATTGTTGAACATGGCCACCTTCGACGATAGCGGCGAATCCTGCAGTAAATAGAAAAGAGATAAACTGGTTTTAACAAAGGGAAGCCACAAAATGATGCACATTCAATTCAAGTTTAAGCCAGCGTTGCCAGACTGTCCGATAACTTTGCTGCACTTTGGCAGCGCATCATTAATTGCATTTTCGACTTCTAGCAATTTTTGAACGCTGACTGGATTTCAGTTTAATTTTAATTTTTAAATAGAAAAGAGATTATCTGATTTTTATATGTGCCGCACACAACACAAAGGGAAGCCGCAAAATTATGCACATTGAATTCAAGCTTAAGCAAGCGCTGCCAGACTGGCTGTTATTATCAATTGCATTGCGTTGCCAACTTCTTGCACTTGCACTTTGGCAACGCATTATCAATTGCATTGCGTTGCCAACTTCTTGCATTTTTTAACGTCGGCGGGATTGTATTTAAATTTGAATGTACAGCAAGCGGCACACGTGTGACAAAGTGTTTGAATTAATTGGCTGTAATTAAATAACAGCAGATTTACATGTTGTTAAATTTTTCATTTTGCTAAGTGCGCGATGTTTTCAAAATTTGAGTAAGCACCAAGTGTGTGTGTATCTACATCGACGTCTATACATAAATATCTATGTACTATATTTATATTATATAGTGTACAAGCAAATGGGACGAATGGAATGCGCAAATGTCGGGCCATAAATAAAAACAAAACTTTGACGAAAAATAAAATGTACTACACTTCCTCAACCAGCCAAAGCACACACAAAAGAAATACAATTTCATTAAAAAAAAACAACAAATAAAATTGAAAAGAGAATACAACATATCAACAACGATCTTCACGGTAAATTTTTTTTTTTTTTTTCTAAATTTTATTTGCGAATGTATTTTGTTTGTTTCCCCCATTAAAACATATTTTTGTTGGGTGAATGTGTTGAAAAATCTTTTTTATGCAAACTTGTGCGATTTGATAACACTTTATTGTTAAAAACAAAACAAAAAAAATAGTGAAGGTAAAAAATAAATAAAAATATAATATTTACACACAATCTGCATAGTTATATGATTTATGTATGCAATGTCTTTTTTTAGATGGTCATTTTGTTATAACGCCCCTTGCGAATTTCAATTTTGGCAAAAGATACATAAATAAATAAGGAGAAAAAAAAGATAAAAAAAAAACAGCAGCAAACAGGAGGCAATGACGTTGTCAATGGCGCCGTTTGTCGTTTTGATCAATATCCAAAAAATTTCTTCAATCAATTTTTGGGTTGCCAGCTCATTTGGCTTCATGAATTTTTTCATTCATTCATATATTCAATATAAAAGAAATATACTTATAAATAAATAACTGCGCAGCGCCCGGCGATGAATGAAACGATTTTATAACCATTTGGCAAATCACACTGACAGTTATATACCCTATAAAAATGTCTGTCGAGTGCACTTAGTATAAACAGATACTAACTATATGCTTGACAGTGCAGTAAATTCGCACAGGTGAAAGTCGTTGTCATTGTTGTTGTTGTTGTCTTAGTTGTCGTCAATTGAAATGAAAATTTTCCCATTTACCTCATTGGTGTTGGGAAATTATGATTATTGTTTCAAAAATACTATTTATAATATGTAACCAAAGGCTAGACAAGTGTGATCAACTGTAAAATACTAAAATATATGTTTGGTATTTTTTTTAAATTTGCAAATTAATGTTTCACGATATTTACCTTAAAAAAGACTTTAATTTTTTATTATCTACTTTTTGAAATAAGTTTTGCAAGTTTGTTTGGCTGTTTTTATAAATAAAAGTCATATATAGTGAACTTAATTTATTTTAAAATTGAATTTAATTTTTTTTACAAACACTTTAATTTGTTATTATCTATTTTTAAAATTTATTTTGTTGTTTTTAATAAATAAAAGTATGAATTTCGTGAACGACATTTATTTGAAAATTGACAAACAAAACTTTAAAAAATCAATCATGCTCAATTTTAGCTCAAATTTGACTTACAGGGTATTCGAAAAAACCAAACGCACGTGAATTTTGAGGTGGTATCAAATGAGATTTATGTTTATGATGATAACAGTATCTTATAACGAGCCAATGAACCGAACCAAACCGGTTCAATTGAAGCATTATTCATTAACTTTAAAGTTTAAGCATCTCCTAAGTTTGTCTATCGTACTTAAGTGCATATAACATATCTTTATAATGAAAATGCTTCGATTTGTCGTTGTTGCTGTCGCTGTCGGCGCCGTTGTCACTCAAGAAAACTCGACGGATTTCATATATGTATGTATATGTTTCTGTATAATATGTGTCTGCTATATAGCGAGTGAGATACATAAATACTTTGGGGGGGACTACATAACATTGCTATTTCAACTCAAACGATGGTCATTGCCAAGAATTTTTCCGTGTTTTGATCTTTTGCACAGTGCGACAAAAATTTGTTTCTTTTGTCAGACAAAGTATATATATATATATATATATATATATATATAGTACACACGATATATGTGGCATAGAGATACATGGGTGTATTTATCTAGTCGATCTTTTGGCAATTCTTATGGCGACAAATTAAAGCACAAGCAAATAAAATTGAAAACTGCTTTTATACCCTGAAAAGGTCGAGATCATTAGCATATTGTCATCAAATCTGTGACGATCTCATAAAGATAATGTCTATTGGGAATCGTTAGAAAACTTAATAAATATTCTTTTAAACAAGCAACAAATTGAGATGGAAATGTCTTCAAATGGTTTATCAAAGTTTTGATATCGCATTTTGTAGAATATATTTTCCAATTCAAAGGAAAGGGTATTTAGAACTTCGTTGTATTGTTAACCAAAAAAAATATTTCGATGATTCTGTTGTCTGTTTTTTTTTTCGGGCTTTGCAGCATGTCGAAATTTATGCCATTTGATTTTAATGATTTTTAATCATGCTGCTTTTTGTGGCTTTGCTTTTGGTTTTTTCGTTGTGGAAATGAAAAACAGCCAACAAATCGTCACACACATATACATTTTCTCATATAAATGAAAATACAAATTTTCTGTGACATTTTTTCCACGCTTGCTGTTGCTGTTGTTGTTGTTATTTTTGTTTGCTTTTTAGCACATAAATAATGTTCAGGCATTTGTCGCACGAGATATTTGCAATATAATAATAACAATAATAATGCGCATGGGAATTTATAAAAATCACTGACAGCGAAATTTCTCTTTTTTTTCCTTTTGTTTGAATATTATACGCGATTTTTCTCGAGGCATTCCACAAATGCCTTTTGTTTGCGCCCAGTGCCAACTTTGGCTCTCAGCTAATTGGATTGTGTGTGTGTGTGTGGAAGGGGTGGGAGGTGTATTCGCGAGAGTTATCGCTAATGAGAATGATTAACTGGACGAGCGGTATATCGATTTCACGCAACTATAAGCTTTGCATCAGTTATCGGCAGGATCGAATATCGATTACTTACCACCACGAAGCGCAGGGCTCCTAATTCATGCGATACATCGGTCATATTGTTTGTAGTGTTGGTGGGTGGCGTACCTTGTTGTTGTTGCAGTTTTGTAATTTGAGAAAAACAGCGAACACCGGAATTGACTTCAGTCTCGCTTCGCTCTCTATTTGTGTTTTTTTTTCGTTGTTGTGTATGAACTCCAACTGCTGTCGCTGCTGCTGCTGTTGCGATTGCTGCAAAATGTAAATGTAAACATAAAGGCCAATTAAACTTTGCGAAACGTTACTTTTTCGAGCCAAAAAAAAAACACCACAATAAACAACTAAACTAAACGGAAAAGAAACGCCATAAGAAACAACAACAACCACAACCATAATAACAATGAAAATTTGTTTCGTTTCAGCGCCCATTGTGTTTTGCCCTCGCATTGCTACACAACATCACTTTTTTTAGCATTTCTTTTGTGACCCAGAGTGTGAGACCCACAAAAAAAAGAAAATACAAAAAAAAATGAAGCAGCAAGTAGCAGAAGAAACGGAGCGGCCCCAAAAGAAATAAGCAAAACAAAATCAAATTACTTCGGGGCAAACGAAGAAGAAGAAGTAGAAGTAGTAAAAAGACATCGCAACACACACACACGATGGTACGTATGCACGTTTGTATATATGTATATGTATGTGTAGCACCTGGCCTGAACTCTTGACTCGTTGACTTGAGCAGGTACGCATGCGCAATGCCCCCAAATAGAGACCTCACAGAATTGAACCGGAATTTTCTATGTTGCCGTTGCTTCTGTTTTTCTATTTCAATTTTCCCCAATCCCGTTTTTCCATTTGCACAATACCACTTTCATAATTAATACGGCTTGCAAGTTCGGCTTGCCAACCTCGTCAAGTTTTCTTTATCGATATATGTATTTGTGCCTTTGTGACAGTTGGCAACTCAAGATGGCTGCCATCCTGCCGATGGCAAAAGCAAAACAAAAACAAAAAAAAAAGAAATGTCGCTCAATTTGAACGCTATAAAATTTTGCACTCACTTTGTAGATGATGTTTTTTGATTTTTACTTGAAATATTCCTGTTTGTTTTTGTTGAGTTTATTTATGGAATTCCTTTGGCTTACACTACGTATTCTCACTTCAATGCAAATGCACTTGGACTTGGGTATAGTATGCTTCTTGTTATATTTATAAATTTTTCAAAACGATTTCGACACTTGTTCGTTATATTGAAACGTTACAAAAAAAAATAGCCGAGGATATGCAATTTTTTGCTGTTTTCTTGTATATTTTTGTGTTTTCTGCGAGTGTGTGTTATTTTGTTGTCTGTGCCGTTTGGTTGCTGGGACCAAAAGTGAGCGCTGAAAGCGAGCGCGCTTTCTTTTTATAGCTGCGCCGGCAGCCCAACCAAACGCACACCCATACACTGTGAGAAAGAAAGAGAGAGAGAGAAAGAGGGAGAGACACTCACACAGCGATAGATGAACGTGAAGAGACTCTCACGTTTTAAGAAAATAAAAACAACATTTCCACAGCTGCTCTCAACATTTTCTTTTAAATTTAGGCAGTTTTCTTGCTCTGTTGCGCTCGAGACAATATCAATAAAAACAATGCTGCAATGATAACGCACACGATTTTAATCAAAATTGTGCGAGTTTAACAAATCGTTAACTTTACGGCAAGTCCGTTAATGTCATAATTAGTATGAAATGAAAGTTATGCTATATTCTGTGTATAGAAGTTTGATCTAGCTATATAAATAACACTTTACTCTCTGTCAGTCTTTGTATTCGTGAAGTTTGATACAACTTGAGGAAGATCTAATTAATTAAAATATTCTTGAATCTTATGATATATGTATTTTCTTTATTGCTTTATGGAATATAAAATCTAACTGTAGCATAGAGTTTTTTTCCCTAGGCATCAATTGCTGTATTAAGAGCACTCTTTTGTAACATAGTTGACCAAAATATTTACCGCCACTTAAGAGCTTAAAGCAAACACCTGGCGCGCATTACTTAATGCAAAGAGAGAGAGAGAATGCAATTTGAATGGCTTGTTGAAAGACGATTCTAAAGAACAAAGAAGAAGACGCGTCGCTTCGTTGCGTTTGAGGTTAAGGTTGGGGTTAGGCTCTCGATTAGAAGAAGAAGCAACCGCAATCCAATCATTAAAGATTGAAACGAAGGCTGTTCTTCTTCTTCTTGTGGTTACTAGGCAAACAAACATTCGAATTCGCAACAAATTTGAATTCACATAGTTTTGGCTGACATTGTCGTTTGGGAAAAACCGGAAGTGCTCTCTTTCTATGTGTGTGTGGCGACAGCATCTGCCCCCCTTTGATTATCTGATCAGTCCGCCAGACGTAAAGACAATCAAAAATAGATTGTGTCATCTAAACGACAAGTGATCAGACTTCGTTCGCAATCGGACTTCGTCTTCGTCTTCATCTTCTTCTTCGTCTGCGGCGTCAGTGCAATATGATGCGGTGATCAGGGACGAATGAACATATTATATATCGTACCTGCTGCACATATGTATGTACGTCTAACCAATCGACTATCTCCACCCTTGATCCCTCCTGCCCCATTGCGATTGCGATTGCGACTGGGAGCTGATCGCGTGACACGCCCCAAACCAATAGCAGAGACAGATCATCAATCAATAGCAACACATCTATTTTCATAGCGCATATTTCTAAAGGTGCTTTAGCATATATTTTGTAAGGAAACTGCATATCTCAAGATTATTAACAATTAATAATACGTCAATTATTTAACGACAGTTTAAATATAGCCAAAAATATTTGCCACCAAAAATAGTATTTTACCATACAAAGAGTAGATCAGTATTTATCAGTAAACTATTTATTCCTATAATACTCGGTTCAAAAATTCGACATTTATGGTAAATGAAATAAACTTTGAGTTTTGATTAAAACCAAATAGGTTGCTTAATAAAAGAAACCAAATTAAAGTAAATAAACATTATTTTCTTGTAAATTTTACATTTTTGTTTATTAAAATTTAAATTAAAAGTGATTAAGCATATTTTTAATGGAATCAAATGAGTTTTTATAAAAAATGAACAAATATTGATGAGCAAAGATCATTAAATACTTAGTATTTATCGGTCCAAAAACAGCATTTTTGTAATAATAGTTTAAATAATAAAATAATTGTATTTCAAAAGTAGTTAAGCATTTATTATCATAGTAAACTTGAATTTTCTACTTCCAAAATTCAAGATTTAGTTTGAATGAAAAAAATTTGAATTTTAGTTGAAATCAAAAAAGGTTGTCTACAAAAAAGAAGCCTAGTATTTTATCGTAAACAAACAGTATTTTCGTGTAATACTTTGCTTGAAAAGTACTAGATTTATGTTTATTGAAAATAATATAACATTATTATGCATATTTGCAATGAATTCAAATGAATTTTTATTAAAAAAGAAATAAAAATATTGTTGTTAATAAGCAAATAGCATTAAATATAATATATAGTATTTATGCGTAAAAATGCAGTATTTTCTAGAGTAGTTATAAAGAGAGTAATGTTAATGAACAGATAATGTTTGATTCATGTTTAATAATGAGTTATAATTAGTATATCATTTAAGGAAGCCACGTTGTATCGTGTCGTGTTGTATCGTTTCGTCTCGTGTCAAGTTGTATCGTATCGTGTCGTGTCGTGTTTTATCGTTCGTGCTGTGTCGTGTCGTGTCACGCGCTCATCACTAGTTGGGCGAATAGAAGAGGGAAGAAGTGCATGCTTGAAGACGTAAGCATGTTGGATGCCATTCAAAAATGCGAACGTCTTTAGCTATGTGAGGATGAAACGCAGCTCGATCCAATCGATCCACGACATAAAGAAGTGAACCAAATGTGTGTGTAGCAAGCAAGCAGTAAGTACAACGAGAATATATTAAATAGTTGAATACATTTTAGAGATGCGTTAAGTGCGCGTGCCCAGCTGCCTTGGCTTGTCATTTGTCAAATTTGGCGAGATGCGAGATTTATTAAGGATCTTACGGACGCAAATACGAGTACGAGTGCAAATTACAAATATATTTTGTAGCATGAGTTTATTTCGTTAATTAAACAAATTCGGAATGCATTGTTGCTTTTTGGGAGGCTGCTTTGGCTGACAGCCACAAGTGCATGGCGATGTTGGGCAATTGCTCATTACGAGAGCCAGGTGAATACTATATGGTATACTATATAGTATATACTATATATATACACTCGATTATGTATATTGTACATACATATAGTATTTTGTGCAGGCATTGGCATTGCCTCCCCCCAATAAATAAAATCAACTCATGAATGAAAATGCGTTCGCCTCAGCGATTTCCTGTGTTGCACATTTCAGAAAAACACTTTTAACAATATGCTTTTGCACAAAATTGTTGTCGTAAATTTGCATTTAGCATCAATTTATTTGATTTGCATCTGCGGGCGTTGAAAGGCCTAAAAGTGCACGATACTACGAATAGTGTATAGCGATTACTTTGCGCTTGGCCCAAAGCCATTTCATTCGCTGCCATTTGCGATTATTCACCAAGTAATATACTCGTCTAATTACAAGCATAACTGAAAGTGCAATTTGTCTTCTATCTATTCCCATATGTACATATATCTATGCTACATATGTGCATATATTCATTTATAGTATTTATGTTTGTGACTCACACAGAGAATTTTGCAAACCAATCAAATTTAGTTTGCATGACAAAGTCCCCCACAACGATATAGAAAATGGAAACGTTTATGAATATGCAGCACAAAACAGAATGCAAAACGTGTTAACACATTTGCCTTGGAATCAAAAGCATTCTCAATATAGTTTAAATGACTGAAAGTCATCGTCAACCTTTGCAAATATTCCATAGAATTTGGAAGCGTTTACGAATATGCAGCACAAAACAGAATGCAAAACTTGTTAACGCATTTGCGATGGAATCAAAAGCATTTGCAATATAAATTGCGTGACAAAGAGTCAGCATAAATGTTTGCAAATATTCCATAGAATAAGGAAACGTTTACGAATATGCAGCACAAAGCAGAATACAAAAACCTTTCTGAAAACAGTTTAACACATCAAAATCGTTCTTAAAAAATTTGAAATTACAGAAAGTATGCATCAAGGTTTGCAAATATTCCATAGAATATGGAAAGCAAAAATAAACATAGAATATAAAAACGTTTACGAATATGCAGCACAAAGTAGAATGCGATGGAATGCAAAACTTGTTAACACATTTCAGATGGAATCAAAAGCTTTCTCAAAATAGTTTAAATGACTGAAAGTCAACCTTTGCAAATATTCCATAAAATAAGGAAACGTTTACGAATATGCAGCACAAAGTAGAATGCAAAAACCTTTCTGAAAACAGTTTAACACATCAAAATCGTTCTTAAAATATGTGAAATTACAGAAAGTATGCATCAAGGTTTGCAAATATCCTATAGAATATGAAAACGTTTACGAATATGCAGCACAAAGCGAAATGCAAATCTTGTTAACAAATTGAGCTGAGTTTCAGCAAGTGAACTCAAAATGGTTGATAGCGAAATATGGTATAATTGAATTGTGTCTATCAGCAAAACGCTTACGAATGCAGAGCACAAAACAGAATTGGGCACAAAATACATATATGTATTGCCATTTTAGTGCAACTTATTCATTCATCTCGCTGTTGAGATGATTTTTGGGTTTTCTCGAGATGATTATCTAAAAATATGTAGCGTCGTCTATAGTGTATAGTGTATAATATGAGCGTCCCGGGCGGCAATATTTGTTGCAAGTTGAATACGAAAACACACATTCGAATACGTGAATATGTGAATGCGAATGTGAATGCGAGTATATGAGTCTTTTGAGTATGACACACGCCTAGACAATTGTTTCAAAATAGCAATGAAAACGTCAAAAGCAAAATAAGAGGGGTGAACGGAAAAGGGAAAGGGGAAAGGGGAATAGGGATGAGTCATGAAGTGCAGCGGCTTCAATCGATGGCCGTTGATTGAGCGCAATCAAAGTGGGCGTTCTGCACGGTGGCGTATGCGCAATGCATGAAATTGCGCATACGCAGCGTGCGCACACTGAATCATTCCGCTTTGCTTTTATTCTTATGCTTATTACTATTGTGCATTATGGCGCAGAATATGCGGTTATTTATAGCCATTTTCGATGTGCGTGGCATCGACGGAAGGGAAGCCAAGGGAAGGGAAGAAAAGGGGCGGAGCGGGGCGGGGCGGTGGAAAAGTGTTGAAAACACTCGCGCCAAATGACGCAAAATGCGCTGCGCCAAAAGCGAAATTGTTATTATTATTATCATCATTATTATTATTATTATTATTATTTGTATTATTAAACGCAACTGTTTGCTTTTTCATTTTCCCCAATGATGATGATGATGATGATGATGATGATTGTGACGATTATGATGTATATTCACTTGGCATTCACTATGAGCACTCACTATGAGCACTCACTTGGCCCTGATGGCCCCAGATGATGATTGGCGGTCATGTGCAAAAGATAAATTCGCTTTGCTCTTGATGATCATCAAATTGTGCATTTGCTGGACGCTCTCTCTCTCTTCCTCATTGGCTTTCTCTCTCTTTCTCTGCTTTGGTTTTTTGCATGCCTGATCTACGGCAAAAAACAAAATCGATCGAGTTCAAAATTCCATGGCGCTGACTGTTGGCAGCCGCAGTTCGCATTGAACTCTCTCTTGTGCCGATATCAAAATATATAATCCAAATGATGGGAGAGTGTGTGCTCGACTGCTAAATACCCGGTAGTAGTTATTCTACTTACATACTTTTTGTTACTCTTTACAGTGAATTTTGTGCATTAAGTGTGCCTGATTATTCTAAAAATCTACCAAATTAACACATCGAAAAAAAGACTGAAATACTCGTATACCGAAGACTATATTTGGTATATCGACTTACCATTACGTTTACAATACTCGATTATTTTAAAAATATACCAAAATTGATACATAGTGAAAGGCTCAAATATACCGAATATCATATTTTTTAGTATATCGACATACGTTTTAAATATACCAAATGATCAAACAAAGCAACTAAAACTCGACTGAAGTAGACCCTTTTTTTCTCCCATGCAATTTGCTTGAACAACTTTCATTTATAATTGCACAATTACCTCATTTTATGTTACTCTTTGAACTTAATTTTGTGCACAAGTTATGCACGATTATTCTAAAAATATACCAAATTGATATACTGCAGACTCTTTTGGTATATCGACATACTATTTCGTTTAAAATACTCGATTATTTTTAAAATATACCAAATTAACACATCGAAAAAAGACTCGAATATGCCGAAGACTATATTTGTTATATTGCCATAGTATTATGTTCAAAATATACCAAAATATACCTTTTTTTCTTCCCTCTCTCTCTCTCTCTCCCTATACAATTTCTTCATAAATAACTTTTACAATTTTGATCTGTTCGCAACCAAATTTGAAGTTGTTATTGTAAGTACGAAAAATCGCAGATCTTCGCTCACTTAACCCTCTTCACTTACACATCATGCCCTTCAATGTGTGCCGACTGCGGGGTATGCAAAAATGAAAATGTACAAAATTGGAAATGCCAATGAAATTCCAACGCAGCAGCCAGCGCAAGCTGACGGAGCTGATGTTCGTTCTATAGATATCCGAGTGAATCGGACAGTGAAAAATCGCCAACTCTTGTAAGACATGTGTAAATATTTACGTTTGCAATTTGTGGGCTGTGGCGAGGGGAGAGAGGGAAACCCTCACTCTTGCCATCTCTTTCTCTCGCTGGGGGGGAAATGAAATGACGTCGACGTCGTCGACCGACGCAAGAATTTTGGAATTTGGCATGCTTGAAGGACGCCTACGTGTTGTTGTTGTTGTTGTTGCTGATGTTGTTGTTATTATTATTGTTGTAGTTATTTTTGTTGTTGCTGTTGCTGCTGTGGTGTTTTGTAGCATTGTTTTGCGTACGTAATGATCAACGAGCGAGAGTGGGCGCATTGCGGATTTTAATTCAATTTTTATAACCTATACCCGGCCATGATAAGCAACGGGGTGGATTAGCTACGGGGTGGGTGACAGCATAAAACACTAGAAGAGAAAACATGCTTGAATTCCAGGTATGCGAAATATAATAATAAAAAACAAGTGGGGAAAACTACAGAGAATGCTGTAATATAAAATATACATTGTATACATAAATAATGCTAGAATGTTAAGTATATCATTACATTCCGAACACACCATTGTGTACAAAATATACTAGATTATCAACATCATCGTTTAGAATATACCAAAATAAAAATACTTGCGTATAATCCACTGCGAGAATGCGGTATTATCGTTAAAATATACCAAAAATATGCATAATATACATATACATTCCGAATCCGTATCATTCCATCCCGAATATACCATTGTGTACAAAATATACCGGATACAATACTGAATATATACTAAAATGTTTATTGTAATGATATACTATTACATTTCTACACTAGTATACAATAGTGTACAAAATATACCAGTAAATTATTAAAAATATACTAAAACGTTGAGTATAACAACATACTATTACATTTAAAATATACCACATATACCATATTGTCAGCATCATTGTTTAGAATATACCAATATAATCAACTCAATATACAAATAGTACACAAAATATATCACCATTAAACTATACCAAAATAAAATACCAAATATATACTAAAGTGTTCAGTATAACGACATACCACTAAGCTCAAAATATAGCAACATTTTCGTTTAGAATAAACCAAAATAAAATACTGAAAATGTACTGAAATATTTAGTATAAGGATATACCACATTCCTACACTATTTTAGAATAGAGTACAAAAAATACCAGATTGTCACCGTTAAAATATACCAAAGTAGAATGCCGAATATATACGAGAATGTTGAGTATAATAACATACCATTAAATTCAAAATATACTATTATATTATATGCTTAGTATATACTATATAGGCCAAAATAATGAAGCCACATTATCAGCAGTTATTTTTTTTTACCATATAAAATGTTTTTCTTTTAATTACTTCTAAATTTTTCGATGTTCTCATTGTGTGCTTCAAATATTTGTGACTTTAAGCGTAGCAAGGAAAAAGTTAGACCAATTGTAACGAATCCTAAAAATCCCAAGTTTATGTTAAATAAACGTCTTAATACATACACTGCATATTTTTCATATTTAATCGATCGAGAAATCGACATAGATTTTATAATTTAGAGCATTTAGAGCAGAAATTGCAATTCTCTAAAAATCTAGTTATTGTTTTTTATAATTTTCATAATCACTTATGGGTTGCTGATGCGGATTAAAAATCAATTTATACATTTTATAAATATGCTTAATATTATTTTTATTATTTTATTTTCGCAACAAAAATGAATTGTTTACAAAACATTTTTGAATTCTGAATATTATATATGAAAGTTGCCGAAAAAAGAAATGATGACGCGTCCAAGTTTTGGCGTCATCAAATGTTGTTTACAAATTGTGTATCATGCTGTTTTTCTTTTTTCTATTTCTATATTTCTTTTTTGATTAAATGCAAATTATTGTGTTCAATGTGTCTAGTGTTATTGTCGATATAGAATCTAGAAATGAGCTAAAGAATATAATGACGTTGTTCAGTTTTATAATTTTGACAAAAAAGTTAACGTATTACCTTAAAGCAGAGGCTGTTGGAGTCCTTGGCTTTGTAAACGTTTTTGCATTCTAGTGTTAGGTTTGCTTGGAGCCTCAAGCCTCGGAGTAGTTTCTATTTGGACTCGGGGATCTATCAGGGTTGACATTAAGAAGGAAGATTGATCAGTAGCTGTGTGAGCTCCATTACCTGTTTGTTCGCCTGCCAAACGTTTTTGAAGTCTAGTGTTAGGTTTGCTTGGAGCCTCAAGCCTCGGAGTAGTTTCTATTTGGACTCGGGGATCTATCAGGGTTGACATTAAGAAGGAAGATTGATCAGTAGCTGTGTGAGCTCCATTACCTGTTTGTTCGCCTGCCAAACGTTTTTGAAGTCTAGTGTTAGGTTTGCTTGGAGCCTCAAGCCTCGGAGTAGTTTCTATTTGGACTCGGGGATCTATCAGGGTTGACATTAGGAAGGAAGATTGATCAGTAGCTGTGTGAGCTCCATTACCTGTTTGTTCGCCTGCCAAACGTTTTTGAAGTCTAGTGTTAGGTTTGCTTGGAGCCTCAAGCCTCGGAGTAGTTTCTATTTGGACTCGGGGATCTATCAGGGTTGACATTAAGAAGGAAGATTGATCAGTAGCTGTGTGAGCTCCATTACCTGTTTGTTCGCCTGCCAAACGTTTTTGAAGTCTAGTGTTAGGTTTGCTTGGAGCCTCAAGCCTCGGAGTAGTTTCTATTTGGACTCGGGGATCTATCAGGGTTGACATTAAGAAGGAAGATTGATCAGTAGCTGTGTGAGCTCCATTACCTGTTTGTTCGCCTGCCAAACGTTTTTGAAGTCTAGTGTTAGGTTTGCTTGGAGCCTCAAGCCTCGGAGTAGTTTCTATTTGGACTCGGGGATCTATCAGGGTTGACATTAAGAAGGAAGATTGATCAGTAGCTGTGTGAGCTCCATTACCTGTTTGTTCGCCTTCCAAGCGTTTTTGAAGTCTAGTGTTAGGTTTGCTTGGAGCCTCAAGCCTCGGAGTAGTTTCTATTTGGACTCGGGGATCTATCAGGGTTGACATTAAGAAGGAAGATTGATCAGTAGCTGTGTGAGCTCCATTACCTGTTTGTTCGCCTGCCAAACGTTTTTGAAGTCTAGTGTTAGGTTTGCTTGGAGCCTCAAGCCTCGGAGTAGTTTCTATTTGGACTCGGGGATCTATCAGGGTTGACATTAAGAAGGAAGATTGATCAGTAGCTGTGTGAGCTCCATTACCTGTTTGTTCGCCTGCCAAACGTTTTTGTAGTCTAGTGTTAGGTTTGCTTGGAGCCTCAAGCCTCGAAGTAATTTCTATTGTGATTCTGGGATCTATCAGGGTTGACATTAAGAAGGAAGATTGATCAGTAGCTGTGTGAGCTCCATTACCTGTTTGTTCGCCTTCCAAGCGTTTTTGAAGTCTAGTGTTAGGTTTGCTTGGAGCCTCAAGCCTCGGAGTAGTTTCTATTTGGACTTGGGGATCTATCAGGGTTGACATTAAGAAGGAAGATTGATCAGTAGCTGTGTGAGCTCCATTACCTGTTTGTTCGCCTTCCAAGCGTTTTGAAGTCTAGTGTTAGGTTTGCTTGGAGCCTCAAGCCTCGGAGTAGTTTCTATTTGGACTTGGGGATCTATCAGGGTTGACATTAAGAAGGAAGATTGATCAGTAGCTGTGTGAGCTCCATTACCTGTTTGTTCGCCTGCCAAACGTTTTTGTAGTCTAGTGTTAGGTTTTTTAGTAGGTTCTCGCTTCTCCAGTTCTGGGGGCCCATTTACGGCTGGCATTGGATCCGCTTTTTGGGGAGCAGTCGTTGTGCCTGCATTTATGATTATCTTTGAATTTGGGCCGCGCTTTTTAAGCGCTTGTTTCGATGTTCTATTAATGGGAGACTCAAAAACATAAATATGTTGTTGGCTGGAAGAAATCAAAGCTGAAGCTTACGATGGTTCATTCATCAAAGCGCAGTCTGTCATGTCAACTGGCCGTTCTTTTTCCACTGGATGCTTTCCATTCAAATTAACATCAGCCATCGTGATCGCTTTCGTGAAAAATAAAGGACAAATTTTTCGAATAATAATAAATAATTTTAAATAATTTTACACGATATTTTACACGGCAATAAATGACAAGTGACAAAAGCCAAAGGAAAGTAAAAATGTTACAACCTACTGATGTTAAAACTTGGAAAGCAATGAATTCAAATTGAAGTAGGTTTAAACATAATAAAGTAATCATTAATAGTCTGTTCTTTTTATGTCAAAATCTATTAAGTTTTATTTGTATTCTTTTATTTGTGGCTTTCAAGTCGAATTATTGAGTTTGTTTCTCCCCGTTCGTCTCCTTTTCGAAGTGTGACCTTACTCTTAGATTTCGATTGCAGCGATAACGTTTTTTCCTCTTTCAAAGTGTGACCCTTGTTCGCGATTTCGATTCCTTACAGGTGTGAGCTTTTTCCTTGATTTCGATTGTATCGATAACTTTGAAAGAAATCGGTTGTGAGAATTTTCCAAGTCGTTTGCAGAATTAAGGTGAATTTGCAAAATGTATTTTTATAAATGAAAACTGTTGTGACGTATACGCAATGCAATGTATTGCGCATAAGCAGCGTGCATCGTTGTGGGGTTAAGCATAATTCTGTTGAATCAGCATTACAATCACAATTTCAGAAGAGTGTCAAACATTGATCTTAAAATGTTGTTGTTCATCATCCATTTCGTCATTTATTTGACCTGTCGACGCGACCCTTGATAAGCAAACATAAATAAATAAATGGTAAGCTGTTGATAAAGAGTGCGCCTTGGATTCGGCTGCTGCTCAGTTCATCTCTGAGATCGCTTTGGCGATGTTGTCGTTGGCATCACTGCTTTTCACCGGCATTTGTCTGCTGCTCGCTCTGGTCAGCTGCTTTTGCTGGTCGCCGCTGTTGCGTTGGCTCCGCGCTCGTCGTCGCCTGGAGGAACTTGCTGCTTGTTATCCCGGTCCCAAACTCTGGCCACTGCTGGGCAATGCGCCCATCTTCTTTGGCCTCGAGCCAGCCGATGTTTGTCAGCTGATCGCCGATCTAGCTGACGAACATGGCGACACCTTCTATCTGCGTCTCGGCACCACTTTCAGCCTCCTCATGTTCGATCCCCGCGACGTCGAAGTCGTCCTCGGCAACACACAACTGCTGGACAAGGCCATCGAATACAATTTCCTAATGCGCTGGCTCAACGAAGGACTCCTCGTGAGTCGTGGTCGCAAGTGGCACAAGCGGAGGAAGATCATCACGCCTGCGTTTCACTTTCGCATCCTCGAACAGTTTGTGGAGATCTTTGAGCGGCAGTCGCGTCAGTTGATCAAGTCTTTGCACGAGGCACGCGACAGCAATGGACAGCAGCAGCTGATCGAGTTGGGGCATGCCTCGCATCTCTGCACCCTGGACATCATCTGTGGTGAGTTGTGACTCAAAGCATATATTTATTATTTATTTATTCACGGGTATTACAACTTTGTACCGGCAGGCAGAACGAGGCTTGATCAGCGTCAACAGCCGAGACGATCTAGTCATGTCCGTCTGTCCATCTGTCTGTCTGTCCGTCCGTATGAACATCTAGATCTTAGAGACTATAAGAGATAGAGCTATAATTTTTTATACCCGCTACCCACAGGGTAGAAGGGTATTATAACTTTGGTCCGGCAGGACATATATGTAACAGGTAGAAAGAAGCTTGATCAGCGTCAACAGCCGAGACGATCTAGTCATGTCCGTCTGTCCATCTGTCTGTCTGTCCGTCCGTCCGTATGAACATCTAGATCTTAGAGACTATAAGAGATAGAGCTATAATTTTTTGCTATGTCTGCACGCAGATCAAGATTGTTTAAAATTTTCGCCCCGCCCACTTCCGGCCCGCAAATCAATAAAAATCGCCTACTTGCTAGGGGTCTTAGTTGCTTTGGCTTTGGTATATTTTGAATGCGGTACTATATCGATATACCAAATATACCATTCGTTATATTTTTAGTATTTTTGTAGTATTTTCGATATATTTTGAGAATAATACCGCTATATTCAAAATGGGTAGCAGGTATCTCAGAGTCGAGCATACTCGACTGTAGCTTCCTTACTTGTTATACATAATAATATAATAACTAAAAGAATGGAGCGCTTGCTACTAAGGTCATCGACTCGATAGTTAACTTATTTGTTGCTTAATATGTTGTCTAAGAATTTGATAAGTATTTTTATATTATTGTGCGTAGGTAAGGTAAAAAGAGAGGTAGCTTGCATCTGTCGAAATAGGCAGATCCTCGGGTTATTAAGTTGCAGGCAGGTATCTAAGATGTTGCATGTCGCATTGATAAATCTCCCCCGCTTAGATTTTCCTTTTAGTAGGTGCTCGGGGGTTAAAGCCTACATATAATATATGCTTTGCCTGTACTTGCCAAATCTCAAGTACAACAAATAATAATACCATAGATTAATTTCATTCAGCTTCGACTCTGTACTATGAACTTTTGTATATAACATATTTCATAATCTATTCAACACATATGTTGTATATTAGGCAAATCAGCTTTAGTTAGTTGAACTCTTCCTAACACACATCTTAACATATCATAGGTTGTAAAGAACCCTGATCGTAACTATTTGAAGGCACTTTTTAGTTCATATTATTCAGATCCATATAATTCATCCTTATGAATTCCGTCGCATCGCATCTGAAACAATAACTGTTAAAATATACCGAAAAAATACTATACAAAATACCTCTAAAATAGTATGCCATGAATGTAATATACAAAATATAGCTTTCGGTATTTTTTGTATATGTATTATAACTGAAATAGAGTACAATATATACTAAAATGCCCCTGCGGTATTTTCCCAGTATTTTTAAAATATTTGTTGGTATATTTTAACTAGAATATCGCAATGTTTTGCTTTTAAAGTACCAAATATACTAGATTTTTGGAGATGCCTGTTATATATATTTCCTGTTATATTATTCTTCCTCCCTATGGCTAGCGGGTGTAAATAATCTAGGAATTAATCCTGAGCTAAAGAAAGGCAGCAATTAATCCCTGCCATATTCTTTCATCTCTCAAAAAACAGTATTTAATCGTTATTCGTTCTTTTCAAAAAAACACATATAAAGAAAGCAAGCAACAATTAAACCTAATCATATCTAATGAAGGCCGTAAATTGACTTGCTAATCATATCGAAAGAAATGCAATAATTGTTGCTAAACTTTCCGCCTAAGCCACTCGACATTGTCACTGAATCACTGAGGCTGATATGATAAGTAAATGAAGTACACTGAAAAAAATAATGAAGAAAACTATCAATTTTAGAATTCCACAAAAAAACGGAATTTTGAATACAGATTTTTCCAACCTGAAATATTTGTTTCAAGAAGTTATTTGGAAAAGTTTTCATTCTCAAGATTCAAGATTTTCCAATCTGTAATTTTCGTTTTAGAAATTGATTTTGAAGATCGAAAAGTTTTCATATTCAAGATTGAAGAAGATTGAACTCTTGTTTCCTGAATATTTTAATGTGGAAATCTTGTTTCAAGAAATTATTTTAAGGATCGAAAAGTTTTCATACTCCACATTCAAGATTTCCTGAATATTTCAATTTTGAATTCTTGTTCCAAGAAATTATTTTAAGGATCGAAAAGTTTTCATACTCCACATTCAAGATTTCCTGAATATTTCAATTTTGAATTCTAGTTTCAAAAAATTATTCTTAAAATCGAAAAGTTTTCATACTCCAGATTCAAGATATAATATTTCAATTTGGAATTCTTGTTCCAAGAAATTATTTTGAAGATCGAAAAGTTTTGAAGTCTTGTTTCCTGAATTGCTTAGTGTGGAATTCTTGGTTGCAGAATTGTTATTGAGGATTGAAAACATGTTTAAAAATACAATGTTTTCTCTCAGTGAATTGATCATAAACTAAACTGCGACTTTTAGTTTTCAATTGCTAACCCGAAGTGCTTGTATGCATCTATTCCCCCCATTGGCCTTGGCCCTGAGAATTAGCCAAATAGCCAAAGACTGGATCGATAGAGCGTCATCGTCGCTGGGTCTAAAGTACCCAGAACCCAGAGTACCGAGTACCGATTATTTTTCGGCCACCCGTTAAGATGCTGTCGCTGCGATTAGGACGATTAGATAGGTGAGCATAACAAACGTTGGCCGGATAAGCAGCCATTTGGCCTAGATTAGATTCCTGCCCCCGCAATAAAAGTTTGCTTTGGAGTTTGTAAGTAACTCGGTCAGTCAGTCAGTTTTCAGTTTGAATAATTCATTGATGAAATGTGGTTGCTTCTGTTGGGACTTCTTGTGGGCAGCGGCCTCTTTGCTGCGCTGCTCATCTATCAGCTAAAGTACAAGCACCTGATTGAGGTCACACGGAATTTAGCGAGTCCGCCAGCTCTGCCCATTTTGGGGCATGCCCATCACATTGTGGGCAAGGCGCCGCATGAGTTGATCGAGCTGATTATGAACTTTATGGAGACATATGCCAAGGATGGCACACTCAAAGTCTGGCTGGGCCCCGAGCTCAATATGCTGATGGCCAATCCCAAGGATGTCGAGGTTGTGCTCGGCACATTGCGGTTCAATGACAAGGCCGGAGAATACAATGCTTTGGAACCGTGGCTGAAGCAGGGATTGCTCGTGAGTCGGGGTCGCAAGTGGCACAAGAGGAGGAAGATCATCACGCCCGCGTTCCACTTTAAGATACTCGATGAGTTTGTCGACATCTTTGAGCGTGAGTCGCGTGTGCTGCTCAAGAATCTGGAGCGGGAGCGACGACAGCAGGGCGAGATCGGTTTCAATCTCTACGATTGGATCAATCTCTGCACCATGGACACCATTGGCGGTAGGCTTAAGTGCATTGCACTCGATTTTAATCAGCTTCGAGATCAGCGTTATCAATCAGTTTAGATTCCCTATAAATAGCACAGATTAGCTGGTTTAGTGCGCGACTCGCCTATGAGTAACTAACAAAAAGTGCTTCACTCTCTATGGATCAAAGTTCCATTATTATAAAATGTGTGGCCGCTAAGCGAGATATGCCCAACGCAAAACTTTTCTGCATGTTCTTTTCATCTTTTACTGGCATTTGCTATAGACTGCAATCGATCAGTTTTAGGCCTTGCATAAAGTATTTTATTTTACTTTAAATATGCCGCTAAGTGAGTTCTTTCATAGAAAACGGCCGCTAAGCGAGATATGCTCAACATGAAACTTTTCTGTATGTTCATCTTTTCATCTTTTACTGGCATTTGCTATAGACTGCAATCGATCAGTTTTAGGCCTTGCATAAAGTATTTTATTTCACTTTAAATATGCCGCTAAGTGAGTTCTTTCATAGAAAGCGGCCGCTAAGCGGGATATGCTCAACGTAAAGCTTTCAGTAGTGGCAAATTTCTGTATGTTAATAATCTATTATTGGTGTAATCGATCACTTACCTTAGACCTTGGTCACGAAATCTATTTAATAATTAGCGATATATGAATGACTCGAAATGTCTAGCAAAAAGTCAAATAATGACGAGCGGCGAACTTGAACTTAATGATTATGTTATCTTATTATCTATGTATCTATATATGTTGAATTCTCATGTAGTGGAGAAAGGAAGTTTTCCATAGCAACTATCTATGTTTTATTTATAAATTGTAAGTAGAACTTGCTTTAATTATTTATTAATTTAATTATGTTAGCACACACAGCAGTGAACATTGAAATGCTTACGACGTTCACTTTTAAAATTGAAAAATACTTTTACGAACGTAACATCGAGATAAAATTGAGTTATAACAGCTTAATGTATTTATTTTTAAATAATTCAACAATTTCAAGCAGAGAAATTTTACGAGATTTTTGCTTGTTTTGTATCGCTATGTTTCATTTTACAAAAACAATGGGCAAGCGATCAACTAACAAAAAGAAATATGCGAAAAAGAAACCGTTATGTAGTTTTGTATCTGTCGCACTGCTATTTCAAAGTTTACAGTTATCAACTATACTATACTACATAGAGAAAGGAAGCTTTCCTTAGCAACCTATCTTGAACATCTGTTACTTCCACTTAATAATTATGTTAGTATATACAACTACGCCTTCAACTCTACACACCTGCTGAATTGTCATGTAATAGGGAAAGGAAACTTTCCATAGCCGTCCATCTACGCAATTATATTTTATTTATAACTTGTACTTAATAATTATATTAGTATATGTTATACAACTACGACTTCAACTCTACACACCTGCTGAATTGTCATGTAATGGGGAAAGGAAACTTTCTTTCCATAGCAACTTATCTACGCAGCTATGCTTGATAATATGCTTATATCAATATGCTGATAATCAATATGCTGATTAAGCAAAGCGACTAATCAACTTTTCACCCCCCGCCCCCGTTTAGAAACTGCGATGGGCGTCTCGATCAATGCACAGACGAACGTGGACTCGGAGTACGTGAGGGCAGTGAAGACGATCTCGATGGTGCTGCACAAGCGGATGTTCAACATCTTCTATCGCTTCGAGCTGACCTACAGACTGACGCCTCTGGCTCAGGCCGAGAAGCGAGCGCTCAATGTGCTGCACAATTTCACCGAGAAGATCATTGTGCAGCGTCGTGAGGAGCTGATGCGTGGCACAGCCACAGCTGCCACGAAACAGAGCGAGGAGGATGTGGCGGTCGGGGCGAAGCGTAAGATGGCATTCTTGGACATACTGCTGCAGTCGCATATCGATGACAAGCCGCTGACCAATCTCGATATACGCGAGGAGGTCGATACGTTTATGTTTGAGGGTCACGACACCACATCCTCGGCCCTGATGTTCTTCTTCTACAACATTGCCACGCATCCCGAATGCCAGCGGAAATGTGTCGAGGAAATTGTCTCGGTGCTGGGCAGGAACAAAGAGACGCCGGTCACATATGAGCTGCTCAATAAGCTGCACTACATCGATCTGTGCATCAAGGAGACCCTCCGCATGTATCCCTCAGTGCCGCTGCTCGGTCGCAAGGTGCTCGAGGAGTGTGAGATCAGTGAGTGCAGGGATTTGTTTTATCTCACTCTGCCTTTGTTAAATACTTCCTTCTTCGTTTTAGATGGCAAAATCATTCCCGCCGGCACCAACATTGGCATCTCGCCGCTCTATTTGGGTCGTCGCGAGGAGCTCTTCAGTGAGCCGAACAGCTTCAAGCCGGAGCGTTTCGATGTCGTCACCAGTGCCGAGAAACTCAATCCCTATGCCTACATTCCATTCTCGGCCGGACCCCGCAATTGCATTGGGCAAAAGTTCGCGGTGCTTGAGATCAAGGCCATTGTTGCCAATGTGCTGCGACACTTTGAGATCGACTTTGTCGGCGACACGTCGGAGCCCCCGGTTCTCATTGCCGAGCTCATTTTGCGCACCAAGGATCCGCTCATGTTCAAGCTGAAGGAGCGGTCGCTTTAATTCCACATTGCGATGATTCGCAACTGCCAAAATCCTTCAAGTCATACATTTAATATATAACTTTTCCAATTTACACTTGTATATACATACATATTTTTTTTAACTAAATAAATTGATTTTTAAGCAAATATATTTTAACAGCATTAGAAGTAGTTAAAAGATTCAACACAACATAAACTAGAGTTGCTCTTTAGTAGAGTCTTTAACATTGTATATATAGTATATTTAAATACCAAAAATTTAATTGGATAACATGAAAGATGCAGAAATTAAACTTAAAAAAGAAGGAGCTCTTTAGCAGTCATGAAAATTGTATATATATAGTATATGTATATATATATACATATATATCAAAAATGTAATTCATATGCAAATATATTGAACAGATTATGGATAAGAACTAGATGAAAGATCCAAATAACATAAACATGAAGGTGCTCTCTAACAGACTCTTTAAAATTCTATTTATGTATATAGTATATTTAAATAACAGAAATTTCATTCATATACTTGACATATTTGCATTAAATTTAGGCTTATGCTCTATGCAAAAATAAAAAGAGAAACAAGTCAGATACAGTTCAGTTTAGAAAGCATTAACAAGACTTTTAAACAAGTTTTTCATTTACTATACTTTCTATTCTAAGATAGAATACAGTTACTTTCTGGAGGCATGGAGACTCCAGGAGTTGCCAATCAATTTGTGATTGTGTGGCAACGCCAAAATATGCCGCATTGATTCAAATGTGCTTGGAGTGAATGTTGAAGTACGCTGTGAAAGTAAATACTTTTTAAATTGTTATCAAAAATATTTAATAAAAAACTAAAATTTGTATTATTGGCACAATTTCAGAAGAATAATAGTCTGCAATAGAATTAAAATCTGTTCTGTAGGCAACACATCAATTAGAAAGAGAAGTACAACGAAGGCTAGAAATAATACCAAAAAAATTACGTTATTCTAGCCTTTATTTTATACATAGTAAGTGTCATAAGTATTTAATCAAAATGCAACTAAAACTTCAAATTTATAAGAAATAAATCCGTGTAAACGTGTGTGAGTAAAGCAGCCAGCAAACAAACAGCAAAACAACAAAAAAAAGTGTATATTATATGTACTATATGTATATGAATGGATGTTAATGTGATTAATCCAAGGGCTTCTCCCTGGACATGTGATCGTGAATAGCATAGCAGAGTTTCTCCACATAGTCCGGATCCATTTCACGTATAATGTGCAAAGCACAGCTGAGCAAATTAATATTCCGAATGCCACGCTGTTCATCGAGATGCCGATCGCCATTGACAGCAGCCTGTGATCGTGGCGTCTGCTGCTGTTTGCGATCAATGATGACATCCAAGGCACCGCGACGCATTCGAGCGGCAGCAGCAGCGGCGCCAGCGGCGGCAGCAACTTTGGCAGTGCGAGACTTTTGACGCATCTGGTTGATGTTCAGATGTTGCTGCCAATCCTCGTAAGGATCGTACATGAGCAGATCGGGCGAGGAAATCGGCATTGGAGTGCCTGGACGTGGTGGAGCAGCAGCTTCAGCTTGTGGTGGCATCTGAGATCCCTCCTCCATTGGTATATTTATGGCACGTGGTGGCGGTGTTGACGGTGACATCCCCAAAGTGTTTGTTGAAGTATCATTCTCGAGAGACGGCGACATCGGTGGAGCTGCCAATGGTAAAGTTGGAGTGTTTGTTTTCGTTTCTTGAAGCGGTGACAAATTAATCGGTTTCTCAAGTGTTTTATTTGTTATTTCAGTTTGCGTCACTCCAGGTGACACTTTCCCAATATCCGACTGCTTCTTGGGTGTTACCACCTGCATCCCGGGAGTGTCCACTCGTTGTTTATGTGTTTTGAGTGCAGCCAACTTTGATGGTAGCTTTGGCGTGTTCATCTGTGCTTTTGTCGATACCTTCGGAGTATCCGGTGGCGAGCGTAGGATCAACGGACGCGGCATGAACGGTGAATCGGTTGTCAAATTTGATATCGGCTCTTCAGTTGTCATCTTCGTAGGCGAAGCGTTGACCACGGTGGAGTCTTTCCGTATTGTAGAAGTCCCTTTTTCGATATTAGTTTGCGACTTATTGATTTTTGCCTTGTTCAATTTGATTTCAACAAGTGTTTGTTCAGATTCCAATTTTGTGCTCTTGCACACCACTTTCTTTTTGTCCTCCATGATATTCTTCTGAAATGAAGCCAAAATTACAAATTATAGTTTGTACTAAATATTTCTGAAATCAATTGAAAAAGTATTTACTTTCACAGCATACTACAATATTACCTCCAAGCACATTTGAATTAATGCGGCATATGTTGGCGTTGCCACACAATCATAAACTGATTGGCTGAACTGGTTGGCAGCGCCTTGCAGGCGTACAATAATGGCCGCCATATTTTGTCATTCCAACTAAAAGCGCAAAGCGTACGTGCAATATTTTTTGTGTTCTGGCATTGAGAACGAAAATCAATTAAATACATAAACAATATGGCGGACGCGAATGATAATGCCTGTGACTATGATATGGAAATGGGAGCAGCTGATATTGATCTGAGCGTGGAAATCAAAAATCTAATGCAAAAATTTGGCGTGCAAACTTTAAAAATGCTGGTAAGCAACATTGTAACAACACTTTTAAATATTTATCTATGAAACAATGTATTTACATGTTTTTCTTATTTTAGGAGTTGCAAAATCGTCGAATAGGCAGCGCAGTGGCTAGAGACGAACAAACTTACAAAAATCTTATTGAGAAGATGAGCCTGTTGTGCGGCTTAAATAGACCACAAATTGACCCCAATAAGACTACAATAGGGCAAATTGACAAGATCCATGGCGAAATACTGCAGCAATTTAAAAAATTGTTTGACTCGGAGGACGATTACATGCGTGCTTATGACCAACATTGTAAGGCGATTAAAAAAAATAAAAAGATCAGCAAGGTTGGATCACAAGTTGGATATGATGAATTCACCACCATGGTAACTAATGAATATTTCATTATAATTATTAAAACATCGATATTATATAGCCATCTGCGAAGTTCTTTGCAGCCAAAATGTATTTTGTTTTAGAAGCATTTTGATTCTTGAGCAGAAAATAGCTGTTAATTTAACATCTGTTTTGCGGTGTGGCCACATGCAAAATTTCTGCAACAACGTATTATGGGCGAGGAAATATACCAATGTTGGTATATTTACATCGCAATAATAAAAATAACATGTAAACCCAACTTAAATTAGCTACTTATGCCGCATTTCGTTCAAAAATGGAAATCGCAAGGAATGAAGTATCATGCCGTAAACTACATAGTTAATTGTATTTATTTTTAATAGCCCCACGCAGCTTTGGAGGATTGCATTGCTCAATTACAGCGCCAACATCTTCAACTCAAAAAATCTTCCAAAGCGATGCGCGAAAAACGTATCGTAAAGCAAAAGGAATACGAGGCAAAGTATAATGCGATTATCAAGGAATTTGAACAACTCGAAAAATATGACTTGGAGGCACAGTAAGTGGAAATTACATCCATTTGTATATAGAATAATATATGTATATACTTACCGTGCGTAATTATAATTACAGGGAGACACTCGAGTTGCTGAGATTTGAATCCAAGTAGAAATTTGGTTCGTTGCCTTACACACAATCTGCTCTCTAGCCGTTTCAATGATAAATGGAGATTTGAATTTGTTTTAGGCATACAACAGCCGCTTGGCCTACTTGAACTTGGCTTACCCACTTGAAAGAGACTACTTGGATCAATTTTTTATCAAGTGATCAACTTTTTTGACGACTCTTATGTTAAGACGTTTTAAATTTGAAAACATTTAAAGCGTTCAAAGAATATATAGAGCGCTCTTACTTTCGTTTTTGTTCATAATTATAACTATTCCACTTGCTAAAAGTACTTTATAAACTACAGACACAGCCACTGCTGCAATTACTTTAATTTGGCTTAAAGCTGACAACTAAGAATAATTGAAAATTGAATTAATCTGTTATCAATAAGCGACATTTTGATCTAAACAAATGTAATACACATTGTTTTTATTTGTTAAGTTTTTATTCACCTTGTTAGAATAGTCACAATTCGGCCTTCTAATGAAGTTATTTGGATCTATGGGCTTGTGGACAACAATTTAAGGCTGAGCAGGCGGCCAAATTTGCGAGTTCATTCTGCGCACTGGCGGCTTAGCATTAATAATTCTGGGCTTAGGAGTTCCCATTGTGTGCCGCTGATTTGAAACTTCGGCGGCTTCTTTGAATAAATCGGCGGCCTGCGAGTCTTCATTTTATGCATTTTTGTTGGCTGTCGATCGAGAGTTTTGTCCATTTTTGGCGGCTTAAGCGTTGTGGATGTCGAAATGGGCCTTCTGCATTGACAATCTGCGACATGGAACTTTTCATTTTGAGCATTGCGGACGGTTTTCCAGTCGTCATTTTTAATGTGCTGCTCAATCGATCAATCAATTGCTTGCAAAAAATTTTCAAAATATCACTTAATACGCATATCGATAGCTACGATCATGCGAAAGCAACCCTACGAAGTAAAGTGGAAAAATATCACAGTCAGGAGACGCTAAAGCTAGCGCAACGTTCAAATTATTGTATATTTTTGTGTCGAATATTAATTATTGTGATTTAATTGGCGATGAATATGGACAAGTGGAGTGATCATGCATGCGATTTTGAGATGGAAGTCGATGAACTGGATGAAGAGATCGTTGTTCAGCACCAAGTAAATGATAATAGCGCAATTTCCTCAGAAATTCAAAGCTTGATTAAGCAATTCGCAGAAGTCAAAATGGTATTTATAACATAATATTCATACATAGATTATCAAACTAATATTTTTTTTTTTTTTACATTTTTATAGCATTTTGATTGGGCTGCATCAGAAAACGCACTTTACGCGAATTTGCTCACGGGTATAAGAAAATTAAAGCAACGTGTTCGTGAACTTAGTTTTAATGTTATAGTAAGCACTTTTTAAAAAGAATAATACATATGTATGTATATTAAGTTATGTATGTACGATTTTATAGGGTTCGTCGATGGCAAATCAATGCGAGAAAGTTTTCGAAGAAAAAAATTTTTCTGGCGAGCGGACAATATGGTCTACAGCTTGACCAAAAAGCCGCAATTCTCATTCAAATTGATGGAATTGATTTGGACATTTTACAGCAGTTTAGCGATTTCTATAACTTGCAGCATGGTGATGTTAAAAAAAAGACTGCAAAAAGAGTTGCATTCAATAACTTCACTGATGTCACTGATGAGGTAAGTGCATATAATATTACGCTTGAACAATGTATAGCTATTAAATGCCATTTGTAAAATTTTCATCACTAGTTCAAATCGGCAAATGCAGACAACATACGCAGTATGAAATTTAAAGATCTGCAGTTCAAGGAAGCAGCTGAAGAGAAAGCTCTCTGGTGTGAGTTAAAGCAAACATATCAGCCACAGTTTGATGGACAGGAACAATGAAATCTCGATGAGTTAGTTTAGAAAACTTGAATTTTGCTCGTTTGTAATATGTGTTACGAAAATTTCAAATTTTATCGTTTATTACACACATGTATACTAACGAAATATTAAGCATTTAAATAAATAATCGTTTTTAATTTTTGTTCGATAATATCGTTGACTGCTGTGCATTTGTTGTTATCGAAAAACAATGTGCAAAAGGTGATCTGGCAACGCTGGAAATTCGATGCGCGTAGTGTATTACAATCAGCTGTACATTTATCGTTATCGAGACGACAACATCGTTGCTGTGGTGTGCAAAGCAAATTTAGATGCTTTTTTGGCCGTGGATTTATTAGCTTTAATTGTGAAATTCAAGTGAAGTGAAGTGTGTAACATGGACGAAACGTCGCGACAACACATCGATGACTATTGTTTCCTGCGCACGCCCAACGATGCACGCACAACGTGAGTGTCACGCCAGTGGCCACAATTCAATCACCAATCATTAACTCCCACATGAATTTTCTCCAGCAATGTGCCGGCTGTGCCGAAATCCGTACAGGAGAATGCAGCCCGTAAAACGGAGTTGCATGTGCTGCGTCTCAGCGAAGAGTCACAACAGCAAACCATGGACACGTTGCGTGCCATTCACGGTCCAGACTTTAAGCTGGACGACATCACCAAATACAAGGATCGGGGTCGCGGAGGCGGCGGGATTAAGCACGCCTACTGGGAGGATCGTGGCACGCTGCAGGTGCAAAGTGTGCAAGGTGTCAAGGCCCTCAACGGCAGCAGCTCGGCGGACGACGATCGTTTGCGTCGCTATGCGCTGCTCAAGCTCGAGAACTACGGTTTCCATGCGACGCACTGCATCGAAGCCTACGATCACTGCAACTACGACACAGAGGCGGCTCTCCTGCTGCTCTACAGACGCTACATGCGCGTGCCAGGCGATGAGAAGCCCGCTCTAGAGCCGCCCAGTGAAGCCGAGTTGCTGGACATGCGTGCAGACGAGAAAGAAGCACTCGAATCGATTTACGATCGCGCATACGAGGAACGTGAACGCAACAGTGTCTGGAATTTGAAATTCAAAATTGAGCATCTGCTGGCGCACAGTCCCTCCGAGGTGCGCAAAGCACGTGAAGCGGCGCTGGCGGCCGCAGCAGCCGTACGTCAGGCTGAGCTGGACAAGAAAAAGAAGGCGCCGCAACGCTGTCGCAACTTTGATCGCGACGGCACCTGCAAATATGGCCCCAAATGCCGGTTTGCCCATGTGCCGCCCCAACCCAGCAGCAGCAGCGATGTCGGCCAGCTGTCGACGCCGGAGCGCAAGCGTCTCGATCTCGATGAGAACGAGAACGAATTGTGGTTTCATGTGGAGGTGCGTTTCCCGCCCGGCAGTCGCTATCCCTACGAGGCGCCGTTCATCTACCTGAAAACCACCTGCCACGATATACCCCATGAGCTGCGGCTACGCTACGCTCGCCATTTGTATCGCGAGGCACGGGAAATTTGTCGCGACGGCATTCCGTGTGTGTACAGCGTCTGTGAGCTGCTGCAGACGGACGAGCAGCTGGCTGGGCACCTGGATACCGCACCGTTTCCCTCGCTAAAGCGTTCGCTGTTCTATGATGAGCCCGCCAATGGCTTGGATGACGATGGCAATGCCGAGATTGCTGCCAAACCGCGTCCCACGCACTACGAGCGTGGTCAGACGTCGCGCCAAGACGGCGCAGCTCAACAGCGCAGCGCTGCCGCGCTGGCCAAGGAGAATCGCCGCCTGGTGCAGTTGTATCAGGATCGGCGACGCGACGAACGCTATCACAAGGTGATCGAGGGCCGTCGACAGTTGCCAGCGTTTGCCGAAATGGAACGCATACTGGCGCTGATTGAGAGCTCGCCGGTCGTCGTCATCTCTGGCGAAACGGGCTGTGGCAAGAGCACCCAGGTGCCGCAATTCATACTCGACAATTGGTTCTTCCAGGCACTGCAGCAGCCGGTTAAAGCGGACCTGCCCCACGTCGAGATCATTTGCACGCAACCGCGACGCCTCTCAGCGATTGGTGTCGCGGAGCGTGTGGCGGCCGAGCGCTTGGATCGCATCGGGCAGCTGGTCGGCTATCAGATACGGCTGGAGAACAAGATCTCGGCGAGCACGCGTCTCAGTTTCTGCACCACGGGCATTCTGTTGCGTCGCCTTGCCTCCGATCCGCTGCTCGGCAGCGTCACGCACGTCATTGTCGATGAGGTGCACGAACGCTCGGAGGAATCGGATTTTCTGCTCCTCATACTCAAGCATCTGTTGCGCTCACGGCCCGATTTGAAAGTCATACTCATGTCCGCCACCCTGAATGCGTCGCTCTTTTCCAATTACTTTGGCGGTGCACCGGTGCTCGACATTCCGGGACGCACGTTTCCCGTGCAGCAGCTCTTCCTCGAGGACATTGTGGAGGCGAGTGATTTTGTCATGGAATGCGACACCAAGTTTTGTCGCAAGCTCAAGAAGAAGGAGCAGGATGTGCTCCAGATGGAGCTCGAATTCGCCGATGTCCAGGCCTCGGGCGAGCCTCCGGGACAAAAGATCAAGGACGAGAAGCTGACACTGGCGGAAACCTATCTGCGTTATGCGGGTGAGTCTTGACTATCAGATACGTATGTATATTTTGAATTTGGCTTGCATTTGCACAAAATGCAAACATGTAATTGAAAGTTAAAGCTGGTTCGCGTCTCGCCTAAGCACTGGTTAAAAAACAGGCTGCGATCTTAAATAATCCCCAGTTGAACTAAATCTTAAAAATTTCTAAACTTTTTTTTTTCACAAATTGAATTTAATTAATCATTTTAACTAAGTAAACTTGAACTAAGTCTTTAAAATTTTGAAGCCTTTTTCCACAAGTGAATTAAAATGAAAAAAAAGCTGCAGCTGGTTCGTGTCTTGCCTAAGCACTGGTTGAAAAACAGGCTGCGTTCTCAAACTGAATTTAATTAATCATTTTATAGTCTCCACTTTAACTAAATCTTTAAAACTTCTAAAGTTCTTTCCACAAACTGATTTTAATTAATCATTTATAGTCCCCACTTGAAACTAAATCTTTAAAACATCGAAGCTTTTTTTCACAAGTAAAATGAAAAAAAAAAGCTGAAGCTGGTTCGTGTCTTGCCTAAGCACTGGTTAAAAAACAGGCTGCGCTCTCAAAATGATTTTATATAATAATAATTTACTAAATTTGAAATCTCTAACCAATTGAATTAAAATGAAAAATCTCTCTGGTTTACAACTCTAAATAATTTGTGTCATCTCCTATTGCAGACTACAGCAAGACGACGTGCAAGAGCATCTACCTCATGGAGCCCATGCTGATCAATCCGGAGCTAATCGAGTCGGTGCTAAAGTACATTGTGGAGGGCGAACACGATTGGCCACGCGAGGGCAGCATACTCATCTTTTTTGCCCGGCTTCCAGGAGATACAAACGGTTCACGATGCACTCCTCGATAGCTCGATCTTCTCGCCGCGTGCCGGCAAATTTGTGCTTGTGCCACTGCACTCGGCACTCTCGAGCGAGGATCAGGCGCTGGTCTTCAAGCGTGCGCCGCCGGGCAAGCGAAAAATTGTGCTGAGCACGAACATTGCCGAGACATCGGTGACCATCGATGATTGTGTGTTTGTCATCGACTGCGGCCTGATGAAGGAGAAATGCTTTGACTCCAATCGCAACATGGAATCCCTCGACTTGGTTTGGGTGTCCAGAGCGAATGCCAAACAGCGCAAAGGTCGCGCCGGACGTGTCATGCCCGGCGTTTGCATACATCTCTATACGAGTTTTCGCTATCATCAGCACATATTGGCGCAACCGGTGCCGGAGATCCAGCGTGTGCCGCTCGAGCAGATTGTGCTGCGCATTAAGACGCTGCAAACGTTTGCCACACGCAACACGCTCTCCGTCCTGCTGGAGACACTTGAGGCGCCCACCGAGGACAGCGTCTTGGGTGCCCTGATGCGGTTGCGCGATGTCGGCGCCTTGGATGCCGAGGATCAGTTGACGCCGCTGGGTCATCATTTGGCCGCGTTGCCCGTGGACGTGCGCATTGGCAAGCTGATGTTGTACGGCGCCATCTTCCAGTGCCTGGACAGTGTGCTCACCATTGCCGCCTGCCTGGGCAACAAGTCGCCATTCGTCAGTCCGCTTAACAAGCGCGTGGAGGCCGATAAATGCAAGCGCAACTTTGCCCTGGGCAACAGCGATCATCTCACGGTGCTCAATGCGTATAGGGTAAGTAAAACAAATATATAATCAACTTATTTATCTACTCTGTCTATATCGAACTATTACTATTTCTGGAATGTATGAAAATACTTCAAATTTAGCATAATAGTTGATAATCATTATAACCATATTGTGGTATATTTTGTGATCTATGGTATATCGATATACTAAACATAGCTGTCGGTATATTTAAGTATTTTTATCGGTATATTCATATTACGGTATAGTTTCCACACTACGGTATAGTTTTAGTGTAGGAGTAGATCGTCATATCAAACATAGCCTTCGGAATTGTTTAGTATTTTTACGGGATATTCATATTTTGGTATATTTTGCACTCTATAGTATATTTTGAGTGTAGTAATATATCTATATACCAAATATAGCCTTCGACATGTTGTATTATTGTTTTCGGTATATTAATATGGTCTGTTTTATACTCCATATTCCGGGATATTCATATGTTGGCATATTTTGAGTGTAGTGATATACTTAACAAAGACTTCGGTATATTAATATAATGGTATATTTTGAGCGTAGTATTATATCGATATACTCAACATAATATATTAATATTGTGGTATATTTAAAATGAGTAGCTTATAAAATGGGTATCTTACAGTCGAGCACACTCGTCTAGCTTAGCTTCATTACTTACTTTAACAGTAAATTCAATATTCTTATCCATATCTTAGAAATGGCTGGATGTCTCGAAGCGTGGCAATTATGGCGCCAGTCGTAACTATGCCAACGAGAACTTTTTGTCGCTGAACACGCTGGAAACAATTGCGGACCTGAAGTATCAGTACCTGGAACTGCTCGTCTCTATTGGCTTTGTGCCCGTCAATGTGCCGCGTCGTCGCAAGAACGCCAGCGACAACATCCTGCAGCTGACAGGTAAGTAATTAAAGCATCGTATCGGAAATCTATGTATATTAAAACATTATCTCATCATTTTAGGTGCGGAGGCAAATCTGAATGGCGAGAACAATCGCTTGCTTACGTCGCTGCTTTGCGCTGCATTGTATCCGAACATTGTGAAGATTATGACACCAGAGCGCGTCTACATTCAAACAGCAGGCGGCGCTGTGCCTCGCGAGCCCAGCCATCTGGATTTGCGCTTCAAGACTAAAGGCGATGGCTATGTGCGCATTCATCCGTCGTCTGTCAACTCGCAGGTGGCGACGTTTCAGGCACCGTTTCTTGTCTACCAGGAGAAGGTGCGCACCAGCTCCATCTACATACGCGATTGCTCCATGTTGCCACTGATTGCTCTCGTGCTGTTTGCTGGCTCCGATTTTAAAGTGGAACTGCATGATGGTGATTTTCTGTTTCTACTCGAAAGCGGTTGGATCATCTTAAAGGCCCACAACTTGGAGACGGCCGAAATGGTGCAATGTCTGCGCACGGAGTTGATCAAGTTGCTCGAGGAGAAGATACGCGATCCCTGCCTAAATCTATTGCACCATCAAAATGGCTGCAAAATCATCTCCAACATTGCCTACTTGATCAGCAACAATAGCTGAAACTGATATTGAAACTGACGCCCAGTCGCAGTCGCCAGACTTCTTTGTGTTCTTCCATAGACCAATTTGATGTACGTTTAAAGTAGCCAAATTAGGCATGCAAACAGTTTACGTGTAATTAATATATTGTACAAACGAAACAACAAACCAAAGTATTTAATTTGCATATTTCTAAATCCAATCATGTGAAATTCAGTTTTCAAAGTCAATTTTCTATAAGCAAAAATGTTAGTTTAACGCGGCTCCTATAAGAAGTTTCATCCTTTGATATCCGTTTTTCGTAGTAGTGACAAAAAGTCTATTTGCACGCCAAAGCAGATCCTTGTAGTCCTTCAAATGGCTAAGATACAAGACATTTTTGTATTTTTAGCAATTCTAAATTCTGCGCCTCTATGATAGGCAACGATTATTTTGCGCTTCCTGAGTTTAATTATAGTTGTGACAACAATCCATAGATGGCGCCACACCAGTTACTTTCTGTGCATCTGCTTGCTGTTGATTTATGTTTGCCTGGTGGTTGAGCTGCTAATTGAGTCAATTTTGCGCTTCATGAGGTAAGTTGTAGTTACGATATCAACCCGTAGATGGCGCCACACCAATTACTTTCTGTACGTCTGCTTATTGCTGATTTATGTTCGCCTGGTATTTCAGCTGTTGATTGAGAACTTTTTGAGCTTCTCGAGTTTAACTGTAGTTGCGACAGCAACCCATAGATGGCGCCACATGAGTGACTTTCTGTACGTCTGCTTGTTGCTGATTTATGTTCACCTGGTATTTCAGCTAATGATTTCCTACTATTAATGCGTCGTCGGTCACGGTGATTTTGAGTGGACAGCAACAACAACTGCAATCGTATGGAGGAAAATAAATGATGCAAACGCTGTTTTATTTATTACTATGTCTATTAACTTATGACAATTATATTTGATATTTAACAATATGGCATACATTTTTTAAATTACAAGTTCCAATCGTTTAATAAAATGAGAGGTCAAACAGAAGGTAAGTGAAAAGGTAAGAACCATAAAGTAATTAAATAAGGAGAAAAACAAAAGCTAATATTGCTGCAGAGGTAGGTATTAATAGGAATAAACAATATCTTTTAAACAGTAAGTGCGGTAAGCATTTATCGACTAACTAGGTCCTGTTTAAAATGGTAAACAAATTAAACCGATAATGAATTCGGTAAAGGACATTTATATCATCTTTCTACTTTCGGATATATTCAGGACATTGTGTTTCTTGCCATTTACTTTTCGTATTGAGACGAGATGTTTCAAGCGTTGGATGATGCCAATCGATAGATTTCGTCCCCACGAATCGAACGCACTAAGTCCGGTCAAAATGCGTAAGGATATAGTCGAGCAACGGCAATTTATTAAAAATTTGAAATAACATAAGCAGTTTACATAAAATAATTTTTTGTTGCATACTTTAGGGATGAGTAATTGCAAATGGTTGACGACAGCAAACTATAGATGGCGCTACTAAATGTCTGCACTTTTGCTTGCTGCTGACTTATGTTCGCCTGGTATTTCATCTGCTGACGCGGCACTTTTTGGCGTTCGTGGCATTGCCGCGCAACTATTTTAGGTGTCGAGGTTCCGAGAACGGGCGACAGATGGCGCCACTGAGCAACCCTGTGATTTTTTGTGTTTCTGCTTGCTAGTGATTTATGTTCGCCTGGTATTTCAGCAGTTGATTGAGAACTTTTTTGCGCTTCACAAAATTAATTGTAGTTGAGACGGCAGCCAATAGATGGCGCCACTCCAGGTATTTTCTGTGTATCTACTTGCTGTGGATTTATGTTCGCCTGGTATTTCATCACATGACGTGTCACTTTTTTGACGACTTTGAGTGGCCAACAACAACAACAATCAATAATTGTTGTTATTACTAATGTTGTTGTTGTAGTAGCGATTGTCTTTGTAGTTTTGGAAACAGTTCAAAATTGGAAATTTCAGGATAACTCGAGAGCTACAAGGACACGATCCGAATGTTCTTTGGCCAGAAGATAGACCTTATTAATACACACCGCTTTGCCAGAACAAACTTGGCACTTTTTTAGCTGCGACGACAAAAACAACAACTTCTCTGTTTGCTTACCTCTGTTAATTTCAATTTGTTTAATTCTGTGAGTGCATCCTACTTCTGTTAGCCTGGTAAAATAATTCAAATTTGCATTATTTTACTGGCGATTACGCTTGGCAAATAGTGAATAAACAAATTAAATAAAATACTTACTTGTATTACTTAGCTTTAAGTAGTTAAATAAAAACTTGGTTTATTAAACTTTTATATTTTATTAATTTTCTTTTATTACATTTGTGCACATAAATAAAAAACAAAGGGTTTAGTATGATTTTTTATTACTAAATTTAAAGTAATCATTTTATCCATGTCTTCTGCACAGCTTAAATCATACTTACTATTTAGAAAGATTAAAAGAGCTTAAAGATGCTCGGCGTTGGTTTCTCTAATACCAATATTTCCTCGATCCTGAAATATAGAATAAAATATATGTATATATTTCAAAATATGCTCTGACTCAATGAATTGCAATATAACAAACTAGCTTTGAAAACTTGTCGTTTAAGAAATCTTGAAAGCTGCGAAAGTTAACGAAAAATAGATAGGTTTCAAATATAATAAAATAATGTAATTTTCCACTTATAGAAATTTGTAATACACAGTCGCAGTACTTTTAAATTATTTAACAATTTTTTTGCATGATACCCTTTAGTTTAATAAACTGTCTTTTCTTCCCTCGATTGGTAACTTTAAGAAGAAAAGACCATATAGTAAAGGTTATACAAGAGAATATAAATCAGAATGGATCTAACTCTTAAATGAGTAATAATATATATATTAATATAATATATAATATTAAATGTATATGGTAAAGAAAATATTGGCTGATGGGGCTTTCGACTCCAATATTCTTTTGGCTTTAAATAACAAGAACAAAAAGATTAAAATGAATAGCAAAAAAGGTTCACAACTTTGTTATGTTCGCTTTGGAAGTTGTTGTACAGGGTATACGAATGATATGTGTATCCGTTAAGTTCATTTTAAAGTGCGTAAATCTGCAAACAAAATATATATGGGCTATGACAAGTGCTATGTTTAAAAAGTTTGTGAAATTCCCGAAATCAATAATAATATTACGAATTCCAACTCATGAGTTGCGAGTATTTTTATTTGCATTCGATCAGTCATCAGACTCGTATATAACGATGACAAGTTGAGTTTTTTTTTGCCACTTTTTGGGAGGGTGGAGACTTGTCAACTTTTAGGCGCAGACATCGAGACATCAACATTTTGGAGATATCATCAACTTCCGAATGAAAGGTTTAATCAATCATGCAAAACCGTTAAGACAGCGAGTATGTTTGTGTTGTGTTGTCTGTTGTCTGTTGCCGCCTGGTGACCATCAAACAAATATTCCACGATCGATCTATAAATCAGGTGTGACAGTGTGTGTGTGTGTGTGTGTGTATGTCTGAAAATCGAACCCATCAATTACAATTCATTTGAATTTATTTAAATACACTTGATACGCGTTTGCCGGCAGTGTTGTTCTTGTTTTCTGTTTAATATATACACATATGTATATATTTTGTTTGTTTTTTTGAAATATTCGATTCTGGTCGAGTCGATACATCAAAGTATCAAATGCACCTAATACGATAGTAATTAATTATACTTATCAATGATAAGCGGATAAATATGCGCTTAATTCACATGAATCACAATCGTCATCGCAATTGGGGGGAATCAGAATCGGAATCAGAATCGGATGTGGATGTGGAATTCAACTCAACTCGAGTCAAGTCAACTTAACTCTCAATTTTCAAACGCTTGTCGTTATTATTATTACCTTTCCACTTCCTGCATCTCGCGCTCTTCCTCTTACTTCTCTCTCTGTCTCTATTCCCTTGCGATTTGTTTGTGCTTCGGGATTTGCTCTCTATGATATTTCGCACTTCTTTGTTGCTTTCATCGGGCATCTTTTAGCACCTCGTTCCGAGTTATTTGCACGCTCTGATTTTTCTGGCTTATCGGTTTCTCCCCTAAACAAAACTAATGCGGTCTCTTTCTCTCCCTCTCTGTTTTAACTATACAACATTATTATTATTCATATTTTGTTTTGTATCAATTTTCATTATCATTTTTCCAGTTTTTAATCCTAGTAATCTTAAGTCAGCTAGCTTAACTCGAAAGTTATATAAATAAATAAAGAATTTATAAATAATTAAAGCATTACCTACGAATGTTGAACAAATACAAATGCTATTTTTGTCAAGTTTCTATGCTGGCATTTTATTTTAAGTTTCAGCCGAAGACTTTATTTAATCTTCAGGAAACATTCATAATGAAACGCTTTTGATCATTTAAAAATTATAGAACTATTTACTCCAAAAAAAGTGCTTGTCTATCTTTCAATCAAAATGTTTTAAACATTTCCACCAAAAAAATATTAAGAATCTCTTTTTAAATATACTAATTAAGTTTTTTTTTTGTGCTGTTGAAAATGTTTACAAATATTTTATTTATAGAAAAGCTTTTTAAGTGACTCATACATTTTGGATTTGCGAATTGTAGTTTTATTCTGCTGATAAGTGAGGTTAGGGACACTTAAGTAGGGCATTGCGGCACTTATTACAAATTATTTATGTTTTATTGTATATATAGATATTTATAATTACACAGAGAGAAATAAATCTAGATTGAATAAATCTTCATTTAAGATTTTTTCGATCGCAAAAAAGTACAATTTGAGTCATAATCTAGAATTAATCTAGATCGTTTGATTTAGATTTAAGAGTTTGCATTTTTGGTTCATTTTTAAAATTCAACTATTCTTGAAATAAGATGAAAGTCTTTTAATCTAGAATTGTTGATCGATTTTCTAACTTGATTAAAGAATAAACCTTCTGGGTTCAAATTTGATATACAAACAATCTTGATTCAAGACTTTTGATAAAAGAAAGATAAATCCAACCAACTGAAAGATGTAATATCGGTTAATTTAATATTCATTATACAATTTACTTATTGCTTAAACAGACAAACTGTAAATAAAAGAGTAAAAAAAGAAATTCCTGATTTTTCTGATTTCTTTTTGTTATTAAATGCATTCTCTTCTATGCTTGCGTAGGTCATTAAATGTTTCACGCTAGCCAAGCTCATTAACCATCATCGACATCGGCATCGGCGGCTATTTGCTCCACTTTTCGCATTGTTGTTGTTGTTGTTTTCGTTTCTGCTACTGCTGAGGCTACCACTTAAAGCGTGAGTTTTGTTTGTGAGCACTAAGCCGACGCTGGCGTCGCTGTCAACGCCGACTGCAACAGCGACTGCGACATCTCTTATCCAGTGCGCGAGTGCGAATGTGAATGTGAAGGCAACGGCGATGACGATGACGATGGCGTCGACACTCGTCGAGTGTTTTCTTATCAACACTATCTTTCGATGATGTTCTTGTTCTTGTTGTTGTTGCTGCTGCTGCTGCTGTGCAAGCTATCTCTGCTCTGCTCTGCTCTCATCTTTAGCCTTAAATTGCAAGAAAGAGCAACAACTAAAAGCAATGCGAATTATGAGTGTCATCAGCCGTCGCAGTCGCACTGCTTCCCAAAATGCAGGCGAACAAAAGTAACGGGCCATGCGCGTGCGCACAGTGTGCAAAGGTCCATGGAAAAGTCAGCGAATCCTGCGAGTTAGTTTTTGTTGTTGTTTGGTTTTCTTTATTCAATAAGTGAAGAAAATATGAGAGTCAGTGCAAAAGGTGCATAGCCATATACATAAATCGATGGGGTAGGCGGGGTTGCCGTTTAAAGTTTTGCGCCTCCGTCGTAAAGCACTAAATCCACAGACAAAGCATGTGTGTGTGTGTGTATTATTGTGGGTGTGTTTGGGGTTTGGCGTCGGCGACGGCGACGTCGGCGCCAAAAATTTGGGCAGGGGGAGGCCCGTGACGGTAACGCCGTAGTAAATACATACCGAGACCCGTTAGCTGGGTAAATACGGTGACAAATTTGCTGCCATGCCCGCGAATATACCAATAACAACAACAACAACAACAACAACAACAATAACAACAACAACAATATCCAAAGAGCCTAAGAACAATAGAAAACCGAAATCAATGCTTCATCGTGCACAGTGGTTAGGGCAAACAACGATCGTCAGGAAAAAGAACAAAAAGATTTTGAATTTTTCACGTCGAGACAGCAGCAAAATTATTATAAATAATAAATCAATAATTTGTGAAAGATTCATTTACATGCTGTTCATTTCAAGCTGAGAAACATTGCAATGTGATTATTTTTTAGTAGCTAGTTTTGGTTTCGCTGGCGTCGTTCTTCGAAATGCAATCGGATTAGAAGAGTGAATTAAATACGCAGGTTGGAACCACTGTGCGATCCGCTTTGCGGCCGTTTTCATTGGTAGCAAAAACGTAAGTACTACATGCTCTTGTATTTACTGCGTGATGGCGGCGGGGGGGTTGCAGGTGAAGGAGGTTGGGTTCAAATAAAATGTGCTCGCGATTTTCGTAGTTGTCTTTTGTCGATCGTCGTGTTTTTTTTTTGTTGTTTTCTTTTTCGTAGGTTTCTGTAGCATGCATGTGTAGTTGTAGTAGTTAGTCGCAGACAGTTGACAGTGGAAAGGGATAGAAAGGGCGGAGGGCGAAAAGGGAGCGAAGGTTTATTGGTGGCGTTAGCACTTCGTCTCACTCAAACTACGCTCCGCTCTTCACTCGCAGTCACAGTCACAGTGAGAGTCACAGTCACCGTTACCGTTACATTAGCAATCAGAGTCACAGAATTAAAAATCGGATTCACATTCGCGCACACTCAAAAGCCCGGCTAGACTCCGGAGAATTGGGTCTAGAGTTATTTCGGGTCGTCGGTCGGTGCGCTGTAGCTCAATGTGAGTGAATTGCGGGATTAGCAATAAACAAAATAAAATCAACAAGTCCGAGTACGCGCTGCACTTGAGCGAGCTCGACTTTGAAGCACTCGTTAAATCAAATGCAGTCAACTATTGAAACGTGATAATCAAATTGACAAAATAAAGCAGTTCAAATTTATATAAATAAAGAAAATGAAATAATTCAAAATAAATTACAAAGAAGTTAAAAGAATATTAATAAAATTATAAAAATACAAAATATATTAACAAAATATATTATGAAAATATGTATATAAAGTTGAGTAAAAACCATAATAAAAATTAGATATTTAAATTTCAAGAAATTAAATAAATACAAATACTTTAAGATTGCAAAATGAACATATTATGCAAAATAAAAAATATATATTAGCGAAATATATTGAGTTAAAAAAATCCATTCAACAAAAAACGGATATTTAAATTGCAAGAAATACAAGTATTGAAAGGTTACAAAAAAATTGGAATTGAAGTTGCAAAAATTGAAATAAATAAAACTATTTACAAGAAAATAAATCTATTATGCAAAATAAAAAAATTTAAAAATAAAGTGTTAAAACATTAATCATGAAAAATATGTAAGTTTTAAAGAAAATAAATGGAATTATGGAAAATAGAGTTGAACCAATTATGGAATACAAAAACTGTATAGCGAGAAAATGAGATCGAAATTGGAGAACAAAAAGTAAGTTGACTGAGTTTCAAGATCGTTTCGATCGCGACTTATAAACTGGGATCTTCGATCTGCCTGCTTCGACAACCTGCCCACAAAATGATCATACTCTTTTTCGCTTTAGTTGGTGAGTTTAAAAATCTCACACATTTTACACGTTTACTAAGTGAGTATGAGTGCAAGCGTGTGCTAGAGAGAGATAGCGGAAAGGGGGAGGAGAAGTGCGGCGGGGTTGGAAGACAATCGGCTCGTCAAAGGAGGCGTTTGATAGTCGTCGGAGTCGGTGTCGAGTGGAGTCGAGTCGAGTCGATGCGAGTGTTGAGCGTTGAGCTTCTTCCAGCGACGGCGATATTGTGTGCAGTCATATGATGGACGTATCGCGCTGCGTATCGTAACAACAACGTAGCGGGCGTTGGGTGTTGAGCGTATAACCGTTACCGTTACCGTTACCGTTGTGTGGCTGAGCGGGATTACCGTTAGCATTTGCAGCATTGTTTTCCCGTTAACGGTTAACCGCTTGCCCAGCTTTATTCGAATTCCAATCCGTCAACGCGAACGCGAACGCGCGCCGCACCCGCAGCTCTGCAGCTGCGCAGCTGCCGCAAGAGAGACGTGAGCTTCCAAGCATTTCAATCTAAATCACAAACACACACACACACACGTACAACACACTCACACACACACACACTCGCAGAGCGGCAGACAGGGCACACAACAAAAGTGTCAACCCGCCGCCTGCAGCGCTTCAATTTCAATTCAATGCGCGCCGTGTAACGGTCGCGATCAACGGTTCTATGCATTGATTTTCGTTCGTTTCTCCGTTCGTTCGCCTTTTTTTTTTTATTCTGTTTCTGTTTCGCCTTCGCCTTGCCAAAAGCCAAAAGGAAATTCGCAAACATACAAAAAAGTGCAGTGCAAAAAAATTTTGTTGTGATTCGTTTTTTTTTTTCGTGTCGGATTTTCGGAGTGTGGTGTGTATTACTTTCTAGTAGTAAATTTGAATCAATAAAAACAAACGCTGCGTAAATTGTTTGCCACAAGGAATTTGTGTAACATACTAACAACAAAAATAATATATATAGAATCATAAAAAAAAAAGATTTCAAATTTGTAAAGGAGTATAAAAAGATTTCTTACTTTGCAAAAACGTTTCTAAGTTCTTAAATATTATAACTCTGGCTAAGAAATACAAGTTTTTCTTCCATAAGATCCTGGCTCTATAAAATGTTTCTCAAGTGTTGAAAGAAAACAACTTTTTTACTGCAAAAGAAAACCTGAAATATATTCTATCTCTTGTTAAAAACAGCATCGTAAATTTTGTAATTTTCCGTCGGGTTCTTTTCATACGATTGCGCGGGGTCGGCTAACGAACTGTGACCTATTGGAGATGTAGATGGTATTCCTCCCCGTTCGGTCTGTGCAAATATAATACAGCCAATATTGCCAATGATTCAGTTCAGTTTCATTATCTGTTTTGTGGTCACTTTTGTGTGCAGCTTATCAGAGGATCCGCATTGCTCAAATTTCATATAAAAATATGTCTACACATATCTGTATAATTATGTTAACAAATTGACTTCAAATAACCTGTTGCTGCATCTTCTTCAAACTGATCGTAACGAAGATTAGCAAATATTTCAAATTCAATTTAATCAACTCTTTTCACATAATTTTGACCACCCTGTGGAATTGCCTGATGACCTGTTCAGCCATGTTTTCCTTAGCCTTTGAGAATTGTTTTCGTTAAAACTCTTTTTTAATAGCAATCTTAGCCACACTCCAAGTTGAGTGCTTAAGATTTGCGCCTAGTTAGTTCAGTTTGCCCGACTTGCGTAATATGTAGTATGTTTCAATAGTGTTTTTGTTTTTTAGCACGTTTTATTAATTGACGTGTTGTTGTTGAGATTTCGCTTTCTTTTTGTGTTGTGTGTGCTGCATTGTTGTTTCTCAGTTTCTTTCTTGACAATCTTAACGATCTGCGCTCCAGTTTAGACAGCACGGCACGTCTATGAGGGGATGAGGGACTTCTAGGTATAGCTTATAGGGTATAATATGTATAGTAAATACATAGGTATTAACAACGTACAACGCGTCGTATGTGTAATCTGTTCTCTCTAGGGGCCTTTAGCCCCTTTGCCACATGCATTTGTATATGAATGAATGCAGCTAATTAGTGAAATTGTTCGATTCGATTGTTGTGATCCGCACAAAACGATTGTTGAGCTGGACGCCACAGCTGCTATATATGTATAAGAGTAGTGTTTTTTTCCTTTTTGGAAATTGTTTTGCGTTTTCTGTTCTTTTTTTTTTTGTGTGGGGAACTCGTGGATGTGTCGATGTTATCGCCTCAAGGTGGCTTCTTGGTTGCTTTTGGCGCCTTAGCATGAGCGTATAAAAATTTTGGAAGCCATCGATCATGTTGCCAAGTCGCATGTTTAGCAACAAATGTTGCTGGCAACATTTCGTCAGCGAGCAATCCTTGACGATTCATTCACTGTATTTATATATAGTGATGATATTTGGGTCGATCGCAAATGTTATCGACATTCACTTGTCAACGGACGTTATTAATTGTCGTGTAACCAAGAGGCATCAACTCAAGAGCTTGTTGGCCCCCTCGTTATCAGTCTCCACAAAGAGAGAAGGGAGAGAGAGAGAGACAGAGAAAGAGTGGGGAAGACATTGATAGATCGAAATGCAATTAATCATGCATGCGAAATATTGTCGAGTTCTATGTGTAGTAGCAATGTCAACATAATTAGCATTACCAATTTTACAGCAATCACAATGAATGTTTCTCTCTTAAAGGTATTACACCCATATTATACCTATACTATATAGCAGAGTCCCGTCGGGTGGGTTATACTATATAGACTATACGTCATTAGCTTGGCAGCATGGCTGAAACAAACACTTCGTCGTCGTCGTCGTCGTCGTTGTCATTGTCGTGATTATTTACTAAACGTGTTCATTTTGCAGTTGCTGCTATTTATTATTGATTATGCGACTGTTTAGCGTTCAGTATATGTAAATATTTTTTATTCATTCACTTCCAAATACATTATATACCACAGCAGCAAGAATTTCAACTTAAATAAATACAAATACTATATAAATATATATATATCAAAAGCAAGGCTTGCCGAATTCAGAATACTCTCAAAATAAACTAAAAAAAGTGCACCTTAACCTCACTTTAATTATATCTAGCAAATACTATATTCTACAGCAGCAAAAATTTCAAATAAAATAAATAGAAATTCTATAAAAATATATGTAAAAAGTGTTTAGCTCGCCGTATTTAGAATACTCTCAAAGGAAATTTCAAAAAGTGCACCTTAACCTCACTTAAGTTATAGCTAGTAAATGCAGCATTCGAAAAGTGTACCTTAACCTCACTTAAGTTATAGCTAGCAAATCCATTATATACAGCAGCAAACATTTCAAATAAAATAAAAAGAAATTCTATAAAAATATATATAAAAAGTGTTAAGCTTGCCGAATTCAAAATACTCTCTAAGAAAACTTTAAAAAGTGCACCTTAACCTCACTTATGTTATAGCCAGGGGGCTGATAGCTTAAATTATACAAATGATTCTCTATACCATAATTAAAATAAATACTACAATTGAAAATCTCTCTCGAATAATAAAAATTAAGTATTTCTGACTTTACGAAACCTTTCGTCTATATAGTTTATGGAATCGTTAACAACAAAAATCGAAAACGAAAAACAACAACATCGTTTCATAATGATCACGAAACTGTACTTGATGTGGGCTGCGATTGATTTACACCCACTGACACGTTTTGATAATCGTCGATGCGAGATCAGTTCAAATTAAAATGTCTGATTCAATCCTTATCTGATGTGGATTATCCGTGGCACGTTGGTTATCAATTAGTAACCTTTATATGACTATATTAAATGTTCTGTTGTTTTTCGCACTTAACTTTAATTAAATATTGATCAACTTAATTTACATGATCATAGATTTGGTCGGGATTTGGTTCATTGGGGCCACTTGCTCATATCATATCATATATCCCAAAATAACAAAATCGCACAGAAATGAGCAAAACATATTTTCAGATTTCCACCCAGATTCAAGTGATTAATTAGAATGCATATTTATAGCTTGAATGCTGATCGAATGACTCTAAAAATAGAAGAATTCGGAAGTATTCCATAAGGAAGTGCAAAATGAATAATATCTACTGCTTTTTTTTTTACCGATCAGTTAACTTGAACTTTCCATAAGCAGGCAATAATAAGCCCCTAAAAGAACTTTCCATACACAACAGTAATTCTATAGAAGTTCCCTATAAAGTTTTTATTATGCTAATTGCAATCAGCCCTAAGCAATAAAGAATTTTCGTACGTTTGTCGATCGATGATGATCAACTTTTTACTTTTATTTGCAGAATTTTCCATTCCGTTGAAAATTAGACAAGCCCAAATCACAGCCACAAATAACGTCATTAAAAAAGTTTGTATTTGTTTGCTGTTTTTTTTTTGTAAATAAATAAAAGTCTAATCAAATATAATACAATAAATTGAAAGAGTTCCATTGAATGGCGCGTCATCGGCGACGGCGATTCAAGCGAGAAATGCGATCAATAAACACTCAAAAAAACATTTACTGTTTTTTCGTCTCTTTTTTTGTTGGCATGCTTTATTATTGTTAACAAATAACTTAGCCCAATTTGATGGCTTTTGACTTTCAACTACAACAAACATCAAGAAATATTTCTTAGATAATTTCATCAACATTCTTGTACTGAAAACACAAACACACAAAAGTAAAGAATACAAAAATGATAATTTTAATTGAATATAATGATATTGTAGCGTTCGCATTATCAGCTCAGCACTTGACTTCAATTGTAGCAACAACAACAGCAACAATAACAATAATAATAATAATAATGCGACCAACAATAGATAGATTTCGTTGTAGTTGCGGCAATAATAATAAGTTTAAGCTGTAGAAGAGTTCTGTAATGTCGCATGTAATACTTGAGATAGATAGTTCAGAGTAAACAATACACTGAGTGCAAATAGTATGCACAATGACTTGCAAGCTGCAAAAATGTGCAAAGATATTGAATCAATAATCTTTTCTTGTCTTTGATTCATTTTTAAACTACTAAATTATATTTTTGGAATGTCTATTTTGTCAGCAGATCAATAGATACATATATCTATATCTATACTATATATGTAATTCAAATTCAGTTATTTTAAAAATGAATATCACATTTTAAATAAACTTAAAATGCGTTGATTTTTAGCAGAAGTTAAAAATGTATTAAAATACACGTTTTTATTTAATTGAAAAGAAATTCGATGAAAATTACACACAGAAACTAAATATACGTTTATTTTTTTAAATGAAAAACCAATTTAAAAAGATTAACGAAAGAATAGAAAAATTAGATTGATAAGCAAATTTATAAAAATGAACAAAAAAAAAATAGATGAATCATAGTGAAAATAAAATGTATAGAAATGAATGAAAGAATAGAAAAATTACATTGAAAAGCAAATTTATAAAAATTAACAAAAAAAAAATAGATGAATCATAGTGAAAATAAAATGTATAGAAATGAATGAAAGAATAGAAAAATTACATTGATACGCAAATTTATGAAAATGAACAAAAGAATAGAAAAATCATATTGAGAAACAAATTTATAAAAATTAACAAGAAAAATGAATGAAAAATATTAAAACAAAAGATTCTTCGCATTGCTTTAAAGACCAGATTACAATAAAAGGTGCTCGGGGAAATTCGCAATTCGATCGATATGAAGATAAACTTGTGCGTGAATTTTGCACTCAGCGAACAAAAAAAAAAAGATAAACCCGGTGATCATGTTTGCCGCAGTGACTGTAGCGACATCCAAAGACGGACAAAGTTCGAAGAAGTGTGCGAGTGTGTGTTAAAGATACCGAGTTGGAGCTAATATAAGTAGTGAACTACCTCAACATGAACCAATAATAATTACGATGGAAAATGAGTTATCTTTACGATTTTGCAAGAAGTACAAGCAATAAGTAGCTGCTATTATCGATCGAATTTATTTCACAAATAAGTTAAATCGAAGCACTGGAAATTAGCTCGTATCTAACTAAGACAAAACCATCGATGCCGATGTCGATGTCGATGCATGTGTGAATTGCCTCTGCTTACTTCTCTTCTCCTCTTTTCCTCATCGGAGAGTTGTCAACGCGACGCCACCTAATAATTGGGGAGAAGGCGGAGAAGTTGGAGGGAAGGGGCGAAGGCGTTAGGAGGTCTCTATATCGAGCCGCTAATTAGACGCGATCGCGGTACATTTCCGAGCAGTGTGCCACAAAAAAAAAAAGAGAGAAAAAAAAAATACAGAATCTAACACACAAACACATCCCATGCCCAATGCGAACGTAATCCCAGACAGATAACAACGTTGTCGACTACTTTGTACCGCTTCTTACCAAAAAAAAAAAGCTGAAGAAAGGGAAGCAGCAAGGTGCTGAAGCTATTCGTACAAATTAGCAGCAATACTCACACTTCTACACTTATATGCCTGGGAGCGATATGATTAGAAGTGTCAATAAGTATGTAAACCCCAAGTGTTTGCCGCATCGCCAAATGACGTCGCTGCCCCAGCTCTGAGCAATGCCGTCCCAATGACGTCGCTCGCTATGTGGAGCAACCACTGCAGGGGCCGGGGGGCTGAGGCGGGGGAAGGTTGCAAAGCCCCACAGCGGGGGGAGCGGCATAATCATAACTACACATAATCATAATCATAGCCATAACCCGGATCGACGGAAGCAACGAGTTTATCTCACATTGGGTTCCACGACACGGTAGCTACCCTACCAACAGCTACCAACAGCTGATCATAAATTTAAGACACTGATATTCTTGCTGCACTTGAAAAGGTGTCACTTAAAGCGATCAGTCTCAAGTGTGGTTCTAAATCAACTGCTAACTGCGTGACCTTCTCGGTACCACCTCTAGCTAGGTTAAAATCCGGTACTGCCAGCGGGCTGATCATAAATTTAAGACTCCAACTTGCATTGATATGCTAGATGCACTTTGAGACGTGTCATTCAAAGCGATCAGCCTCAAGCATGGTTCTAAATTAAGTGCTTACTGCGTACCTAAAGTACGACCTTCTCTGTACCACCTCTCTGCTTTACATCTAACTTACTCTGATATTCTAGCTACACTTCAGAAAGTGTCACTTAAAGCGATCAGCCTCAAGTGTGGTTCTAAATCTAACTGCGTGTATAAAGCTCGACCTTCCCGGTACCACCTCTAGCTAGGTTAAAATCCGGTTTTGCCAGCGGGTTGATCATAAATTTAAGACTCCAACTTGCACTGATATGCTTGCTGCATTCGAAAAAATATCATTTAAAGCGATCAGTCTCAAGTGTGGTTCTAAATTAAGTGCTAAGTGCGTACCTAAAGTACGACCTTCTCGGTACCACCTCTCTTCTTTACATCAGATCATTACTTTACTATCTTAAGATCCAGTATTGCCAACCTGCTAGCTTGCTGATCACAAATTTAGGACTCCAACTTGCACTGATATACTAGCTACACTTCAAAAAGTGTCATTTAAAGCGATCAGTCTTAAGTGTGGTTTTAAATTGGCATCTAGCTTCATGCTTAAAGCTCGACATTCCCGGTAACATTTCTCTGCTTTACATCAGATAATTACTTTGCTAGCCTATAATCTAAAATGAGAATTCCTAGCCTATTTCTATGTCAACTAGCAATAGCATTTGATAAGAAAGTGTTAAATAATGCAATCACTCTCAAGTGCAGCTTTCAACAAATATACTTCCTTTACCTTGCATGAGTAAAGCGCAGGTCGTAGAGAATGATCAATGAATGAAGTTTCGAGCATTTAATGCATCCACAACACAACGACCTTCCGCTTCGGTACCACCTGTAACCCTACAGCCTTCCAGTGTAGGGTAGCAAATAATCTAAGACAGAGCGACAAGCACAACTCTTTAATGTGGAGCAGCGCTGCCCCAAAAAGAGAGAACAATCGGACATGGGTAACACACATATATTTAGACAATCGTCAAACTAACTCGAAGCACTTGAGCAATCGCAATCAAGAGTCGATTAGCGCTGATACAACCATAAATAATAAATAAAACATAACCCACAAAAGAACTCGACAGATATTGCAATTCCAGCTGAAATAAACAATTTAAAACAACAAAAAATGTGAGCAAACAATTTACTGAAGTGCTTCGATTCGGTCGCTACCGATTCCCGAATCCCAATCCCAATCTCAATCCAAACCAATCCCAAATAAAACCTTTGCTGGGCTATAAATAAATGAGGAATACTCGTGTATGTTTGCAGTTTGAGCCAGCGACGACGGGTCGAGCATGTCGCCAAACCGTTGGATCCTCTTGCTCATCTTCTATATATCATATCTGTTATTTGGCGCTGCGATCTACTATCACATCGAGCATGGCGAAGAGAAGGAAGCACGCGCCGAGGAGCTGAAGGAGCGCATTGAAATCCATGGTGAGTAAAACATTCGATTCATTCCGTTTTTTTCCCTTGATCTTAACCTGTCTATAACCTAAGTAAACCTCTGAATAAAACAACAATAGCAGCTACCGCTGCAACGGTCATAAACGACAATCTATAATATCCAAGATACAAACATCATATATGAGATCGTATATACTCATTTAGTTTATTGTCCCGGGGCCCGGTCACAATAAAAGCCCAACAAATTTTCATCTCGAGGGCATATGATATCACAACTAAACTGTCTGCCACGAAATTTGGCCAACGAGTTTTGTTTAACACCACTTACGTATGTAGTTGCCAGACGCCCCCGTCGGACACTAAAAGATAGCACAGCACTTCCAAAGTTTACGACTATCTCTGCACAATACACTGCACCCGAAGAAGTTAGCTCAATTCCATAGCTCACTTGGCGAGTGAGGAATAAAAGTGTGTAGGTGGGCTCAGTTGTTGTGTTTGGATAAGATTCGGGATACTTTTCGAAATAAAAAAGAGATAGGATAATAAGGAATCGGAAAGAAAATAACCCATCGAATTTAGATAATTTAAGAAATGGTTTTCTATAATAAATAAGGAACTGGATTAAGAGATCGTATAATGAAATTTCATATATGTGCTGTTCTATATTAAATAAGGAATCGAAAACTAAAAAAAAATCAACCCACTGAACTCAGTGATTTGAAGAGATTGTTTTATGTCAGTTGGTAATATTGTGTAAGTTTGATTGTCAAAAATAAATTCAACATTTAGAAATAACAAATAATTTAAAATTGAACAGAAAATAAGAAATCGAAAACTGAAGAACTCAATGAACTCAGTAATTTTAAGAAATGGTTTAATGAAATTTCATATATGTGCAGCTCAATATTAAATAAGGAATGGGAAACTAATGAAATTAACAATGAACTCATCAATTTGAAGAGATGATATAATCAAATTTTTAAATCAAGAAATGGAAATTAAAGAAATCAACTACCTCAACTGCTTCTATGTGCTGTTTTTCCGATAGAATGATTATAAAATTAGACAGCTGCACACAGGAGTATTGCTAAAAATATTCCAATTTAAGAATTATTCATAGCATCATAGAATAACTAAAATTTATACATAAAAGAAAAACAAGTTTTTGGACTTTTGTCTTACAATAATCATTGATCAACATTCAAAAAAGATAAAAATAGAAATTGACGCTATTTTGAATTTCGCAACTGTCCCAATTACAAATACAAATATCAGTAGAATCAATATTTTAGGAGAGCATACAACATTCGATGTGTGAAACTTGAAGCAATTTGACGGTGTTTTATTTTGTTTTTGCCAAACGTGCGTAAATGTTGAGAAATGTGAGCTTTATGAGTTAGCAAGTGTGCGAATCTGATCCGTGATTAATTGCATTATACGAGTTGAATGTGATTTACATACCTACGTATGTCTGGATCACTCTAGATCTCTATTTGTATAATCTATGTGTGTGTGTTTGTATAGTACATCGTGGTATAGTTGTTGTGTCTACATAAATGCGCGATGCCAGCGTATTTATTTTGAGGGCTATTCCACAATAATTGCAATAAAATCAAATTTAAACAGCACATAAAATGTGCTAATTATGCAAATAAATAAACTATAAACTCTAATTAGACACCGTCGAAGCGAGACGTGCGGCGATAAGCTATAAATATCATCCAATACCATCGAATTAAAAACGGAAACGAGCCTCACGATCATCAAGACATGATCGCAACGATCGTCGATCGTTGGTTCGGTAAATGACATTTCGCATTGTCGCAAATAAAACCTTAAATACATATTCATAGTCCTTAACAATATGACTTTGACTCTGACTCTGACTGAATACGATACGAGTTAATGCCCGGTCATGATTTATGATCGATGGCAATGCCGGACTTTACGCTGAGCCCCGAAGTGTCCGAAGGGTCTTTGCCAGAGGTCTTAACATCAAAGTCTCCAGTCTTTATCAAAGTAATGCCCAGCGATAGATATAATTCAGGGGCTTGAAAACCACTTCAATGCTGCCCACAAGCGATATTTGTATCCCATTCCCTTTTTGCTTGACATGTGCTGCAGATTTTGCTGTCAATCAGCTTAAATTGTTATTGCTGATAAGAGTCGAAAAGAAGCTAACTAAAGTGATCTTACTTGCATTTAGTAAGTGATCTTAAGAAGCTGTGAACCAATGACAAGTGATATTCATATTCAAAATAAGATCTTCAACTTTAACTAGAGATCAACTTTCCATAATCCAAGCTGATATTGCTGATAAAGAGTCGATAAGAAATGATCTTACTTCTACTTAGTAGGTGATCTTAAGAAACTATGATCGAACGACAAGTGATTTTTATATTGACAGCGATCTGCGGCTTTAAATATAAATCAATTTTCACCTCATCCCTTTAGTGATCTTTCCATAATCCAAGCTAATATTGCTGGTAAGAATAATAATAATAACTAAAGTGATCTTACTTCTATTTAGTAAGTGATCTTAACAGCCTGTGAACTAATGACAAGTGATCTTCATATTGACAGCGACGTCAAAGAGACTTTAACTAGAGTTCAAGTTCATCCCCTTTAGTGATCTTACCATAATCCAAGCTGATACTGCTCATAAGAGTCGATGAGAAGTGATCTTACTTCCCCCTAGTAGGTGATCTTAAGAAGCTGCGGTCTAAAGACAAGTGATCTTCATATTGACAGCGATCTTCGACTTTAGAGTTCAACATTCATCTATTCATCCCCTTTGGTGATCTTCCCATAATTCAAGCTAATTTCCCTCGACATAGTTCAACTTTAAATGATCTTGCTGGCAGCTCTCGAAAACCAAACGCTGGCATTAATTAAATAAATTTATCAATTTGTTTGCCGCAAACATTTCCGGCTCACAACGCGATAAGCGAGATAATCTAAATAGACGACATCACGTCAAGTCGAGGCTTGAACGATTTACAAGAATTTGTGCTAATCATCGACGTCTATGAACAAATTGTCGCAATCACAATCAAACTAGGGTGGGTAGGGGAATAAGAGGGGGCCGGGGAATCCCTCCCATACATCCACAAATCAGCGACAAAAGGCGATACAGCTGCCAAGATTTGAAAAGAAAGAGAGAGAGCGAACGAGCGAACGAACGAACGATGATGATGATGATTATTATAGCTACATGGTGTGTACCGGGAATTGCCCGTAATTGTTAAGCATTTCCCTCGTTTTCATACGTCCCGTGGAGCAGATAACGCATCCAACAAAAATACAGAAACTAAATCTACGCCTGGGGGCATTTATTGAATTATGCAATTCGTTAAAAGATTACGATCTCAAATTGTTGTCAGAGATTTTGTGCATTTGCTTGCAGCTCTAAGGTTTATTGAATGATTGCACTTGGTTAATCACAATAAATTGCACTTAGGATGCACCTTTAACTAGTTCAAACTTAACTCGAGATACGCCACCAAAACTCCCTCCTCCTCTTCCTATCTTCCCTGAAGAACACTTTGACGTCAGACCCGAAAGATAAGAATATTGCTAGGAAATTACAGCACAAATAATTACGAGTAAATTCCCAAGAAGACAATTTCGGAAAAAAGTTCGATTGAAAATGAGCGTAAGATCGTTAAAAGTGTTGTCACCCCAAAAAAATACGGTTCTAATACAATAAAGTGAATCATCTTTAGCGGTCTGATTAGATCTCCGTACTTCATTCGCAAGATAGTTTAAGCAATTATAGGCTTGCAAATGCGGCAATAAAACATATTTCAAGTGCAATTGGCAACTCTATCATAGCAAGATCAACGCAACGTCTGCGCGTAATGATCGTTACGAACGTTACGAAATTCGAATTTTAAACAGTTACAGCTGGGGGCAAAGCACCGTGTTACAACCGATGATCATCGCAGCGATCAATGAATGACTCGGGCCAGGGTCAGATCTGTGTTTTCCCTCCACGCCTCTTCACTTCGCTGCTCGCTGCAGTCGCCACTCGGTTTGTCACGTTGACAGTTTCGGTATCTTTTATGCGCTAAACTGTGTTTTGTATTTTCGGAAAAGCGGAAGGTTAAATGGCGTTAGTAACGCCAATTTTGTTTGCTTCCGGAACACGTGTAATTTGATTTGATTTTATGCTTGATTGAACTTTCGTGTGTTTAGTTTTCAATGTCTATTTCCTCTCTCTCTCTGTCTGGGCCTCTGTTGCAGATTATCTATTGGATCAGTTGTCGGATAAGAATGAGACAACGCAGAATGAAATATTGGAGAGGATAACGGATTATTGTGGCAAACCGGTGACGGATTACACTAAGGATGAGTACGAAATTCCCTACACATGGACCTTCTACCACGCCTTCTTCTTCGCCTTCACCGTCTGCTCGACGGTGGGCTATGGCAACATATCGCCCACCACGTTTGCGGGTCGCATGGTGATGATCGTCTACTCGGTGATCGGCATTCCCGTCAACGGTATTCTCTTCGCTGGTCTCGGCGAATATTTCGGACGAACGGTGCGTAAACTTTTGGAAGAGAACGCCACCCGACAACATACATAAATACATATTTCCTTTCCAGTTCGAGGCGATCTATCGTCGGTATAAAAAGTACAAAATGTCCTCGGATGATCATTATGTGCCGCCGCAGCTGGGACTGATCACAACCGTTGTGATCGCTCTTATACCGGGCATAGCGTTGTTCCTTTTGCTCCCCGCCTGGGTGTTTACCTACTTTGAGAATTGGCCGTACTCCATTTCGTTGTACTACAGCTATGTAACGACATCGACAATTGGTTTCGGCGACTACGTTCCCACATTTGGATCCAATCAGGTGAGTCACATTTTCCCCCATCGATTGTATCAATCTCTAGAATTTGAATTCCTTATGCAGCCTCGAGAATTCGGCGGTTGGTTTGTGGTCTATCAGATCTTTGTCATTGTCTGGTTCATATTCTCCTTGGGTTATCTGGTGATGATCATGACATTTATCACACGGTAAGTTGAGCATTATTATTTGACTGCATGATTGAATATGTTTCGTTTTGCATGCTGGGTTACTTCATCTTAACCTCAACCCAAACACTCATCCGATATATTTATTATATGTATTTCTCATAAAAAAAAAACCAAATACACACACAACATACAACAACAACGACAACAGTGGACTTCAAAGCAAGAAACTGGCCCATTTGGAGCAACAATTGTCGTCGAATCTGAAGGCAACACAGAATCGCATCTGGACGGGAGTTACCAAGGATGTTGGCTATCTGCGGCGACTACTCAACGAGCTCTACATACTCAAAGTGAAGGTAAAGCACATACAAAAAACAAAAACATTTCATACAATGCAGGCTAATAAATTAATTAATCAGGGCAGATCATACTACAAATTGATACGTGTTTGTTTGCGAGTTTTATGTTAGCCTGCAAAATGAAGCGAGCCATTTCTAAATATTGAATTTGCTAATTCATTTAATTTGTATTAAGCAAGTTCGCACAACTTAACCTTAAAACCAGGGCAAACATTTATTTAGCTTAGCGCGTGAAGCGTGTGAAAACTAACCTAAGTAAGGGAAAGTTAAGCAGAAAGCATGATCAATGCTTCAATTTACTAATTAAATAACAATAACATTTGTGTAACTGAAAATTTACAAAGCTAACCTCACTTCTGGGGAAAACATAAGCACGCTATTAATACGTTTTAGGAAAAAAATAAGTGAAGCATCAAATCTAACCTAACTAAGTAAGGGAAAGTTCAGAAGAAAATAACAATGGCATTTATGGAACTGAAAATCGACAGAGCTAACCTCACTTCTGGTGAAAACATAAGCACGATTTTAATACGTTTTAGGAAAAAATAAATTACGCATCAGACCTAACCTCACTTTTTGTGCAAAATAATTTAGAAAGCTCACTCTAACCCTAATTTCGCACTATTATGCAACTTAATATATTTTGAAGAAGTTCAATAACTCAAAATTATGAATTAAATAAGAAAACTTAGTATGTTATTAAATTTCTCTGCATTAAACCAACTTTTGGGAAAATTAATTAAAAATAAACGCAACCTAACCTCACAAGCCAATTGTTACATTACATACATACATACTACGTCAAACGTTAAACGTTGATTCGTCAAGCGGCAGTTGTCACGTAAGTTGCAGACGCATGCGGCGAGTCGTCACAAGCTCAGCGAAGAGACGCTCAAAAGGGAGACGACAAAATCACACTAACGTACTAACACACACCCACACACACACATAAGTAAATAGATAGTGTGTGACACGGGGAATGCCTTCGTCATGTCTAATCACATTTCCTTTATGCTTTCGCAAAAGCATAGCGGCAACAACAACAACAATACTTTTTTTTGCGTTCTACGCAATTAATAATTAAATGTTTGACTAAGCGGGCGCACTTAACCTATAGCACAACACTGGGTGCGATAAGTTCGATGACAATACAAAAAAAATATGTGATACAATTTTCTTCTTGTAGTTTTGTCGAAAGGGAAATAGAAAAAGCGCGCAGAATAAGATTAAGAGTGCACAGAAGAAGAAGAGCAGGCGTAAGTAAAACAATCAACATTCAAGGATTTAGATCGAAAAAAGAAGAAGAAAAGAATAAAATAGGCAAACTATACTAATGCATATTTCAATTTGTTGCACTCTCTTTACATGCACACGCTATCGATAACTATCGATTTATCGCTCTTGACTCTTGACTTAAACAGCCCGTTTACACCGACACGGAATATGCGTTCTCACTGCCACGTTCGGCCTCCTGCCCCGAACTCAGCATGTATCGCGTGGAACCCGCTCCGATACCAAGTCGGAAGCGCGCTTATTCTGTGTGCGCCGAGGTGGCGTCTGCCCAGGCTGTGGGCTTGGTGCACGCTAATTCCGATACGGAGCTGAGCAAGTTCGATCGCGAGAAGACGTTCGAGACGGCGGAAGCGTATCGCCAGACCACAGATCTGCTGGCCAAGGTGGTGACGGCTTTGGCCACGGTTCAGCCGCCGCCGGAGGCTGATGATGCGGCACTGTATGGCGGCTATCATGGCTTCTCCGATTCCCAAATTCTCGCCAGCGAATGGTCCTTCTCCACGGTCAACGAGTTCTCGACGCCGCGTCGTCCACGCGGTCGTGCCTGTTCCGACTTTAACATTGAGCCACCGCGTCGTCCACTGCGCGCGCCGCACACACACAACGAATGGACATGGAGCGGTGATAATCAGCAGATACAGGAGGCCTTTAAGAATCGCTACAAGAGTCAGGCGAATGGTGGCAGTGCCAGCGATTCGTATGTGGTGCACCTGGAGCCGGACAGCGTTGAGGAGCATCTGAAGAAGAACAACACCAGCGTTGGAGCCGGTCGCGTCAAAAAAGTTCTCCATGCCCGATGGACTCCGCAAGCTCTTCCATCGCAAGCGTCCCTCGCAGGATCTGGAGCGCAAGCTGTCGGTGGTCTCGGTGCCCGAGGGCATCACCGAGCTGCCAGGACGCTCCCCTCTCGACTACTACAACAACACGGTCACGGCGGGCGCCAGTCAATCGTATCTACGCAATGGTCGGGGACCGCCGCCACCTTTTCGACTCCAATACAAGTCTCGCTTCGGGTGGAGGCCTCAACAATCCGGGCTTCCAGCTCGACGATTCGGAACAGGCAACCTTCAGCTCCAGCACGGGCCCCTATCAACGCAGGTCAGCCGCTGGCGTTGCGGCAGCTGGCAAACGTCGTCGCGAATCGATCTACACGCAGAATCCGGCGTTGGCTGCACGACGTGGCAGCATGTATCCACCGACAGCTGCCGCCCTGGCCCAGATGCAACGTCGCGGTTCCGGTTCGGCGGCCATGGCTGCAGTTGCCGCCCGTCGGGGCAGTCTTTTCCCGGCCACAGGAGGTGGACCCACAACCGGTTCGACGCCCAGGCGCTCGAGTATCTTCTCCGTTACCTCTGACAAGGATATGGACGTGCTGGAGCAGACCACTATAGCGGACCTCATACGCGCTCTCGAAGTCGTCCACACGCATGCGGTGCTCGACGAACACCAACAGCAGCAGCAGCAGCAGCAACAGCAGCACCAGTTGAGTGGCAACAAGCTGCACAAGAAGCAGCGCAAGATGGGCAATGCTGGCCTCGATCCGCCCCAGCTGCCGCCCCTACTCTCGTTCTTTGCGGGTGATCAGACGCGCACCTTGCAGGCCACAGCAGCGAATCGGCTCTACGCCAGACGCTCCACCATCGTGGGGACCATGTCACCGCTGAGCGGCGTTGCCAACAGCAGTGCTGGGGCCGGACGTCGTCCGTCGGGCATTCAGATGATGGAGCCACCGCCCAGCTATACGGAAAAGCCGCTGCCCAGCGTCGCATCGACGTCGACGCCCAGCGGACCGTCCAAGTTCCGGCGACGCTTCAGCGTGCGTCCCACGGCACTGCAAATTCCACCAGGCCAAGCGCCACCGCCCGGCGTTAGTCTGAGCGATGAGCCGAGTCCGTTGCCAACGGGTTCTCAGACGGCGCTGCAGCGTCGCCTCTCGCTGCGTCCCTCGCCGCTGGCGCGTGAGATGTCGCCAACTTCACCCACGGGTGTGAACAGCTCGGGTGCATCTGGTTTGGAGGATGCGGGCACTTCGGCCACCCGACTGCTGCCATCGTCGATAACGCGACCGAGCACGAGCAGCACACACTCACCGTTGTCGAGGATTGTGCAAATCTCGCAGGCACAACGCAAGAGTAGTATGCCCGAGGGATTTGCGGGAGCGGGTGCACGAAAGCCCGGCAATAATCCAGGCAGCAACTCCGGAAGTGGTAGCGGAGGTGCCAGCGGAAGCAACGGAACAGGCAGCGAAAAATAATCGATTGGTGTTTGTCCGGAACGTGTCTCAAGTGTTTTTTAGTTTATAGTTTGATTATTGTTGCCACTAATTCGCCTATCTGTACTACATACTATGTAATTTTATGTTTAATCCTATACAATTCTTGCGAAAACATTCCTCGGATATATTTCCCGGAAAAAAACATTCCTAGCTCGCCATTGCGAACTGCATCATATCAATATCATGTTATGTTTTATATATTTCTTGTTATGATTATTATTTATACGTTTACTTTATCTATGCCTATATCTACTATGAGCGATGAGCTTCCATGAACAAAAAAAAAAAATGAAACTTCCAATAATTATGCCTATGTATGTTACTACTATTAATTAAATGTATACGAAATATAAGCGCAAAAGTATTATGAATCTGTGAAGCGCATATTTATTTGAAACTCCGCCAATTTTGACTTTAATTGCTGTCTGTTCGAAATGTATTTTATCAAGTGCTGGTATTCAACAAGGGGTGGCTAGTAATGAAGGGCTCAATTTCGGAACGGGGCGCCGATTCAAAGCTGCCTGCATTAATCTCGGCCTGATCGATTATGGGGGGCAAAAGCAGTTCTTTCGATGTCACTGGAGGTGGGTCAAGAACATAACTGTTCTCCGATTGCATCTCTTGTGCCTGCATCTCAATGATCTCCATTTTGTTCTTCATTTCAATCAGGTACTTCTTGTAGGCTCGATAAAGCAGCACCCCGCAATATAGTCCGAAAAGTGCGGCGGTCGTTAAATAATTTCGTTGCTTGGGCGTTTGGATGAGAGCGCGACATTCTTTAACACAATTCAAAGGGGTTAACGTAATGAACTCCTGTGCGAAACCGGCCATACTAAATTACAATTTACAATGAATTTCTATCGAATAAATTTTGTGTGTGCAAAAGGTGAAACAGGTGAAGCTATACTAAACTCATTTAAAACACACATTCGGTCCCCAATTGAAATGTTCAACGCATGCTATAATTTTGAAAATGGCGCCCTGAGTATGGTAACCCACCCTATCGATAGCAGAAAGCAGTGAGACCATTTCTAGTTTCAAATGCATCGATAAATCGAGTTGGCTATCGATGTTTTGTCATCGCTATTACAAGTATTTGTTTTTGTCTATAAATTGCTGGAAACATTCAGTTCATTTAATTTCGTTGCTGCCGTCTGCAGTAATTCAGTATTGTGGAACAATTTCTAATAAACAAACTCTAAAAATAGTCGAGGCATCAGCTGTTCGCATTGCATAGAACGAACCGATTTAGCAATGCCATTATTGCATATAGCTTAGCAAATAGAAAAGAGTAAACAACAACAAAGATAATAGAAGGAAATCAGAGACGGGAAACACAATGGTAAATTTGACCTTGTTGTTGTGCCTTGTGCTGGGGCTTTGCTTCAGCTGCAGAGCCGAGATAAAGCCGGAAAGCAACAACAATGCATTGGACCTGGACATTGTTCACTATCAGCCGGAGCAAGTGCATCTAGCATTTGGAGGTACGTAGTTGCCTTACATTACGTTTCATATTTTTAAGTTAAATAGATGTATATAAAATGTAGATATGTACATATGTATTGGTGTTAAAAGTGTAAACATGAATATGGGTGGATCGCAAATACAAAGTACGCTTGAGCTTTGTTGCCTTTGCAGCCCCCCGCGAAATGGTAACTGTAAAATATAATAAAATCACTCACCACTTGCCGGCAGCATATTCTCGTGCTGATATCAGCTTAATTATTGCCTCAGTTGCTTTTTGTTGTTGCCATTGTTCCAAAAACTGCTGCGCAATAGTTAACGGTCACTGTTGCCGTTGTTGTTGTTGTTGTCGATGGCGTGATTACAACTTCATCATTCTCTCTCCCACAAAACCACAATAATGCAATATGCAGTTGCAGTGGTTTACGCCTCAACAAACATTATAGAACATCACAAATGCATCACTAATGAAACAATATCAGTAACAAGTGGTAAACAAAAAGAAAGAAAAAGTCGCGCGCGTCACTTAAAGGCGGCTGCTGCACTGCTGATAAGTTATTAGCATAAGCAATTAATCACACACAAAAGACGATGGACGTTAGGCATTATTATCAAATGGTAATAAGGCCACACTCAAACAAAAGGGCTAATGTGGGGTCAGTGTTGGGGGCCATTTGGCTATTTAAAGGATCTGTAATATAGCAGTTAGCTATTTTGTGGCTGCTCTGCCCTAAGAGTCATAAGCAATCTAGCTAGAGGTCAGCACTAAGCGATAGGCAAGGCACAATAAGAACAAAAATCGAAAACGGAAAGACATCAAAATTGAAAACAAATCAAAAAGAGAGTGCGTAAGCGCGATTTCAATTACGCTTTATTCTTTGCACATTCCATTGTTTAAATTGCTGCACACACAAATTGTTCGTTTGTTTTTATTTCGGCTGACAAAATGTTTTTGCTTTTTGCATTTGTTTCCCGTACGTTATCGTCCTGCCGCCACTCGCCAACCAAAAAAAAAAAATTAACAAAAAACCAGAGCGCACCGCCAGCGAAATTGTCGTTACATGGTCGACGCGCAGCCTTCCGCCGTCGAGTGATGATGAGAGGAGCAGCGTTGTCGAATATGGACTCGGCGATCTCAAGCAGCGCGCCTATGGTGAGGCCAACAAGTTTGTGGATGGCGGCGAAAAGCAGTCGACGCAATACATACACAGGGTACGCTTAACATACTCACACACACACCCACATACTCAATGCTTTGCATTTAGGTGACGTTAAGGGAGCTGCAGGCAAACAGCAGCTATGTGTACCACTGTGGCAGCAGCTACGGCTGGTCGGCAAAATTTCAATTTCGCACTCTGGCCAGCGCCGAGCCGGATTGGTCGCCTTCGCTGGCCATTTACGGCGATATGGGCAACGAGAATGCGCAATCCTTGGCACGACTGCAGCGGGAGACGCAGCTGGGCATGTACGATGCCATCATCCATGTGGGTGACTTTGCCTACGATATGAATACGCACAATGCGCGAGTGGGCGATGAGTTTATGCGTCAGATCGAAACGGTGGCCGCCTATGTGCCCTACATGGTTGTGCCCGGCAATCACGAAGAGAAGTTGTAAGTTGTCCCAGAGCGACTGCTGAATCTTTGAAACTCACATTGAATTGTTGCAGCAACTTTTCGAATTATCGCGCACGCTTCAGCATGCCCGGCGGCACCGAGAATCTCTTCTATAGCTTCAATCTGGGACCCGTGCACTTCATTGGCATCTCCACGGAAGTCTACTATTTCCTCAACTACGGCCTCAAGACGCTGGTCTTTCAATACGAGTGGCTAAAGAGCGATCTGGCCGAGGCAAATCGGCCCGAGAATCGCGCCAAGCGTCCGTGGATCATCATCTACGGCCATCGTCCGATGTACTGCAGCAATGAGAACGACAACGATTGCACACACTCGGAGACATTGACGCGCGTCGGCTGGCCCTTTGTCCACATGTTTGGCCTTGAGCCGCTGCTCTACGAGTACGGCGTGGATGTCGCGATCTGGGCCCATGAACATTCCTACGAACGATTGTGGCCCATCTATGATTACAATGTGCGCAACGGTTCGCTCGGTTCGCCCTATGAGAATCCCCGAGCGCCGGTTCACATCATCACGGGCTCGGCGGGCTGCAAAGAGGGACGCGAACCCTTCAAGGGCAAGATACCCGAGTGGAGTGCATTCCATAGCCAAGACTATGGTTACACGCGTCTCAAGGCGCACAATGCCAGCCATTTGTACTTTGAGCAGGTGTCCGATGATCAGCAGGGCGCTATTATTGACAAGTTCTGGCTAATCAAGTCGCAGCACGGAAGTTATAGCGAACTATAAAGCGGGAGAATCTACGATACACACCAAACAAACACACACAATAGTTAATTGAATGAAGCAACTTGGCAGTATTACAACAAACAACAAAACATAGCAAACATTCTTAGCTGTAATAGCAAATCAACAAATCAATCCCATAAACAACTGCAACTGCAATTGCAAATTGTTAATTGCAAATTCCAATTCCCAGTACAACGCAACACAAACTGTATTCGAAACTGAGGCACAAAACACTTTTTATTTTATGGATTAGACAATTTATAAAATAATGTTATGCTAAGGCGCAAATCTGACGATGATTTGTCATTTTCACATTCACTTTTGTTATTTGATTTCTCATTTTGTGTAAACATTCAGGTTGCATTATCACTCTTTATATGCACAAAAGCTGAAGCGAACAAATATTTGCATTTCTTTGTACGATTTGACTTCGAGTCAATAATATCCGACAAATGTATAAAATAATAGAATCTTTTTTTTGTTTGTGACTTTAAACACCTTTATAATACGAGCTGGAATACTTTTAAATTGAAGTAAACTGAGCGCAATAAAATAAATATTTTAATTGCATTTCAATAAGCTTTCTACAAAAAGAATGTCTGATACATAAATATCAGATTTCACGCATTTGAATGTATATCTATAAGCTTTTCCTTTACCACAATTAAATACGTAAGATTGTTTTAAGATAAGAATTCACAATTGTCCGAGTGATCGATAAGTTTTACAGTACGCAGAAATCGTTAAAAAATTGTGACTTATTTCAAATAAAATAAATTTGAAAGCATAAAAAAGTGGCGATTACAATTCAATATGTAATATTGTTTTAAATAGAGAATACACAACTGATCTGCTTTTGTCCGAGTGATCGATAACAACGATAAGTTTTATAGTACGCAGAACTCCTTAAACATTTTGTCACTTATTTCAAATAAAATAAATTTGAAAGCAAAAACGGCGATTACAATTCAATATGTAATATTGTGTTAAAATAGAGAATACACAACTGATCTGCATTTGTCCGAGTTATCGATAACAACGATAAGTTTTGTAGAACGCAGAAATCGTTAAAAATTCGTCACTTATTTTAAATAAAATATGTGAAAGCATAAAAAACGGCGTCTGCTTGTGAATAATGTGTGAACTCTGTGTGTGCAGAAAGCGTGTTGGACATTGTCGTCACCTGGAACACGCGCGACAACACCAACGAATCGATCTGTGAGTACAGCGAGTACAGCGATGGAAGCAAGCTAGATCAAGTGGTTAAATCACCTCAAGGACCCGTTCGCTTTGTCGACGGTGGAGGAAAGAAGGCCACACAGTTCATTCATCGTGTAAGTTGTTGACTATCGACGTGCCTCCCCAGCAACAGCAAATGTTATCGACCTGCCTCCACACACACTCACACACACATACACACAGGTGACGCTGTCGCAGTTGAAACCCGATACCAAGTACAGCTATCATTGTGGCAGCAATTGGGGCTGGTCGGCCATCTATTGGTTCCACACTCCGCTCAATCACAGCAATTGGTCGCCCTCGCTTGCCATCTATGGCGACATGGGCGTGGAGAATGCCGCCTCTTTGCCAGCACTGCAGCGGGAGACGCAGCTGGGCAAATACGATGCCATCCTCCATGTGGGCGACTTTGCCTACGACATGTGTCACGAGGATGGCGCCGTCGGCGATGAGTTCATGCGTCAGGTGGAAACAATTGCCGCCTATGTGCCCTACATGGTCTGTCCTGGCAACCACGAGGAGAAATAGTAAGTTCGCCTTGGCCAGACAAAGTTTCAGATATTCTTCAACGATAATGTTTAGAGTTTTAACTTTTATGAATATTTGGAACACAATAGAAAACGCCATTTGAATTGCATCTGTGCGAATAAAAAGAGATACCTTTAAATTTTTAAACGATATATTTTTTGAATACTTCTCGGTTTAAGCTCTATTAAAATATATATATTTCAAATTAGTATGTGTAATATAGATATTTTAAATTGTAATCAATTATCACCCGTATTTAACATGAATTTTCTAAACTAACAAATCGAAATTCATTTCATTTTTTCTTATCATTTCATTTTTTCTGAATCATTCTTTTTTTTAATGATTCTTTTTTAACTAACAAGATACAATTCTTTTAATTATTTCTTGCTTCTTAAAGATCGACTAATTAGTTTTTTTTTAAATGACTTTTCTTAACTAACAAATCCTGATTAATTTTAATATTTCTCAAAAATATATTTCTCAAATATATTTAAAATGACTTTTCTAAACAAACAAAACTCCATTTATTTCGTCTAAAAAATCTTTGAAATTATTCTCTTTTAGAATTACTTTTTTTTAACTAATAAAACACAATTCATTTGATTAGTTTCTTCTTCTCAAAAATCTATTAACAATTTCTTTTTTAAAACGACTTTTCTTAACTTGCTTCTCAAAAATCCCTTAAATTATTGATATTTGAAATGATTTTTTGTAACTAACAAAATACAATTAATTTCATTATTTCTTGCTTCTCAATAATCTATTTAATTGCTCTTTTTTTAAATGTCATTTCTTTGCTAAGAAATCGTTAATCATTTTATTTTTTTTGTTGCCTCTCAAAAATCCCTTAAATTATTCTTTTTTAAAATGATTTGTAACTAACAAAATACAATTAATTTCATTTTTTCTTGCTTCTCAAAAATCAATTTAATTATTCTTTTTTTGAAATGAATTTTCTTAACTAACAAAATTTCATTATTCAAATTCAAATTCATTATTTTTAGAAATGTTAATTACTTCTTACAAAACTTCATTCATTTCATAATTGTTTGCATTTGAAAATGTATTAAATTATTCATACTTAAACTAAATCATTATCGTTGAAGAAAAAAGAAGCAAAATCCAGATTTAAGCGTAATAATAGAACTTGTAATGCTTACGTTACCCGGTTTAATGCCTCGCCTTGTTGCAGCAACTTTTCGCACTACATCAATCGCTTCAGCATGCCCGGCGGCAACGAGAATCTCTTCTACAGCTTCAATCTCGGTCCGGTGCACTTCATCAGCTTCAGCACCGAAGTGTATTATTTCACGCAATTCGGTCTGAAGCAAATTGTGATGCAATACGAATGGCTCGAACGGGATTTAATGGAGGCCACCAAGCCAGAGAATCGTGCCAAGCAACCGTGGATCATCACCTTCGGCCATCGTCCGATGTACTGCAGCAATGACAATGGCGACGATTGTGCCAATCACGAGACGATCGTGCGCAAAGGATTGCCGGGACTGAATTTCTTTGGCCTCGAGCCGCTCTTCTACGAGTACGGCGTGGACGTTGAGCTGTGGGCCCATGAGCATTGCTACGAACGCATGTGGCCGCTCTACAATTACACCATCTACAATGGATCGCTGGCGGAGCCGTACGTTAATCCTCGAGCACCGGTGCACATCATCACTGGAGCCGCAGGGAATAAGGAGGGACGTGAACCGTTCTTCAAGCGAATGCCACCGTGGAGCGCTTTTCACAGCCAAGACTTTGGCTATCTGCGACTCAAGGCGCACAACGCCAGCCACTTGTACTTTGAGCAGGTGTCCGATGACAAAAAGGGCGCTGTTATCGATCACTTCTGGGTGATCAAGCACAGCCATGGCGCCTACAGCGGCGTCTAATATGCATATCCATATTCCTATCCATATCCATATCCATATATTTTGATATTATATTCGTATTTTAGTACTATGCACAAAGCCTGTTAACCAAATAAATGTATTAAGCGATTATTGCAAAACATTTCAAATCGAATTATTTACTTACGTGTGGTTGAATTGGGTTGAGAACAATTAATGCTACCTAAAAAGAAAAGAGAATTACAACTCTTATACTAACTAATTTGAAGATGGGTTATAATCAATATTCCTAATAAAAACATCAACGTTACTTTTCAATTAAAATTTGTAAAGTAACAGCAAATAATTTATATGAAAAGACTATATAATAATATAATAAAATTAATTATAATTATAATATAACAACTAATACTACGTAAAAGGAAAAATAATTAGATATTATAACAATTTGAAGAATTATATTATTTTTTTTATATAAAACTTATTATCCAACTCTTAAACAAAACAGATTTTGAAGATTGTTAATTCTCAATATTCCTAATAAAAACATCAACGTTACTTTTCGATTAAAAATTTTAAAGTAACAGCAAATAACTTACTATAAAAAGGCTATATAATAATGTAATATAATGAATTATACTTAAAAAAAAATATATTATTTTTATTTTTCAACAAAAGTTATAATCCAACTCTTATATAATTAAAAATCGATACTTCTCAATATTCCTATTTATATAAAAAAAAAACATCAGTGTTACTTTTCAATTATATCAAATACTATATAATAATCTTATATAAGGCATTATAACTAGAAGAAATATATTATTTTTATTTTTTTAATATAAAACTTAGTCCAACAAAAAAATTGAAAATCGATATTTCTCAATATTTCCATTTAAAGTTCCTAATAAAAATTTAAAACTACCAGCAAAAAACGTATATCAAAAACTATTAGTATTATAATAAATTATAGTTATTTTTATATAAAAGCTATACAACAAAATTTGAAAATCGATATTTTTCAATATTCTAATTTAAATAAACAAAAAACCCTTAATTTTCAATCAAAAATTTTTAAGTAGCAGCAAAGTACTTAAATAAAAACGCTATATAATAATATAATATAATGTATTATACAGTCTTTAGTATTATATAGTCTTTAGTATTATATAGTCATTAGTATTATATACTCATTAGTATTATATAGTCTTTGCTTATATGTATCTACTCTAGTTAAATTACGCATACGACGTGTTGAACACTCACCTGCATTTCAATGTTTTACTCTTTCGTTTTTGCAGAGAACTTGCAGGAGATTGTGGTCACCTGGTCGACGCGCTCCTCCACCAACGGTTCGATCGTCAACTTTGTGGAGCACGCTCAGTCCAAGTGGAGCTCGGTCAGCGGCAGCTGGGAACGCTTCATCGATGGCGGCAATAAATCGCGCACTCAATACATACACAAGGTCACGTTGTCCGCCTTGAAGCCGGAGACACGCTACGAATACAATTGTGGCAGCGATCTCGGCTGGTCGGCGATCTATAGATTCACCACGCCCCCACTTGGCGACAATTGGTCGCCGTCGTTGGCCATTTACGGTGACATGGGCAACGAGAATGCCCAATCCTTGGCTCGGCTGCAGCGTGACTCGCAGATGGGCATGTACGATGCCATCATCCATGTGGGTGACTTTGCCTACGACATGGACACGGATGATGCCAGAGTGGGCGATGAGTTTATGCGTCAGATCGAAACGGTGGCCGCCTATGTGCCCTACATGGTCTGTCCTGGCAATCACGAGGAGAAATAGTAAGTTATTGGATATGATGAAGGATTAACTAACTACTAAGTACCTGTTAGATTCGTGTTAAAAGTTAGCAATCAGCACGATAAGTTTAATACACTTTAATTTTGTGTCTCACAAATTTGCCTTCTCTAGCTTTTAAATTAGGCTTGTTATTCGATTTTTTTGATTTGCGGGGGCGGAAGTGGGCGCGGTAATAATTTGAAATAAACTTGATCTGCGTGCAAACATAACAAATGCTGTCGAAAAAAATTTATAGGTCTATCTCTTATAGTCTCTGAGATTCAGTGTTTCATACGGACGGACGGACAGACGGACATGGCTAGATCGTCTCGGCTTTTGAATGATCAAGATATATACATTATAGGGTCGGAGATGCCTCCTTCTACCTGTTACATACATTTTCTGCCGGCACAAAGTTATAATACCCTTCTACCCTATGGGTAGCGGGTATAAAAAATAGTAAGTTAGTGGATTTGATAAAGGATTAACTACTAAATAACTGTTAGATTCCTGTTAGAAGTTAGCAGGATTCACTTCGATTTGCTGTCTTACAAATTTGCCTTCTCTTCCTCTTTTGCATTCTTGAAATTCTAAAAAAAAAAGAAATAGTAAGTTAATGGATTTGAAAAGGGATTAACTAACTTCTAAATACACTTCAATTTATACATACACTACATACACTTCAATTTTGTGTGGATTAACTAACTACTAAGTACCTGTTAGATTCCTGTTAGAAGTTAGCAATCAGCACGATAAGTTTAATACACTTCGATTTGCTGTCTCACAAATTCGACTTCTCTTCATCTTTCGCATTCTGAAGTCTTCTTTCTCTTCTTGGAAATCACGAGAAGAAATAGTTAGTTATTGGCTTTGATGAAGGATTAACTAACTACTAAATACACTTTAATTTATACATCCACATTTTGTGTCTCACAAATTCGCCATCTTTTACGTATTCTGAAAAGTCTTCTTTCTTTTCTTGGCAATCACGAAGAGAAATAGTAATAATAAAGCATTAACTAACTACTAAATACCCGTTAGCTTCCTGTTAGAAGTTAGCAATCAGCACGATAAGTTGAATACACTTCGATTTGCTGTCTCACAAATTTTGCCTTCTCTTCCTCTTTCGCATTCTAAAAACTCTTTTTCCTTCTCTTTTATGCAGCAACTTCTCGAATTATCGCGCACGCTTCAATATGCCAGGGAATGGCGACAGCTTGTGGTACAGCTTCAACATGGGCCCCATTCACTTTGTCTCCTTCTCCACGGAGGTGTATTACTTCTTCAACTACGGCATGAAGCTGCTGACCAAACAATTCGACTGGCTGGAACGCGATCTGGCCGAGGCGAATCTCCCTGAGAATCGGGCCAAGCGTCCGTGGATCATTACCTATGGCCATCGGCCGATGTACTGCAGCGACGACAAGGAATACGATTGCAATGGCCAACTGGAGACGTACATACGCCAGGGATTGCCCACATTGAAGTGGTTTGGCCTCGAGGATCTCTTCTACAAACATGGCGTCGATGTCGAGTTCTTTGCCCATGAACATTTCTACACACGTCTCTGGCCCATTTACGACTTCAAGGTGTACAACGGCAGTGCTGAGGCGCCTTATACGAATCCCAAGGCGCCCATACAGATCATCACTGGCTCTGCGGGATGCAATGAGAATCGTGAACCCTTCTCCAAAGTTTTGCCCGAATGGAATGCCTTCCACAGCAATGTAAGTTTCGCCAGCGTTGCCATCTGTTCTTTGTTTTGCTTTTCATTATCGATAAGTGCAGCGAGTGTTGCCAATGTGACTCGAATTGATGGCAAGCGCTTGGCAATGTTGCCAAGGCAGAAAATGTTGCCAACTGAATCGTCTTTTGCTGGAAATGTTGAGAAGTGCAGAAAATGTTGCCAACTTAATCGGTTTTATGCTAGTACGATTTTATATGTTTGAAAACGTTGCCTATGTAAATGACTTGAAATATTGCGAAGATGTTGAAATTGTAGCCAATTGGTTTTAGTATGTATTTAGAAGTGCAGCAAATGTTCCCAGCAAGTGTTGCCAATGTAAGTCGAATTGAAGGCGAGAGGTTGGAAATGTTGCCAATGCAATGCCAAGTGCAGCAAATGTTGCCAACTCAATCGCTTTTTGCGAGTCCGATAAATGTAGTCTAGTTACTATTTATTATTCATGTGATGAATTCCGAAAATGTTGCTAATTTATTTGCGCATATGTTTGTAAATGAATTTATCCGGTAAATGCTGACAATGTTGCGAAGCGGTTGATGCTGTTCCCGAATGTTTGCAAATGTTGCCAAAGTGACTTGAAATATTGCGAAGCTGTTGACCAGCAAATGTTGCTCAAAGTTTAGCCATAGTTATTGAATTCCATATATCCGATAAATACAGTAAATATTAGCAAGCGATGGAGACTATTCCCTAATATTAGCAAATGTTTCCAGTCAGCTACGCCTACGTTGGCAATGTGACTAGAAATGTTGCCAAGCGCTTGACAGCGTTGCCGAGGTGTTGCCAACCAATTGCATGAATGTTGCCAAGCGCTTGACAGCCTTACCGATGTGTTGCCAACCAATTGCATGAATGTTGCCAACTTCGTTTTTAACAAACTTTCGCCATTTGCATATTATTTCTCTACAGGATTACGGTTACACTCGGTTGAAGGCACACAACGCCACTCACTTGTACTTTGAACAGGTCTCCGATGACAAGGACGGAAAGATCGTCGACTCCTTCTGGGTGATCAAAGACAAACACGGTGCCTACGTGTAAATCTGTCTTTTTCTCTCTTGTAAATGTTTTTAACTAACTTTGTGAACAAAAAAAAAACTGTAGCGAATTTGGAGCTTTGCTTCATTTCTTTTAACATATTAAAATTATTAAGTTAGAAAAAAAAAATATTACATACATATTATCATTATAGAGAGGCGGGGGAGGAAAGGGAGGGAGGGAGAGAGAAAAAAAAAAGTAAATTGCACTATGCTTAAAAAATGTGTTCAACGCGCGCGATGTGATGAATGAATGATCAATCGGATCGGATCGGATCGGATCGGATCGGATCCATTGTGGCCTAGTAGACGGTGCCCGAGATGCCGGATCCATAATTGTAGCCAGCGGCGCCGGCGCCCAAAGGCGGTACACCGCCCAACGCCCCCAGACCGCCGCCCACAACGCTGTTGCCGTAGTTGCTGCTGTAATAGCTCGACGGATAGCCGCCGGCGCCAAAGCGTGTGTTGTAGTAGGGATACCCGGTGCCAGCGGCGCCCAGACGCGAATTGTAGTAGGACAGCGCATAGGGATTCGAGTTGTAGCCGCTGCCATAGTAGCCGCCGGCGCCCAGCGAGGAGCCGTAGCCGCCCAGCGAGGAGCCGTAGCCGCCCAAGGCGGACGAGCCGTAGCCCAAGGCGGAGCCATAGCCGCCATAGCCAGCAGCGCCATCTGTGGAGTAGAAGTTGCAATTAGAAGAAGTTATGAGGGGGCTTTGGCTATGGCCAGCAGCGCCATCTGTGGAGTGACAGTTGTAATTATAAGTGCAAGTAAGAAGTGGGCTTTGGCAATAGCCAGCAGCGCCATCTGTGGAGTAGAAGTACAAGTAAGAAGTGGGCAAGCGCAACAGTTTTGCGTCTGCTCAACTTCGAGATACTTGACAGCATTAAAAATGAAGTGGAAAATTATATAATTGATTCTGGATTAATTTTAAATTATTTGCAAGAACAAAATTACAATCTGAGCTACTGGCTTAGATATTTTCGAGAATAAATTTAAAGTTTGCGATTGCGATTGAAATTGTAAAGAATTATGGATGCTTAAAATTTAAAAAAAATTACGATTATCGGTAGTGAAAGAAAATAGCAGAAAATAAATATATATAATTTAAAAAAAACTCTTTTTAAAATTGTATTTTGACTCAATCTTAGTCAGAGAAATAATTGGTAATCTATGAATTTAATTTTAAGTGAGGTACAATCGTCATGAAATTTTTAACATTCACAGAAAATGTGTTATTATAGAAAATTTTAGAAAAAAAAATTAAGGATAAATTTAAAATATGTCATCTTGGTAAAAAAATGTGATTGGTGTAAAGTGTCGGAAATATTATTATTTCAGCTTATACCATAACTTTTTTCCGTTTTGACCTGTAGAATTTTTGTTTGAATAAATTTTACATATTTATAAACTCATATAGCATTCTTGAAGTAATTTTTGCAATTCTTTTTATATCGTACTTGATTTTTTTCGAATGCAATAAAAATGTAATTTTAGTTAAGTATTTAGGATTTAATAAAAATGAAATTTTAATTAACTATTTTATGGAATTGTCTTGAAATTTTTCGGATTCAATAAAATTGAGATTTCTGTTAAGTATGTCAGGAAATCGAATTGCAATTTTCAGAATTCAATTTTCAGGATTAAAAAAAAAATTTTCTTTACTTAAGTATTTTATGGAATCGTATTGAAATTTTCAGAATTCTATAGGAATGCTTTTGCTGCTATGAGTGTGCCTGAGAATTCTTGAAAAATTACGATCTTTACGCTTTATAGGAAGTCGAAAAAAGTAGGAAAAACACAGAAATAAAGTAAAATGTGTCGCTAGATCTTAAAAACTCAAAGATATCAAATGTGTTTCTTCAATCGCATTGAAATTTTCAAAGAAAATTGTTGCTGGTATGTGTGTATATACTTGAAAAATGACGATTCATAGAAAGTCGGAAAAAGTAGAAAAAAAATGAAATATATGTTAAAATCTCAAAGATTTCGAATGAGTTTCTAAAGTAGAGACAGTCGAAGATAACTTTATATTCCTTTTAGCTGAACGTGCTTGGGAATTCCTTCATTCAGATCAATGTGAATATAACTATATAATCTATTAAACTACAATATATAAAAATAATATATGTTAAAATCTCAAAGATTTCGAATGTTTTTCTAAAGTAGAGACAGTCGAAGATAACTTTATATGCTTTCCGCTGAAGGTGCTCGAAATTCCCTCTATTCAGATCGATGTGAATATAACTATATAATCTCTTAAGCTATATGTATCTTAAAATAAATGTTAAAATATCAAAGATTTCGAATGTGTTTCTGAGGCAGAGACAGGCGAAGATGACTTTATATTCCAAATGCTTGGAATTTCCTTCAGCTGTTCATTCAGATCGATGTGAATATAACTATATAAATAGATTATATATATATATATATATAAATAGATTATATAGTTATATTCACATCGATCTGAAACTACTATCTAAACTACAATATATATATGTTAAAATATACATATATTCAAATCTCAAAGATGACTTTAATGGAATTCCCTTCATCTGTTCATTCAGATCGATGTGAATATAACTACATATATAACTATATAAACTCACCTAGTCCGTAGCCACGTGCGCCGTAGGGATTGTAGTAGCTGTCGACTCCTGTGCCGTAGCCTGGAGTGCCAAGGGCGGAGCCGTATCCGCCGTAGGCGCCGTAGTTGCTGCCGTATCCGCCGTAAGTGTTGCCGTAGCCAGCTCCGTAGCCGGCTCCAGCGCCGTAGCCAGCGTAACCACCGTATCCACCGACATAGCGCTTCTCCTGTTTCTTCTCCTGCAGCGGCGCATAATTGCTGGCTGCACTCAGTTGATCAGCCGACGCCGACGGATCCGGCGACGAAGCAACCTGCTCCTGATCCTGCGTCGCTGCCAACGTCATTTGGCAACTCGCCAGCAACGTGGCCGAAAGAAAAACGAACTGCGAAAGCAGAAAGCGGAAAGAGGAAAGAGGATTAATCCACATTTGATGATTTGATGTCCTGGCTCAGCTTACAAAGCACTTCATGTGGTGGCTGCTTGGATGTGGATTTAACTGGATGCTGGACTTGGAGTCGACTCTCTTGCTCTCTCTCTCTCTCTCTCTTTTTCTCTGGCTGCTGCTGCGCACGCGTCAACTGACTGTTGTCTAATGCTCTGGCTACCCATCGACAGTTGCTTTTATACACACGCGAGACGATCGCAGAGAGTGAGAAACTTAGACAGAGAGAGAGGGAGAGGGAGACAAAGAGAGGGAGACAGAGAGTGAGTTAAGAGCGGTAGACTTATATGACACATGCCACGAGCCACACAACAAGTCAACAACAATTCAGAAGCGTTGCGGTCAACTAAATTGGCCTAGGAAACAATGTTGGGTTTTTTTTTTAGTTTTTTTTTGGGTTCGCTTTAGCCACAAGAAAACTGTCACAGTTGACCAGAGAGGAAGCCTATAAAGAGAAGCTATTATCATTAAAATAATAAAAACAATAATACATAAGTACTATTATTGATTAAAGTAAAAACATTAATAATATTTAAAAAGTAAAAATAACAACTATAATAAAATAAATGTTATTATCATTGAAATACTATAAAAATTTATAAATAAGTACTTTTTTTGATTAAAGTAATAACAGTAAAAAAGGTAAGAATTATAATAAAAAAATGGAAATATTATTACCATTGAAATAATAAAAAAGAAAAAACATAATAATAAATATAAATATAAAGAGATGTTATTGTAATTGAAATAATAAATAAGAACTATTATTGATTAAAGTAAAATCAGTAATAATGTGAATAATAACAAAAAATAATAATAATAAATGACTTATATTATTGATAAAAGTAAAAGCAAGAATATTATTAAAAAAAAATAACAAATTTACTATAATAAATATATGGGGAACTATCATTGAAATAATAATAAAAAAATAATGAATAAAAATAAGAATTCTCATAAAATAAATATATGGAAATGTTATCATAATAATAATAATATAGTTAATAAATAAGAACTAATATTGATTAAAGTAAAATCAGTAATAATATTAAAAAAATAACAATTAAAATGACAATAAATGTCATTTTAATGTCATTGATATCGTAAAAAAAATAATGCCTGAGTAGTATTAACAATAAAAACAAAACAAAATAAAATAAAAATTTATAAATAATTCAATAAAGATGTTAGTAAAATTAAAGTAATTGATAAACACTGCTATTGATTAAAGGAAGAAGTAATGAACAAGTTGTTTTTCCCCAATCAAAAGTATTTCTTAAATAACATTTACAATTTACAATTTTATCTATATCATTATTTCAATTCGCTTTTCGTTATATTCTTCTTTTATGTCCTTTATATAGAACGTGAGTAGAAAAAATCGTAAGTATCTTATATATTTTGTATAGGATTTTTTATATATCTTTTTTGGCCTTGGAAATATTGTAAAACAGTGTATAAAAATATAAGAATATTTGCATTTCATCATATAGTTTTTATTTATTACATTGCAAATAATACAAAATAAAAAGATGTGTAGAATAGAAATATTTACTAAGTGAAAAGTTCATGGACTCAAAAGTAGTTAGACAACTTCAAAATCTTGTTACAATTTTGGGATCCTCTAAGAGTTATTTTTCATAATAATATTATATTTATATTTCATATAATATTTGTACTAACGATACTTACTTATACTAAAAAAGACTGATTTGATTATGAACTTTTTACTTTACCAATATTCAATTTCTATAAATATATATTTTTTTTTTGCTTGCACATGCTTATTTCTATATATATATAATACTATATTTATATAAACTCATAGTAAGTATTTATTTTTTATACATATTTTTTTTTTGTTTTCATTCATATTTTTATACAAATTCATAGTAAATATTGATTTACATATTTTGCTTCCTTTTTGCAGATCTTGATTTATCATAGTTTGTAATATAATGAAATAATTTATTTACTTTAAATTTCCTTTTTTTTTCTACTTCCCCCATTTATTTGAATATATCTCAACATTTCTCATATTTCACTCGCATTCTCAATTTATCTAGATAAATATCGCAATCTTTCGATTTTTTGATTTGAGTTTTGACGCTGATCTATTGCTGTTGATCGACACACATCTCAAGTTTGAATTTGAATTTGAGTTTGATGTTGATGTTGATGTTGAGTTTGAGTTCGTTACTGGCTAACTGACTTGTTTGCTGGCATTATCAATATTCCCACGATCTACGACAATTACCAACTTCAGTCGTAAGTCGCAGTCGGATGACAAATGCTAATTGAATCATTAACTTGACCCTGGCTAAACTAATTGCCCAACATAAAATGAAACAATACGAGTAACAGCAATAACTACTCTAAACGGATATGCGATATACTTTTGTGAGTGATTCAGTTTTCGTGATTTTCACTTTTCAACAACTTGTCTAGCTTATTTATATTTATTTTTGCAATTTATTTTTTGAGGCAACTCTTTTTTTTTTTATTGCAAAATATCTTGCAAGATGAAAACAATGCGCGCAATTGTCATAAATACTTATTGCCAGATTATTGGGGAATTTTATTGTTTGCAGCTAGAAATATGACAACAAACTTAATATGCAAGAAACTTAAAAAGTATAAAACTTTTAAGTATAAAGTTGAAAATGCTTTAAGCAAACAAAATTCAATCATTTATTTGCACTTTAATTGAATATATAATTTTCTAAAATTAACTTTTTAATCAAGAAATCGTATTTTAAGTAACCTTTATTTATTTTCGATTTTTGTAAAATGAACATTTCAAAATGAAAGATTACAAAATGCATTTGCAACTCACGTTTGTTATTTCACTTTGCGCACACATTGCGTATACGCCCCGTGATGCGGTGTGCGTAAGTGTGTGCTCAAGAAATTATGCGGCTAAAGAATCATTGTCTGTCTTGAGAAAGAGAGAAAAAGTCACAGCGCATCCCAGGGCCGCACTCAAGTGGCAGCAACAACGACAATGCGACAACGCGACAACTTGGCCAAAAGCCAAACACACACAAACACAACAACTTTTAGCCATCTTTCGTGTTGTCAAGCCAAGTCAAGTTAACACTTTTTAACAATGTGCGTTCACTCATTTAGACTTCTTCGATTTCTACACACACAACTTGTGCAGGTCGCAAAAGATACAAATGTATCTAGATACGTTTTCGGGAATTCAAAATTAGGTCTGCGGCAAACACTGAAAGAAATTGGCTAGCGGAAGTTGAAAACTATTGATTGACATTCAATTATAACTTATTTTTATTATAAATAAATAAATTTCAATTTATTTAAATTGCATTATATCTAAGAAATAGTTAAAAGCTAACCCAGAAAATGAATTTGCTCAAGATATTAAACTTCTTTTAGTGAGAAAATTATAAATGAAATAAATAATCTATATTAATTTATTATACTAAATCTATTATGAAATACTGAATTGAATTTAAGGAAAAAAGAATGCTGATTGCTGTGGCCTATGTTTGTCACAATTTTAAGTTTAGTTTTTATTATAAAATTATAAATTTATACATTTCTATTATGTTTCCCTTTGAAGGAGTTCGAAAGAGGTTGGTATAAAATATATTTGATAATTAATAATTACTTTGAATATGCATCAAATTTTATTCTTTGCTACTAAACATTTTAACTTAAACAACAAATATTTCGACGGTTACTCATAAATTTATTTGAATAAGTTTCAAATTGCTTTTAGCAAGAAAGTTAAAGATAGATATGAAGCGTAACTTTTTATGCATGGAGTGTGCTCGACTGTGAAATACCTGCTACCCACCTTGAATAAAATCAAAGCAGTGAGGTATTAAATTTAAACTATACAAAAATAATATACTGCAAAAATACTAAATATATAAAATACTATATTTGGTATATTAATACTGTACTGTAATAAAATATACCAGATGGCATATTGATGTAATACAACATTCCAAAATATACCATACAAAGCAAATATTAATATGCCAAATATAGACTTTCCCGTTTTAGTATTTTTGTGGTATATTAATATTGTGGTATATTTTAAATATAGTACTATATATTGAATATAGCTTTTGGTATAATTTTAGTATTTTAGCGGTATATTAATATTATGGTATATTTTGAACACTATGGTATATTTTGATTGTTGTGTTGTATAGATATACCAAATATAGCTTTCAGTACATTTATTATTCTTAGTGGTATATTAATATTATGGTATATTTTCAATGTAGGTCTATATCAATATACCAAATATATGACTTGGTATATTTTTGTAGTATTTTTGCGGTATATTTCAAGAATAATACAGCATTGTTTGCTTTTAATTCACAATCGAGCACACTCGACTGTGGCGTTCTTACTTGTTGTCGGAATAGTTTTAAATGAAGATTATTACTTATTTATTAATTGCAGCTTAGAATTAATTCTACAGTACAGCAACTTTCAGCCTGAAATGAAGTTTAGTATTAAATGTGTTCTGCTGTGTGCTAAATTTCTCTCAGTGTATTAGGTGGTTGTGGTACCGTTAGTTGGCCAATAGAGTAGTGTAGACCAAGTATTTAGGCCCATCTTTGTTTTGGGTTGGCAAAAGTTGGCAATTTGGGGCGTGACCCCGCCCCGCACCGCCCCGCCCCGCCCCGCCTCGTTGTCTGACTAAACAAGCGAAGTGAACAAGCGAACAAGCGAAGCAAGTGAACAACAATTGCGTTGTTCTAATTCAGCAGGCAAATCACGAACAACAAAAACAGCTTTGATATTAGCTCATGTTGTTTGCTGTCACATTTCACACGCCCCTCAATTATAATTTACAAACCGATTTTAATTATAATTTTTCAAATTGAGCAAAACGAAGCTAAAGCCGCAAATGAAGCGGAGAGACAAGGGAGAAGAGAAGCTTGAAACAAAGCGGAGGAAAATTATATGGAAAATCTATGAAAATATAATCATGGCTTGGCTTTGGGTTGGGTTTGAGTTTGAGTTTGCATTTGAGTCTTGAGTCTTGCCTTGCCGCTTGGCGTTGAACTTGCACTTTGCATAATTGCAGAAAGAACAAAACAAAAAAAAAAAAGAGAAAAAAGAAAAAAGAGTCGAGTGCAGTTTGCAGTTGCTTCTCACACAATTATCCATTTAATGTGGGCATAATTCTTGTGCGAAAGCCCCCAGAAAAGATCCCAGCCAGAAGTCACACACTTGGACTTGGCCCTGAGATTGCCACACAGCATTTGCAACAGCATTTGCAACAACAATTGCAACAACAATTGCCACAGCAACAACAACAACAACAATTGAAAATATATTCCGAAAATAAAATCAATTTCAAGCAAAACTCACATAAATATTGGCTTGTGTGTGTATTTCGAATGTTTTTGTTTTGTTTTCTGCTGTCAATAGAATTAGCCACGTGCCACGCCCCCTTTGGCAGCTGAGGTACGCCTTCGAGCTGATCGCGTTGCTACCGCAAATTGCATTATTGCATATGAGCTATGGAGTATGCTTGACTTGTCACTACCCTGTAGCTAAAATTTAATTGAACTTTACTGCCTTTCTACTGCCTATGGAAAGTCCTAATGACTGCTTGCGGAATTTTCCGCACCTTCATGGAAAAAAAAGTTTGAAGTGCCTTGCTACGCGATTCTCAAAAAGGTTTCCTTCTGATGGGAAAGTCCTAATGACATACATTCATTCTTTATAACTTTAACTTTATATCATAAAACCTAACCCTATGAAGTGCCTTTCTCCGCGATTCTCATAACTATTTTCTCTTACTAGAGAAAGTCCTAATGACGGTTGACAACTTTTTCTGAGCCCTCCCAGGACATTAAAGTATTTTATTACAAAATATCTCTAATACTAAAGCGCCTCTCTCTGCGCTTCTCAAAAAATATAAGCTACTTCTATGGAAAGTTTTAATGACTGCCACACCTTCATGGTATATATGTAAGTTTGAAGTGCCTTTCTACGTGATTCTCAAAAAGTTTGTCACTTCCTAATTATATCTGGCAGAATTTTCTGCACTTTGTAGTATAAAGGTAGTTTATTATTGAATATATTTTATTGAATTACCTTTCTACGCGATTCTTGAGGTGGGAAAAGTCCTAATGACATACATTCTTTATAGCTTTAACTTTAAAGCATAAATGTTATTTTTTATTGAACATATTTTATTGAAGAGCCTTTCTCCGCGATTCGCTGAACAGTTTTTTTCTTACGAGGGAATGTTCTAATGACTCTTTCCATCATTTTCTGAACCATCGCAAGGCATAACAAAATAGTTTGTTATTAAATCTCTTTTGTACTAAAGCGCCTCTCTTTGCGCTTCTCATAAAGCTTTGCTACTTCTATGGAAAGTCTTAATGACTGCTCGCGGAATTTTCTGCACTTTCATAGCATAAAAAGAGCTAATTTACCATATATATTATTTCGAAGCACCTATATCTGCGCTTCCCAAAAACTTACTACTTCTAAGGAAAGTCTTAATGGCTCTGTTTTCATCATTTCTTTTTCACTTTTCTATTTTTTCTGTTTTCACTATTTTATTATGAAATCTTCATTATACTAAAGCGCCTTTCTTTGCGCTTCTCAAAAAAGTTATGCTACTTATATGGAAAGTTTTATTAACTGCTCGCGGAATTTTCTGCACCTCCATAGCATAAAAGTAGTTTAATTTAATATATATTAGTTAGTTGAAGCAAAGGTGAGCAGATAAAGGATCTGCGCTCTAAGCTAAAGATAATTTCGTCTATTGGTTTTTTCAGCACATTTATAGGGCTTAAAATCTTAGTCATACATTCTTTAAGTAAACTAATTTACTATAAATACCAACAAAATAGTGTCAATGCTGTATTAAATAGTTAATAAGCAACAAATTCAGAGTTGAAGTTCAACTTCAAACTCAACTCCTTACTACCCCACATGTATTATTTACAGGGTATAACAGGTCGACTCATGCGACCTGCTTCTAGTATAGCGTCAATATGCTTCATCTCAACATGCTGGCAACTATCGATCTGCCCCTTCAATTAGTCACTTGGGCGAATTTTGAAATGATCGAGACGAGCGAGAGAGAGAGAGAGAGATAGAGAGGAAGAGAGAACAATGGACGGGGATTGTCTCAATGTATATTTGTTGGGGTTAAGAGAGCTGCGACATAAGTAAGTATGACATTTTCATAAATCTTTTGTCGTTGCCGTTGCGCTTTTTGCCACATTGTAATGCAACCCGATTTGCTGAGTTGTTGTTGTTGTTGTTGTTGTTGTGGGATGTGAAGAGCTGAGAGCTGAGCATAAATTGTGATGGCATTGTCTTCTTGTCATTTTGATCGAGACGGAGTCTGTGTTGATGTTTCTGTTACTGTTTCTGTTTAGGGGCATCAATGTCAAGATCGCAGCGATCATAACTCTTTTGCGGCACAATGGATATCACAGCAATGCAACGACAAGTCTCATTTTGGATGAAATAAAACCAACCAAATTACGTATACGTAATGTAAGTGTTGTCTCAACTGGCTCTGTTAAGTATTATGCTAATTAAAAGACTAAAGTGCTGAAAATTATGCCAACGATCATTAGAACCTTTCATAGAAATCTTTTGAGAAGCGTAGAGAGGCGCTTCAACTTAATATATTTTTTGAAGTAGCTACTTTTACGCTATGAAGGTGCAGAAAATTCCGTGAGCAGTCATTAAGACTTTCTATAAAAGTAGCATAACTATTTCGAGAAGCGCAGAGAGAGGCCCTTTAGTGTAATACTAATTTTATAATAAGCTACTTTTATGCCCTACAAAAGAGCAGAGAACGAGGCTCTTCGCCTTAATATATTATATTCTATGAATTGGCTACTTTTATACTATGATGGTGCTGCAAATTGTGTCATCAGTCATTAGGACTTTCCATAACTACTTTCCAGCAAACTATTTTGAGAAGCGCAGAGAGAGGCGCTTTAGTGTAATAGACATTTTCAATTAAACTACTTTTATGCCTTAGTTTTGGGAGATTTTAGTACTTAGTACAAGAATGTGGAAAATTTCGACATAACTCTTTCAGCCTTTAATGTCGATTTGCCTAATATTTCTAAAATTGAAATTCTTTTCACTGACGAGCTTTCAAAACTCTATAAACTTTGCGCTAATTTAACTTAAACTTGTATCAAGCTTTATGTTATTACTAAACCTTTATAAAATATATATATGCCTTAAAATTATATTTCCGAAATTGTCGAAAATTCTATAAGATGACTTCCTCGATTTCATAAATTTTGACTCTTTAGTTCTGACAACTATTTTTGTTACGTCTTTATACAGAAATGAATTTTAAAATAAGAGTGTCCATTTTAAAATATAGAAGCTTCAAAATTATATTCTCATATCAAGAAATTCTTATAGCCTTTCAATAACTACAACAAATTCTATATAAATTATCCAAGTTCTTTATTTTAAAATTTGCATATATAATAATTTCTTTAATTTTGACTCTTCAAATCTGAAATCTATTTTTGTGTCGTTAAAAAGAATTTCAATAAAAAAAATAATAATTGAACTTTACAAAGAAATTATAGAAATTTGTCTTTAATTAAAAAATATATGTAATTCAAGGGTTCAGCATCATTAAATGTTGTTAATAACCTTTATAGAAATTAAAGCTGCAAAAGTTTATTTTTATATTTCGAACTCCTCAAGCTTCTTTATACGAAAATTTTGTTTCTTTGATTCTGAAAACTATGTTTGAAATAATTTCAATTAAAAATCAATTCATTTTTAAAAAGAAATTAGTTTTAAAATAAAAATGCAGATGATAGAAATGTTCGCCATGGCTAAATTTTGCTAATAACTTTTATATAATATATGTATATATAAGTTATATAATATATAAGTTCCAAGTTCCTAATAGTTACATATATTCATATAACAAATTTCCTTTAATTTATTTTTTCATTCAGTTTCAGTTTCCCCTTCTTCCCCACCCACAGGAATAAAAAGTCGTGAGATTTCTTAATTGAATGCTGTAAAAAATATACATATACACGCACACATGCGACCACACACACACACACACTCACTCACTCGCACACACACATGTGTACACACCATATATACACACACACACATATAAAATATATGTATGCATATATAGAAGGGGAACAACACGTGTGTGTGTGGGTGGAGGGGGCGTAGGGAGGGCGGAACGACGAATGTGGGCGTGTATATCAGTGTATTTGTATATATCAGTTTTTTATTCAAGTCTTCATCTGCTTATCAAGGGCCGCTTGTTGTCCTTTTTTTTATCGCATGGCGGCGCTCAAATTTGAACTAGTTTTTTGTTTTGTTTTTTTTTAGTTAGTTATATTAAGTAAGTTATTGATAGTAGTATATTTTGTTTTTTTTTTCTTTTCTTTTCTTTAGCTAATTAACTTTTCTTTCATTTGCAATATCTTTTTTGGTTTCGTTTTTTTTTTTTAGTTTTTGTCTTTTTTCTTTTTGTACGTTTGTTATTCATTTTTTCATCATGGCATTTTGTACAGAATTTTGTGCTGAAAGAAAATTTAGACGGGGGATGTTGTTGTTGTTGTTGTTCTAGTAGTAGAAATACACTTAAATTAACTTAATGGCAGCTGCGCGAGTGCGAAAGAGATAGATTGATAGTCACATAGAAGAGAGTGGCTAAGCGATAGAGAGGCCAAACGACAACAGCCAGCAGTGCGAAAGAGACGCAAAGCTGCTGCTATCTTATTTTTCTCTGTGTTTGTTTTCTAGGTTAAGTTACGTACAATTAAGAAGGGGGTTGGGGGAAGGAGTTAAGGATTAAGGGGAAAGGAAAGGGGAGTGGAGGATGATACATCAAATGTAAAAGAAATGCAAGTTACAAAAGATAACAAAAATTAAATAAATCGTTATAAGGCTAGACTAGCATCTACATAGCTCGTAGACTTCCAATATATAATATATATATATATATAGAGTAAATCTAGATTGAGTATGAATATATATATATATATATAGTTAATATGCTTAAATTATAAATATCGAATTGAATTTCAGTTTGTTGTTCTCTTATACACATATAGGCAAGGTGAAAGAAGCAAAAACAAATCGAAAAACGAAAACGGAATCGAGAATTGAATACAATTAAAAAAATAAGATAAACGCGCGTTGGCTGATTTACAATAGTCGAAGTGAGGTTAAGTTTGCATGTTGCCAACACACAAAAACTAAAGTCGACAAAATGAATAAATTATTAGTACTACTTACACATAATATCAACTAGATTTGCTTTGCTTAATTCTTCTTAACGTTTCATTTCTTTTCGTTCTTTTTTTTTTTGTTGTTGTTGTTGTTGTTTCTTTGTTTGTCATATCACATTTATGTGTGCACTTGGAAAGTTTTCAACTATGGAAACAACACATAATATATCATATCGTATATAGATAGAGGAAAGTATGCGTGTGTGTGAGTGTGTGTGTGTGTGTTGAGGTGCTTAGTAACTAACTGCAGTTGTTTGACTTATCAAATAATAAAAGTAAGTGTGTGTGTGTGTGTGTGTGTGTTGAGGGGGGGAAACAATTATAACTAAGAGGCAAATGGATGCTAAGTTTGTTTTGTAATCATAATCATAATCGTGGTGAACATAATGCATAATTCATAATTCGAAATATAAAAATTAATCACAGACTCGTTTTGGATGTTGTTCTTGTTGTTGTTGTTGCAACGAGCAAACGCGTTTCGTTCTCGTCACTCGTTACTCGTTACTATTATTTTAGGTTTTTTTGTTTCGCATTTTGTTTTTGTTTTGTTGTTAAGTCGATTTATATACAGTACAATGATTGTTGTAGTTAATAGGTATATTATATATATATGCAATATACTTTCGTTTTTATTAGTCCATAATTAATAGATATTTTTATATTTATATATATAATATGATATTTGTATATCATATTTAAGATTTATATACGTGTGTAGAAGTATCTGAACATCAACATCGACATCAACGTTGCTTAACTTAAAAAAAAAGCATACAAACATTTCTCTTCTTATCAAATTTGGGATTTCTTCTCATAGTTTCTGTGTTCTCGCTTTTCCTCTACTTAAATCTCTCGTTACAAGCTAAAACTCTGGATTAATGTAAGTTTTTTGTTTGCGTATTACAATTATTGTATAAATAAATGTGTTTTATGTTTCTTGTTTGTTGTTGTTGTCAAAATGGTCCTATATGAACTATTGTAATGTGTAATTTTGTTTATGGCTTGATAAGTATTATATCTATAAATATATTCATATATATATGTAAGTATATATTTTATATGTATGTATGTCTGTAGTATATGTACAGTTAATACTACAAGCTAGATATTTCTTTTGTTTTTTTGGATATATTCTGGGAAAGAAACTGCGTTTATTTGCTGTTCTATTTGGGGATTATTTGCTATCGTTTAACAGGCCATTATGGTATTGCTTCTTTGTGTTTCCCATCAGAAGACACATATATTTTTTTTCTTCTTTTCTTGTTTTTCTTTACGTTAGTTAGTTTTTTTTTTGTTTGTTTTTTGTTTAGGTAGGCCACAAACAAAAAAACACAACAAATTGAAAGAAATTGTGGAGGATTTGAACATATAGAGTAGACGGATACAATAATGTAAGTTTTTTTTTGTAACACTTTTAAAAAACACAACTGGACATTTCTTGCGTAATTGAATTTATCCGAAAAAAAAATAAAATAAAATTGGGGGAAAAAAAAACTAAACAAAAATTTATGTGGTAATAATATTCGCCTGTTGCGTCTAGTCAAAATCGAAATCAATACGCGACTCTTAAGACTAGATTTATATATCTCAATATACATATATACGATAATTGTTATATAGATATTATTTTTATATAGTAATCTTATGGTTACGTTTAATTCATGTGCATGCAACTAAAGAGTCAAGCATGTGTGTGTGTATGTGTGTGTGTGTTGAGAGACGCTTAAAGCGCCTTCACATTAATATAAAGATATATATACTTGAATAGTTCTAGTTAAAGTTAACTACAAATACAAATACAAGTTTGTGGTAGTTGCGATTCTTTGAGATATTTTGAAAAAATAAAAAAAAAAAAACTAAAAACAAAGCTGTAATCGAGTGTGCTCGACTTTGAGATACCCGCTACCGCAGTGCGGTATTATGCTTATACCGTAAAAATACTAACATATACCAGACAGACGGACACGGATCGGAGTTGCCTGCTTTTTTGCCTGTTACATAAATTCGCCGCAGGCAAGTTACAAAAATAGATAGCGGGTATATCAAAAAGTTAATATGAATCGAGTAATATATATATATATATATATATATGTGTGTGTGTGTGTGTTTAGTTTAGCGAGATGCGACTTACTGCTAAATTGTGTGTTTTTAGTTTTGTACACTTAACTGTAAAGCTTAAAATAATCATTAATGTGGTTATATAATCTATATATATCTATATATATTTCGTATTAAGATCTTAAGATTATTGAATCGTAATCAAACAGATTTGTCCTGCCTCCGGCTTAATCCTAAAGCTGTTCTCCTTCTACTTCTACTTCTACTTCTCCTTCGCTTTCTGTATCTGTTTCATGCTTAAGCCTAACACTAGTCAAAACATATTATATATATATAGATTATAGATTGATGTTATTACTACTAAATATAAGTGTCTGTTGTGTTATTTTTTTGGGGAGGGAGGGCGAGCAAAGCCTCCAAAGCTGGGCTGCATTTATATAAGTTTATAATACACTCGGATTAGTTTTATACTTGATTATGGTTTATATATATATCTATATATATATCTTAAGGATTACAACTTGACTTTTTTTTTTGTTTGTTTTAATCGTGCTTTAACACAATTCGCGCTGGTGCTTTGCTGCGCTGCTTGTTGCCGCCTCCTCCTCCTCCTCCGCTGCCACCTGCTGAGCTCGCCTGACGCTTCTCTAAACGATCAAAAATGCCACCTGCTCCGCCTCCGCCACCGCCTCCTCCTCCACTGCTGCTGCTCTTGCGCTGCATCAACTGCTCCTCACGCTGACGACGATCCCGTTGCCTGCCATGTGAAAAGTCGTTGCCACCTCCAGAGCTGCTTCCACTGCCATTGCTGGTGGACTTGAGGACAACACGTCGCTGGCCAGGCGCAAAAGTGACACCTGCTGCAGCTCCTCCTCCCCCTCCGCCACCGCCACCGCCACCGCCTGAAGCAACTGTCGATGCGGAGCCAGTGCCTCGCACGATTTTGTGATTACGCTTCACCACAAGCAACTCGGGTGTCGCTGAGCGTTTGGCGGCACGGGATTGCGTCTGCGGTTGTGGGGGCGGTGGTGAGGGCGTGGCCAGCAAACGATCCTCCTCGTCCAGCAGCAGATCATCGTCATCGTAGTCCAGCTCCACTTCATCGTCGCTGGACGTGCCCAAACGCAATAGGCCCATGTCACGCCCCTTTCCACCACCGCCACCGCCAGCTCCCGCTCCTCCGCCTCCTCCACTGCTGCTGCTACTTGTGGGCGGTGTGCCGCCTGCGGCTCTTCCCGACATTTGCTGATGATGCTTGCTGGACGGCGCCAAGTGTTCGGTGATGCTTCGCTTTGCCTCCGGCGCAATCTTTGCCGCCGTCAGCTGCTTGCGTCCAACTCCAGCTCCCGATTGCAACTGTTGCTGTTGATGCTGCTGCTGTTGTCTGCCACCGCCACCGCCTCCGCCTCCGCCGCGTGCATCGTCGTCGCGTCGCTTCAGCGAGATCACTTTGCGCTCATTGCCCATTCCTGGACGTTGCTGCTGCTGCTGCTTTTGTGCGCTGCCAGGCGCCGATCCTCCTCCTCCTCCTCCACCTCCGCCTCCAACTGCATTCTCTGGATCTGGGCTGTGCTGTTCGGCGCGCTTCTCCTGCAAAACCAACACCAAGATCAAATTAGCGAGTGAAGTGAGAAACTTTAAGGTTAACACTTTCTTAAGTTCAACGTTTTATGTTCACAGACTAAGTCAAGTTGAATAATATTATATATGTACTTGTATATATATTACTCTTAGTTTTTTCACATTGTCATTCTTCTTGTGTGTGAAGTGAGAGAAGAGTTCTGACGAACGTCTTCGAGGTGTCCTATGTACACTATGAAGCTTTAAGGTTAACACTCTCTAAAGTTCAATTTGTATAATTTATATTACACTTATTTTTAACACATTTTTTATATCGAAAAAAGCTCATTCTTTCAGCTCTAAAACTAAATTCACTTTTGTTGAACATATTACCGAATAATAAATAGCCTTTGAGGTGTCCTACACTAAGAAACTTTAAGGTTAACGCTCTCTAAAGTTTATTCTGTGAAGTTGTATAATTTATATTACTTTTTCACATTTTTTGTAATGAAGAAAAGTTCATTCTTTCAGCTCTAAAATTAAATTCACTTTGTCACTATGTTTTGTTATAAACATTGTGGTATATGGCTCAATTTATAATTAACATACTTTAAGCTGTCTTCTTATTTGCAACAGAATACTAATTTTATAGAGAAGACATTTCGTAGAATCTAAAATAAATTGAAACATTGACAACAGAAAAGTTGTCACAGCATCTTAAGCTAGTTTAGTTGTATTTATGTCTATTATCTATAACTCTTTTATTATGTTTTGCTATAAAAATGGCTCAATTTAGCTTAAGCTGCTCTGTTATTGGCAACAGAATACTCATTTGATCAAGATTGTATAGAATTTAAAATAAATTGGACCATTAACGGAAGAACAAGTTGCATCTTAGGCTAGTTCTAAATGTAATGTAACCTTTAATTATTAATATGTAGATAGTTGATATGTGTAATATCACAGTTTGATTAAACTTAAATAATACTGCTTTACTATTATACTTCTTACTATTACTAAATTATTATTCCGGCTTTTATTTATTATTCATTTACCAGTATTATTCCTTTAATCTATTCCGACTATTATCTATTAATCCTTTATTATTATTCCTGTACTCTATATTGCGAATATTATATATATATCCTTTATTATTATTCTCTTACTATATTGAGACTATTATCTATTAATTTTGTATTATTATTCCTTTACTCTATTGTAACTATTATCTTTTATTCCTATATTATTATCATTACCTTTTATTGCGACCATTATCTATTAATCCTTTATTATTATTTCTTCACTCTATTGCAGCTATTATCTTTAATCCTTTACTCTCTTTATCCTTTTTTATTATTCCCTTACTCTATTGATCCCTTATAGTTATTGCTATTGCAACTATCATTTATTACTCCTTTATTATTGTTATTATTGCTGTACTCCATTACGACAATTATCCAATAATCCTTTATTATTATTTGTTTACTCTATCGTGACTAATTTATATTCTTTACTAATATTATTCCTTTAACCTATTGCAACTATTATCTATTATTCCTTTACTCTATTACTCTTTTTCTGTGTAAGACGAGTCTATTACTCTTATTACTCCATTCCTGTGTCAGACGCAGCAAGAAGCAAGCTCTCAATAAGCTAGCTTTAGATGTTTGTACTTCCTTAGCATATTCCTTTATTTATAGAACTATTTCCTCCAAGAATGAAGCTCTCAATAAGCTAGCTTTACATATTTGCTCTTCCTTTAGCATCTTTTTTTCATCGTATAACTCTTTCCTCCACTCACCTCGTGCAGTTTCTCCTCGGCGGCGCGACGCCGTTTCAGCTCCTTGTCGCGCATTATTTTCTCGCGCAGCTGCTTCTGTTTCTCGATCTCCAGGCGATAGGCGCGCGTCTCCTCATCCTCATCGCTGGGCTGCATTCACAACAAAGAGAGAGAAAGAAACACATTAATTGAAAGTTCAAGTTCGAAGTTCCATGTTCGATGAACTTACCATGACTCGACTTCCGCTTCCGCTTCCGCTGCTCTCGGCGGCGCGATTGCGCGGTTCACCCGAAAATGGATTCCGCGCTGCACTCGGTGAACCGCTGCGACGTCGCTTTGGCGCTGCGGCACCTCCGCCTCCTGCTCCGCCGCCTCCTCCTCCTCCTCCTCCTGATGCTCCACCGCTGCGATTCTCGTCACGCTCTCTGCTGGCCGCACGTCGATAGCCACGATTCGCAGCTGGACGTGTCGTGGCTCCTGCTCCACCTGCACCGCCATAGCGATCACGTTCTCGCTCCCTTTCCCGCTCCCTCTCCCGCTCACGGTCGCGTTCACGCTCCCTATCGCGTTCCCTCTCTCGATCTCGATCGCGTTCCCGCTCGCCACGCTTCACGGGTGAATAGCTGCGCCCTCGGGAGCGGCTTCGACTGCGACTGCGTCGCCGTTCGCTCAACTGAGCTGTGGACGATGAGGATGAGGAGGATTGTGCATTCGAATTGGAGGAACTGGGCGGCAGGGGAGAACGACGCTGGGTGCGCTTTTCAAAGTACTGGCGATTCTTGTTGATGAACTCCTCCTGCTGACGCAGCAGCTCCGCCTCGCTGTTGATGGCGGGCACAAAGTGCGTCTCCTTGATGAACTTGTTGGTGGCCGCCTCGACGCCGCCCTTGAAATTGGGATTGATGAGCACCTTGCTCACAACGCCGCGTGGCACAGTCGAAGGTGCTCCCGCTGACTGTTGTTGTTGCTGCTGCTGTTGTGCCGCCTGCTGTTGTCCAGCTGCCTGCGCTGCTCCGCCCGCTGACTGCTGCTGCTGTTGTTGTTGTTGGGCACCGCCAGGATTCACCTGTTGCTGCTGCTGCATGTGCTGGGGCAGCGGGGCACGCATGTTCATGCCATTCATGTAACCTCCGACGCCACCACCCGATTGCATCATGTGCTGAGGCAGCGTCTGCAGCGGTGGGCGTGGCATGCGCTGTGTGTTGGGCACCTCGCCCGGCTGCGGCCGCCAACCGTTGTGCGGTCGCATGTACTGCGGATGCGGCTCATAGCCCGGTGGCATGCCAGGACCACCCCCGGGACCACCCGGTCCCGGACCCTGTCCCGGTCCGGGACCAGGACCAGGACCCACCACCGGTGGCCCATAGCCGGGCGGAGCATTGCGATACGGCGGCGGGGGACGCATGCCCGGCGAATGCGGCGTCACTGGCGACGGGTGCTGACCATGCCCGGGACCTGGTCCCTGGCCCAGCAGGGCGCCATTCCGATACGCAGCCGCTGCGGCGCCATAGCCCAAGGGCAGGGGCAACGGCAGCGGGGGCTGCAACAATCCAACGCGCACCTGATCATGCGGATGCCCATGTGGATGTTGTTGCTGTTGAGGATGTGGCTGCTGTTGTTGTTGCGGATGCGGCAGAAGATGTCCTGGCGGCCCGTTGTTGTTGTTGTTGTTGTGTGGATTGTTGTGATGCGGGTGCAACATGTGCGGATTGTGTAGATGCGGGGATTGGGAGCTGATGGGACCTGACACTGATGATGGCACGCCACCTGTCTGATTGCTTGTGTATGGCGACTGTTGTTGTTGTTGTTGCTGCTGCTGTTGTTGTTGTTGTTGTGAGGGATTTGACGATTGTGGTAGAGGTTGTGGTGCATATGGGCCTGGAATGAATGCAGTTTTCAGTGTTAGTGTCGCTTGTGCTTGTTGCAGTTGCAGTTGTTGCTGCTGCTGCTGCTGTTGCTGTGGGGGCGTGGCCAGCAGGCAGATGGCGCCCACCAAGTGGGAGGGAGCATTACCAGGTGGCATGAAGCGGGACATCGACATCCCGCCCCCTCCTCCTCCTCCTCCACCGACTCCGCCCATCATTCGCTGCGGATTGAACATATGCGGTGGACCTGGACTGCGTAGCAAGTGATGCCTCGCTCCTCCCATGCCGCCTCGCTTGTTGTTGCCATTGTTGTTCAGATTGTTGCTGCCGCTGTTCGGATTGTTGTTGCTGTTGAAGCGCACGTTGCCCGGTCCAGACATGCGAGGTTTATCTGCAAAGAGAAAAGCGATGCGATTATTAATATTTTATATGTATGTATATATATATTATATATTATTATGTTTTATGTATATATATATTATATATTATTATATTATATGTATATTATTATTAATATTGTTATTAGGTAGACAAATGTGTTATTAGAATAGGAAAGATACAGTCGAGTGTGCTCAACTGTTGGATACCCATTGTGAATAACAGCAAAGTGGTATTCCTTTTTTGAAATATACCGAAATAATATACCACAAAAATACTAAATGTATAACAAAGGCTAAATTTGGTATGTTAGTAAAACACTACATTACAATATTATTCTTAAAATATACCGAATTAAATACTACAAATATACCAAAGATTATATATAGTACTGCATTTAAACAAGCAAAAAAATAAACATTGTGAATAACAGCAAAGTTGTATTCTTTTTTTGAAATATACCAAATTAGTATAGTGCAAAAAATACTACAAATATACTAAAGCTCATATTTGTTATATTGATACTTTGTTTAGTCAATTCTTAAATTTGTTCTTTTTTTTGTTACTTTTTCTGTAGAGAATTCTACTAGGATGGAATCTAAATAAATTCTTTTAGTTGAAGTTTCAACAAAATATTTAACAATATTTTCGACTCTAAATAAATTCTAAAGATTTACGATAATATTTAATATTTTCGATTATTAAGAGGCTATAAATAGAAATTCACTATTCGACTTCATCTGGTACCTCATAATTGACTCTAAAAATGCTCTAAATAAATTCTAAAGATTCACGATAATATTTCATATTTTCGATTATCTGATTCCAAAATAAATAATACAAGAAAAGAACCTTAAATATAATCCTAACTATAAATAATAATAAGAAAACAAATGCTGAAATTCAGTTCCTAACTAAAAACAAGTAAGAAAGCTACAGTCGAGTGTACTCGACTGTGAGATACCAGCTACCCATTTTTAATAAAGGCAAAATATTGCGGTATCATTTTCAAAATATACCAAATATACTGCAAAATACTAAAAATATACCAAATGGTATATTTGGTATATCGATATAGTACACCATTCAAAATATATCCTAGACGGCACAATGTCCCAGATTGTTGGCCAAAGCAACTCAGACCCCTAGTAAGTAGGCGTTTTTGCCCATACAAAAGTATTTCTTTAATAACTTCGACAATTTTAATCTGATCGCAACCAAATTTTCAGGAATCATAACTACTATAGTTATTATTGTATGTACCAAAACTCGTAGCTTTAAAATTACGCTTGTTATTCGATTTTTTTGATTTGCGGGGGCGGAAGTGGGCGTGGCAAAAATTTGAAACAAACTTGATCTGCGTGCAAACATAACAAATGCTGTCGAAAAAAAATTATAGCTCTATCTCTTATAGTCTCTGAGATCTAGGTGTTCATACGGACGGACGGACAGACACACAGACGGACAGACGGACAGACAGACAGACGGACATGGCTAGATCGTCTCGGCTGTTGACGCTGATCAAGAATATATATACTTTATAGGGTCGGAGATGCCTCCTTCTACCTGTTACATACATTTCCTGCCGGCACAAAGTTATAATACCCTTCTACCCTATGGGTAGCGGGTATAATTACAAATAGTAATATGAAAGCAAATGTTAAAATTCAAATTCTTTAACATTCTTTTATAAAATAAGTTCTTAGCTATTGATTCCTTACAATAAATCTCATGAATCACATACTTAAATGCTCATGCGTAGAATGTTTCCGCATCTTTCACAAAATATTGTCTGAGCATTGCAATATTTAAGGCTAAGAGAACAATTTCACAATATTTTCAGTGATGTCAACATGAAAGTTAAATATGAATTTTATATTACAATATTATCAGTCATGGCAACATACAAATGAAATTCAAATTTTACTTTGAACATTAAAGCAACATACAATTGTTCATCTAAGACTTGAATAATTTCACAATTTCTTTAGCATTTTCTATCCTTACATTTTAAGTTATTTTTATGAACTGAACTCACCTGAATGATGTCGCCTTGGAAGTGACTGTGGCTGCATCGAATGCTGCTGCTGTTGCTGTTTGTGGTTGTCAGATCGTTCGCTGGCTGTTTTGAAATTGGTGCGTTCCTCACGCTCCTCATCATCCTCGCGCGGATCCGGCGGCTCCGATGTGAAGCTGGCATTGGGGAGACTCTCCTGCGACGTGGTCAGCAGCGAGGAATGTCCGCCGCCACCCTCGAGATCGGTATCGCTGGCGTCTACCTCGGTTTCGGTTTCCACCTCGCTGCTGGCAATATCATCGCTGCCACCATTATTCGTAGCTGATGTTTGTTTGCTATTCGCTGCTGTTGTTGTTGTTGTTGATCGCTGTCGCTGCTTTCCACCTGACGCAATCTCCTCCTCGTCCTCTTCATCCAGCAGCAACGTTTGTTCCCTGCTCGATGCCGACGTTGCCGCCGTTGTGCTTGTTGTAGAAGTGGCCGCTGCCAATTCTGTGACTTGTGTTGATGCTGTCGACTCGCTGGCAATCGCCGCCGTTGTGGTCTCAGCAGCAGCTACCACTGTGGCGCTGGGTGAATCTTTTTCGCGATTCGCAGCTGCTGTGGTTGCCTCGGCAACCGGCGTTTCCTGTGTCGTTGCAATTCTTGCTGCTGCTGCTGCTGCGGCAGCCAGCTGTTCCTTGTGCTTGCGCAGCTGCTCCTGTGCCCATTCTTCGGCCTCGGCACGCATCTGCAGCTTCACCTCGCTGGTCACATCTTTTTCCAGTTCTGTGCACAGTTAAAGAAATCATTGATTAGTCCGGGTAAAATAAATATGTATTGTTTATTCACTTACCTTCATCGGAGAGCAGCAGCTCATCCTCGTCGGCGCCAAGAAGCGCCTGATCGTCGATGTCATCGCCCAAACCTAGTTCATAGTTGAGCAAATCGTCGCTGCAAATGCAATAAACAAAATGAATGCCATTATCCGAATTTCACACATTTCACATTCACACATGTATAAAAATCAATAGTTTAATATTACTGTGATTTTGGCAAGTGAAGTAACCAAAATTTTGTGGTGTCAGTGTCATGTTGTTTTCTATTGCGTTTTCACCACTGCCAAATGCTGTTGGGTTCCTTCACCTACACACACACACACACACACACACACTCTCTTGCAAATGCCTTGAAAATATGTAAGTGTGTATTACACGATTTTATGTGAGTGTGTGTGTATGCACATATTTAGAGGTACATATTCTAAATGCTGTACGACGTTTCACTTGCAATTTGATGCATTTGTTTTTCTTTCTTTTCTTTTGCAACCATTTGGTGCGTCGCACCAATATGCTGACTTTTATATTTGCACAATTATTTTGCATTTTCACTAAGACTTCGACTTACTTAATGTCCGACATTTTGAGTGCTGCGGGGACCAGACCACCACACCACCAACAGTGACAGGCGAGGCAGGCAGCGGCAGCTGTTGACGCGCGTATGTGTATGTGTGTGTGTTTGCGAGTGTTTTTCTATTTGTGTGTGTGTGTGTCTCACTGTATGTGAGTGTTTGTGTGCGTGTGCGCGTTATGTGGATAAGTAGAACAAACGTTTGTCTACTTCACCCGTTCGCCGTTTATAACATTTTACGCTAATTCGTTTTGCACTTTTCCCCACTTTCACTCTCACACGATCGAAACACTCGGCATATTTAGCAATTGAAATCAAAAATATATTGCATGAAAATCGAAATGAAAACGCTGCACTGCCCAGCGTTTTCCACACGCAGTTTTTTTTTGTGCAGTTATTCACTTTTCAGCACTCGCGAGTTCGAACACTTTCCAGCACTGAAAACCCAGTGCTGCCACCTCGGAGACACGGTCTCGCGATTTGCCTATCGATATTATCGAATAGGTACTATATTTGGTTGAAAAGCGTGACATCGCATTTTCGCAAATTATTCTAGTCAGATAGAAGACAATTAATTTTTCAAAAAATGTTTATATTTATATGTATATGCAAGCCGTCCGATGTTGGTATATACCAAGTGAGATGCCAGCAGGTGGCAACTTCATTCCAAGTGTACTTTTTAATGCCTTACTTAACAACACATTGCCAAAAGTAAAATGTACGATCTAATAAATCATTCGCAAATTAAAAAAGTTGACGGATTAAAATGGCGATGAGTGTCACAAAATAATGGAAAAGTTCAAAAGCTTCGGTATTATATATTTTGCGGTATAAAAATAGTGCAAAGTATCAAAAGTGCTTTTACGGTATTTTTCGGCGTATATCGTAAATTAAACTTGTGGTCACACTCCAACACAGGTGTTAAGTAAAAGAGCTTTATTGAAAGCTGTTTAAAGAAACAATAAGTCTGAATTCACACGGTACGCGATGTTGGGGCGCTTCAGCAGCTGTGCGCATTAATTAGAAATCAAAACATTCGTTTCGTGCGGAAAATTGACAAAATTTAAGAGTAAACCGATCCGGATGTTGGAGTAGTCATAAAAAGTGGTGATCAAACGCAATTTGCAAAACAAGCTCGGGTCAAATCAAAGCAAAAAAAAAAGTTGAATGAAATCAGAGCACTAAGGAGAGCGAGTGAGAGAGAGAGGGAACAAATATAAAAATTTATTGTGTTGCAATTAGCCAAAGTTACGATAATCCACAAACACACATACGCAGCGACAACTCACACACACTCAGACAAGTAACAAAATTATTTCGGCATTTTTATAAGGTTTTTGTTTTTCTACATGAGCCAGTGCACGCACTCATACACACATACATCTACACGGATGCATGCACTCACACACACACAGACGTCCACAAGTCGCTGCTGATAAATTGAATCGAATTCAAATTGGAAAGAGAACTTCTAATTAGTGCACCATAAACATCAACCAAAACAACCACAGCAGCAACAAATGCGTGAAATGCAAATGTAAAATGAATGACGAGCAAATCGTGAATGCGAAAAATGCGCCCGCTGCCCCCGCTCAAGGCGCAGACCATCTGATTCATCCGACGCAATCGTTATCGATGCCAACAGGAGCAGCAGCCGACACAGCAACAACAATGCAATCGTTATCGATGCCTGCAGCAGAAGTATCGGAAGAATGGCAACCGCCTGTTGCCGTTGCCTCAGTGCGTCTGCCCATTGAGGGCATGACTTGCCAGTCGTGTGTGCGCAACATTGAGAGCAATCTCGGAGAGAAACCCGGTGTGCTGAAAGTGCGCGTTGAATTATCGGAGCACGCCGGCTACTTTGACTACGATACCAGTGTAATTACCGCCGCCCGCATCGCACACGAAGTCGATGAAATGGGCTTCGATTGCAGCTATCAGCCGGAGCTGAGCACGCCCAGCAGCACAACGAACATACGTGTCCTGGGCATGACATGTCAGTCGTGTGTGCGCAACATCGAGGGACACATTGGCAACATAAATCCGGCCATTCAGCACATCGAGGTGCAGCTGGCGGAGAAGAATGCTCGGGTGCGCTACAATCCGGAGGAGTTGACGGCTGCCCAGATTGCCGAAATGATCGATGACATGGGCTTCGATGCCAGCGTTGCCACAGATCCCGCACAACTGTCCACAACAACCACAACCACCACCTCAGCAACCACCACAACTGCCTCACCAAAGTCGACGCCGTCGCCTGTGCTGGAGAAGAAACCTTCGCCAGTCAGGCAACAGGTGAATGGCAATGCCACGTTGGTGCCCATTGAACAGGAGCTGCTGACCAAGTGCTTCCTCCACATACGCGGCATGACCTGTGCCAGCTGTGTGGCCGCCATTGAGAAGCACTGCAAGAAGATCTACGGTCTCGATAGCATTCTGGTGGCTCTGCTCGCTGCCAAGGCGGAGGTCAAGTACAATGCGAATGTCTTGACCGCGGAGAACATTGCGAAATCCATCACTGAGCTCGGCTTTCCCACGGAGCTCATCCATGAGCCCGACAACGGCGAGGCCGAGGTGGAACTCGAAATCACCGGCATGACCTGCGCCTCCTGTGTCCACAAGATCGAGACGCATGTGCTCAAGCTGCGCGGCGTCACCGCATCATCCGTCACGCTGCTCACCAAGCGGGGTAAGTGTTGACCGGGCTAGACCCTTTTACTATGTGGTGTACCATAGATAAGTTAGTTGAAGCGGTGAATGTAAGGAAAGTGAATATCTTACTAGTAAGCATTGACTTTCAAATGAAGATAAGTAGTAGTAAAGTTTGCTCTAAGTTTCGACTGTTCAAGACCCTTTCAAGTGAGTTAAGAAGTAAATGTTTTAGTTGAGATAGAGAAAGGATAAAAGAGCATATTGAAAGCACATATACTGTAAACAATGAACGTATTGTTTAAAACAAAATTTACAAGTGAGCATTGACTTTGTTAGACCCTTTTAAATGGAGATAAGTAGTTCAAGTTTGCCTAAGACCCTTTTAGTGTGAGTGAGTTTTGTCTTGACTTAGCCTTTTATAGGCATTTACTAAGTAAATGTTTTAGTTGAAATTAAGAAACTTTAAGGAAGCATATTAAAAGCTCATATACTATATAAAGATTCAAGTAAGCATTGACTTTGTGAGACCCTTTTAAATGGATCGTTAGTTTACCTTAGACCTAAACCTAAACTTTACCTTAGATCCTTAGAGTTTTAACTTTGCTCGACCTTTTATGCGTGTTCAAGAAGTAAATGAAAGAGATTATTCAAAATATATTTATTATAACCGATCAACGTGCTATTTAGAAAGTGCAAGATACCCGTAACTAGTCGCTAAATAATTGCTCTAAAAAAACATGTTTGCATTTGAAGCGTTCTCGCATTTCTCACGCTCATTGCGCTGGGTCTTTTGGTTTTTTCTTTTAATATTATGGAATTTCACAATGTTGAATATCCAGTTTCATAATCAATGCGACGTCTGCTTTTTGCGCTGTTTATTTCAGCCAAGATGTCAATATTTGCATTGCTCAAAGTGAAGCGAGCAGCTGCAGCTAAACTGTGTCGTAATAATTGATCGCAAATATATATTTTGTTCTATACACAAGTATTCATGCAGCTGTTGTCATTAAAGTACAAATCTAGAACTAAAATCCCTTTTCAACAGAGAAAGAGAAAAAGAGAGAGAGAGAGTGTTTTTTTCTATTTTGTATTAAGTTAAACTTTGTTTGTGTAGTTTTATGCTTGCTAGATAAGAATGGAGGGGGCAATGGCTCAAGAATAACAACAATACAATAGAGCAAAGAGATTGCGATTAAATATTTCTCAGATACACACACATTTACACAGACGAACCTTAAGTATTATCTGGGTTACTAAACCTCTCTGAGGGAGGGCGAGAAAAACATTCAATAATATTCTGGATGCAGAGTTCTTAACTGAGCAATTGTAGGAAAAGCGTATCAAAATCATTTAGCTTTGCATTCAATGTGAATAGTTTTGAGTCATATGCCAAACAAAGGCGAACTAGGTTCGATTGTGTGCTCTCTCTCTCTCTCTCTCTCTTGATGGATCACATACTATATGTGCAAATATTCGTTCGAGGTTCGCCTTTGTTTTGTTTTGCTTCATTTCGTTTGCCTTTTGATTGGAGATTGTGGCACCACAACTAGAGGCACGGATACAGATACAACAAATAGGAAAGCTACAATTGAGTGGGCTCGACTGTGAGACACCCGCTCCCTGTGTTGAATAAAAGCAAGACAGTTCGGTGTTATTTATAAAATATATCAAATTAATATCAATTTAAAATATACCGAAGGCTATATTTAGTATATTGACATATTGATACATTTTAAATATACCGAATTGTACATTATATATCGAAAGCTAAATTTGGTATAGTGACATATACCATATTCAAGGCTATCTTTGAAATTTGTATATAGTACAACATTCTAAATATACCATAGAGTATAAAATATACTAAATTGTCAGGCAAAGCTACTAAGTCCCGTAGTAAGTAAGCGTTTTTGCTCATACAAAAGTATTTCTTGATAGCTGATCAATAATATATATACTTTAAGGGGTCAGAGATACCTCCGCCTGCCTGTTAAATATATTTCACAGAGGCACAACGTTATAATACCCTTCTATCCAATGAGTATCGGGTATAACAACAGTTACAGTTCGCTTACAATTTCAATTTTTTAACACAAGAAAAGTGTAACGATCATGCAACGTTTTCTAAAGCCTTCAACACGAATGCTGCCCCCCAAAGTGCAGCTCATATTTGAAGCAGAAAGTGAAAGAGTCTCACTCTCTCTCTCTTTCGCTCCTTAAGCTGTTTTTTAATATATTTTTTTGTTCGGGGCTCTTTTTGCGCTTTGCTTCGTTGCGCATGCGCAACATTTACATTCACCTTCACTTCAATCTCAATCTCTGGCGCTTGTCGCAGATTTCCGCTTAAGCTCTTTCATCTATTCAAACACCCTGAACTGAAAACAGACATATGCTATTTATATTTGTAGCAAAGTATTATGCAAGATCATGATCTCAATAAAAATCCATCATACGAAGTCGAGGTTAGAGTTCTTGTTGTTGCCACAAAACAAAAGCACATTCACTCGTTGCCCCAAAAAAATAAAATAAAATAAGCGACCAGTTCCGCCATTTTCGATAGTTTTTAATCACGTCCACAGATATACAATAATTATTGCAATCAAAACTGGTTTGCTTTTTGTGTTCACACCAACTGACAGCAGAGAGCTGTCATAGATACTGTTTGTACTTTCATTTCGCCTGCCACTCGGCTAATAATTTAATATACCTTCGAGTAGGGCTGAACAATTGCTCGGAAATTTTCAGAATGTAAAGCCAAGATGTTAACACAGATGTCTGCAAAATGTAACTTATAAATTTCTCATAATTTCATTCTTTGTTTATATGGATCTCCTTCGAGAAATAAAATACTATGGAGTTTAAAGTATGAGAAATGAATTCCATCCACTTGGCAATCAATTGAATGATTGTTAAGTTTCTTTTTGCTCTGAAATTTTCAGAATATAAAGCCAAGATGTTAACACAGATGTTTGTTCAATGTAATTTATAAATTTCTCATAATTTCACTCATTTATATGGATCTCCTTCGAGAAATAAACAAAATACTATGGAGTTTGAAGTATGAGAAATGAATTCCATCCACTTGGCAGTATTCAATTGATTGTTAAGTTTCTTTTTGCTCTGAAATTTTCAGAATGTAAAGCCAAGATGTTAACACAGATGTCTGCAAAATGTAACTTATAAATTTCTCATAATTTCACTCATTGTTTACATGGATCTCCTTCGAGAAATAAAATACTATGGAGTTTAAAGTATGATAAATGAATTCCATCCACTTGGAAATCAATTGAATGATTGTTAAGTTTCTTTTTGCTCTGAAATTTTCAGAATATAAAGCCAAGATGTTAATACAGATGTTTGTTCAATGTAATTCATAAATTTCGTATTTCCTTCGAGAAATAAACAAAATACTATAGAGTTTGCAGTATGAGAAATGAATTCCATTCATTGTTTAGTTTCTTGTGAATTTCTTATCAAAGTTCATTAGCAAGTCATGTAAATTTTTTGTTGATTAATTGTAAAGTTGTTGAGCCTTTGAAAAACTGTTGTTTTCATGGCCAGTTGGAAGGGAAATCACGAAACTTCGCAGAAAGAAAAAAAAACTTGTTCGAAGTTGAAAGTAACATATGTTTTCTTCTACGCTTGCGATGCTTATCAGATAAGTGACGCTGACGTTGACGTTGCCTCTTGAGTTGGGAAGTAGTACAACTAACAGTAGCAGCTACAGCAATGCAAAAATGTTCTAAAAATGAAAACGAATCGAATGCGATAAGATGCAATCAACAACAAAAATATTAACTAGGGGCAGACCTATTGAAATTGTGGGTGTAAAAACTAAAACACACACACATACACAAAACTCGCTTTTATCTCTGGAATGGAGAAGAATCGATGGATCGATCGATCGATCGATCGTTGTCGTCATCATCGTCATCGCCGCATGTCGATTTGGTGATAATTATAATTAACGTTCAATATTGTGCTCGATCGTCCAGCTAATGTGTTAATCCTCCTCCCCGTGCTTCAATATTTCATTGTACATTTTGCACACGACCAAGTTTAACATTTTGCGGAAATGTTGTTTGACAGCCAAATTGTTTAACTTCCGTTACTCATTATCAATTTCTAGAAAGTTGCAAAACTTGATTGCAGCCACAATATCAAGCAATAATGCGAAAACTTTACAGACTTTATTTAAGGAGTGTCCTGAAAAAGGATTAATTTTGAGTTCTATTTTTTTTTATTATATTAAATCTAGTATTTAATATTACATTTAATAGAGAAGAGAGTACTGGCTGCTGGGGCCTTGAGTTTTAACTTTTGGTTTCTTACTTAAATTAGGAATAAATTCCAGAAGGAAAAATTACAAAAATTAAGAATAAATTCCGGAAGAAATTCATTTCTATTGTAAACTTTTGTTTTTTTGAATGAAGAATAAATTCGGAAATAATTATAGAATTTGAATGTTAAACATTACTCATAAAAGTTTTAGTTTAAGAAAATTTAAATTTCGACCATTTTGTTTTTTAAATATGAAATTAGAATAATCCTTATTCGATTTTTATAATACAAGTTGTGTATTGTATTTAAATAACACTTAATATAAATTCTTTTCTATTTATGAAAAAAGTGCTATATCAAAAATCCTATTTAACAACTCTTAAAAGCATTTCTTTTCTAATTATGAAAAAAGTGTTATTTCAGAAATCTTTTTTATTCTTTATTTTTTAATAAATTGAATCGTTGCAGTTTCTGTTTATTTAAATCGTCATTAAATTGAAAATGAAAAGTGTAGCAGCTTCGATAAAAATTCAAGTTCAATTTTGTGAAAAGTTCGCTTTTCGTAATTAACTTCATTGAGTTGAGTTCATGATTAAAGTGCTGCTATCAACTGCAGTGATTCAGTCGAAGCAATTAATATTGGGGTCGCTCTCTGCATCAGCGTAGGCGAAGCGGACTCTCTTCAAAACAAGTTGGCAGCCCCATCGCCATCTCACTCAGTAGCCAAGATCGATGACCCGTTCAATGCAACGAAAGTTTGCTATTCATCACTCTTCTCTATTATCATCTTCGCATTCGCTGCTGTTGTGATTCAGCGCACTTTAATTGCTTTCTGGGGAATCTTTTTCATTCTCTCTCCCTCTCTCTCTCTCTCTCTCGGTCTTCGCCCCTTTTTGAACACTTGCAAATTAGCTGGTAATTTTCTGCTCTTCTTATCGGCAATGCAACGACACGCAAATAACATTCTTGTTAGAGCAGATAAATAGTTGTCACAACTAACTACAGTAATGAGTGTGTTAGTATGTGTGTACTTATCTAGATAAGACGATAATTTATCGTCGAGTCATTCAACTCTGGGCGTGGTAACCCAACTAACGGCGAATGCCCCTGAAAATGCTTCAAGTTTCTTTCATTTTTTTTGGCTGGTTGGTTGCCTGGCTTGACTGGGGGAACATGTTAATCAAAGGCTACAATGCCGTTCACATAACATCGATGACAACCAAAATGACAGTCACAACAATGTTGAGTACAACAAAAACAATGCTCACGTATCTTATCGATAAGTTACAACAACAACAGAAAGCAACATCGAGAAGAAGAAGCACTGCAATGCAAACTAGGCAAAGCTTCTGGGCTTTTGGCGGCGTCAAGTTCAACAGCCCACACACACACACACACACACACGCATATACAAACACACGCACGCACGTACGCACGCACACATGATCACACACGCAGTGCTGTAGTAAGCTCATTGCAATTGAAATTTGAGCTGTGTCATTAGCGAACTTTGCGTTTTGCATGCAGTTTCGTCGGTCCAGACGATGGTAGTTAGAGAAGGGGTCGGTGGGGAAGGGGGGAAGTCGGTTGGCAACCGGCAGCTCCAGTTTGCAATTGAAATGGAACCGGTCTCGTAGCGCAATAAATAACGAACAAGGAACGAAGAAAAAAAAAAACAAAATAGAGTGAAAGAAATTAAAAATAGCTGAAAGCCAGCTAAAATACTTACGCGCTTATGCGCTCCAATTCCAATTGCCCGACTCGAGGCAAAAATAAAAGCTTAACAGACTTGTGCGTACAGGCGTGGCCATAAAAGTGATAACACTACAGTGTTGGCTGAGTGATGAAATCGCTCAGCAACAATAACAATCTCAATAGCCATGTGCAATAATATATATGCTATTAATCTCTGGCAATCAGCAGCAACATTTGTTTATCACTTTTATTGTTTCGATTTATTATGAGGCAAAGGCATTTCAAATTGGATTATATTTATTTCATAACTAGAAAGAAAGTTTGAATACAAAAATAGTTCTCGTTCGTTTTAGTCATCTCTATTCAAATGATGAAATTAATTATTCATATTCCAGAACAAGTCGCCGCTAATTCCCCCTTTTTATGAGTTGTGAACAACCATTTTTAATCTACTTTGTCTCGAAGTCTGTATACGCGACATATGTTTGGCTAATCTAATCTGTTCTTTCTTTCCGACTCCAACTAACATTTACAGCTCGTAATTATTTTCACGTTTTCACTTATTCCACAAACATTTGTGGCAAATAAGTTTAGCCCAATTTTCCTGATAAGTTTAATCAACTTTCGGGCTGTGATTAAAGCACTGAGAGAGCTTTTGTCCGGTGCAGATTAGATTAAGCTTAATTTAAGGCGTCGCATAAAAAGTTTACTCAACTGTGACATCAATCAATCGATTAATCAGCAGCTTAAAACAAATCTTTAAAGTAAACCATTTGAAAACTTGTTAAATTAATGAAAAGAGATGTAAGGAACATAATTTTTTAAGAAAAAACATGACTAAAGAAATCACTTTATTTATTATATTAGCTGAATTTGAGGTGTGACATCAATCAATCAATCAGCAGCTTAAAACAAATTTTTAAAACAAATACATAATTTGAAAACTGATTAAATTAAAGAAAAGCAATGTAAGAAAGATAATTAGAGGAAAAACATAAATAAATAAATCACTTAATTTATTATATTCGCTTTGTAATTTGGCTAAATTGCACAATAGATTTGCTTAAATTATAGATTAAAGAAAATCGTAGTGGGTAAATAAAATAAATCCAAAAATTGCAGCTGTGAACATTGAAATAGCAGTGCTTATGACCTACCTTTAAAATTGAAAAATACTATACTAAACACACCTTCGAGATAAAATTGTATATAATAGTGGAAATATGTTTTTTATCCCTTACATTACCCTAAGAATGTTTTGACTTCCCATTGAATTAGCATAGCCTCTTTAACGTTCTATTTACCGGTTATAAAAAGCAAAAAGAAGTCGTTTCTTTTCTGTAATCAGCAAGTTTCGATCTCAAGTTTGAGTTTCACTTGTGGCACGTGACTTTGCGCACAGCATGCCACTTATTATGGACGCCAGTGTACCGGACTACATACTTGCTGCTTTTATTAATACTGCAACTTTCTCCCCTTCTTCTATGCTTGACAGGCAAATTCCGATACATCACGGAGGAGACGGGACCACGAAGCATCTGCGAGGCCATCGAGGCGCTGGGATTCCAGGCGAAGCTGCTCAGCGGCAGGGATAAGATGGCCCACAACTATCTGGAGCACAAGGAGGAGATACGTAAGTGGCGCAACGCCTTCCTCGTCTCGCTGATCTTCGGTGGTCCCTGCATGGTGGCCATGATCTACTTCATGCTCGAGATGAGCGACAAGGGACACGCGAATATGTGTTGCCTCGTTCCTGGGCTCTCGATGGAGAATCTGGTGATGTTCCTGCTCTCGACACCGGTGCAATTCTTTGGCGGCTATCACTTCTATGTGCAATCGTATCGCGCCATCAAGCATGGCACCACCAACATGGATGTTCTCATCTCGATGGTCACCACCATTTCGTATGTTTACTCCGTCGCCGTGGTCATCGCAGCTGTGCTCATGGAGCAGAACAGCTCACCGTTGACGTTCTTCGATACGCCGCCGATGCTGTTGATCTTCATCTCGCTGGGACGTTGGCTGGAGCACATTGCCAAGGGCAAGACATCGGAGGCGTTGTCCAAGCTTCTCTCACTGAAGGCAGCCGATGCGCTGTTGGTGGAAATCTCGCCGGACTTTGACATCATCAGTGAGAAGATCATCTCGGTGGATTATGTGCAACGTGGCGACATCCTCAAGGTGATCCCAGGCGCCAAGGTGCCAGTGGATGGCAAAGTCCTCTACGGTCATTCCAGTTGCGATGAATCCCTCATCACCGGCGAATCGATGCCGGTGGCAAAGCGCAAAGGCGCCGTCGTCATCGGCGGTTCCATCAATCGCAACGGCGTGCTCCTCGTCGAGGCAACGCACACCGGCGAGAACACAACTCTCGCTCAGATTGTTCGTCTCGTCGAGGAGGCTCAGACCTCGAAGGCTCCCATCCAACAGCTCGCGGATCGCATTGCCGGCTACTTTGTGCCCTTCGTGGTCGCCATCTCGAGTGTCACGCTGATTGGCTGGATCATTGCGGGCTTTGTCAATCCGGATCTTGTGCCCGTGGCCATGGAGCATAAGATGCACATGGATCGCAACACGATTGTCATTAGCTATGCCTTCAAGTGTGCCCTCAGTGTGCTCGCCATTGCCTGTCCCTGTGCCTTGGGTCTGGCCACGCCCACCGCCGTCATGGTGGCCACTGGCACGGGGGCAACCAATGGAGTGCTGGTCAAAGGTGCCACCGCCCTGGAAAATGCCCACAAGGTGAGTTCGGACGGTGCTTTGACAACTATTACGGACGCCAGTGTAGCACAGAGTTGTATTTTTTAGTGAAGTTGAAAATTTCGATCTGGTGTTTAAATTATTCAAAAGTTTTTTATTTTAGTTTAAATTTAATGTAATTTTAAAATTACAAAATCAACATTCCGAAAGTAGTCTTTGATTTTAATGAAAATTTCTTGTTTTAGTTAAAATTTAATGTCATTTAAATTAAAACACAATTTTTTGTTTTGGTTTAAATTTAATGTAATTTTATAATTACAAACTCAAAATTTCAAAAGTTTTCTTTGAATTTTTTAAAATTTATTGTTTTAGTTTAAGTTTAATGAAAATTTGTAAGGAGAGTTTATTTTTGAAAACTACATTTTAAATGGAAGTTTTAGTATGTTTATATACCCACTACTCATAGGATAGAATGATATTATAACTCTGTGCATCCACCAAATGTATGTAACAGGCAGAAAGAGGCATCTCTGACCCCATGTAGTATATATAATATATATTTAAGAAATAATTTTGTATGACGAAAAACGCCTCCTGTAAATGGGTTTTAGCTGCTTTGGCTGACAATATGGTATATTTTATACTATATGGTATATTTTGTATTCTATGGTATATTTTTTACAATATACTGTATAGTATAATTTGTTCTATATGGTATATTTTGTACTGTGTGGTATTTTTTGTACTATATGGTATATTTTGTATAATATACTGTATGGTTAAATTTGTTCTATATGGTATATTTTGTACTGTATGGTAGAATTGTGTACTGTATGGTATATTTTGTACTGTTTTTGTATATTTTGTTCTCTGTGGTATAGTTTGTACTCCATGGTATACTTTGTACTATATAGTATATTTTGTACTGAGTGGTATTTTTTTTAGTATAAGCGAATTTAATCTCTGATAATTTTTAATTGCCTTTAAATTTGTATAAATTCCCCGAATGACCTCTACTCTTTCCACCTTTCTTCTTCAACAGGTCAAGACTGTGGTCTTCGACAAGACGGGCACCATCACGCATGGCACACCGATGACCAGCCGGGTGACGCTCTTTGTGCCGCCGCAGATCTGCAGTTTGGCACGGGCTCTCACCATCATTGGGGCTGCGGAGCAGAACAGCGAGCATCCGATTGCCTCGGCGATTGTGCACTTTGCGAAGGACATGCTGAACGTGCAGACGAGCTTCGGGAAGAGCGACAACTTCCAGGCGGTGCCGGGATGTGGAATACGCGCCACCGTCTCCAACTATGAGCAGGCGTTGCGACAGGCGTGCAACGCGGAGCGTATCATCAACTACGAGAACAAATGGCGTACGAATCCACAGACTGCGGTGGCCATCGACAATGGGGCGAGCATCGATCAGCTGCCGCAGTTGCCGCACAAGATCATCGAGCAGCAGCTGCTCGCCCTGGATGGCGCCCTGGAGGAGGAGCAAAAGCTACAGCAGCAGCAGCAACAACAGGAGCAACCGTTGATCGATGGCCCCGAGATTCGGGTGCTCATCGGGAATCGCGAGTGGATGCAACGCAATGGCATCGAGGTGCCGCTCGAGATTAGCGACTGCATGACGCGCGAGGAGCAAAAGGGACACACGGCTGTGCTCTGTGCCCTCAACGAGCAGCTGGTGTGCATGTTTGCCGTCGCCGACATGGTCAAGCCGGAGGCCCATCTCGCTGTCTACACGCTCAAGAAGATGGGCATCGATGTGGTGCTGCTAACGGGCGACAACAAGCACACCGCAGCGAGCATAGCAAGAGAGGTTCGTATGCTTTACTAAACTAGATATTTTACTCAGTTTCACACTAGTTTTCAATGTGACCGTTTTCAGTTTGTGGGCTGCCAACTTGGTTTTCGAAAGTTGCAGTTGTTTTGAAAAGAAAAGCTACTTTTATTCGCCAATTTCTTCTACGTAACAATCTTCTTGTCAAGTATGCCACATTATTTTTGTGGACTGCCAACTTGTCTTAAAATGTAATTCACCAACTTTTCAGTTATACTCTTCTTTCCAATAGTATCTCTTATGAATGTTTCTATTCATTATTGCCACTTATTAAAGTATTTCTTTAGCTCAGACTCTTTGTCAGTTGGACCATAAAAGCTGTCAACTCGGCTTTTAAAGTAATTCTCTCAATTCGCAACGCTATTGTTAATCAATTTGCAAAACTATCACTTATTAGTTGATTATTTAAGTGTGTTAACTACAACTTGTCAGTTATTCCGCATTATTTTTGTGGGCTGCCAACTTGTCACTTGTTTTTTATAGTCATTTACTCAACTCGCAACTATAATACTGTCACGTATTGGTTAGTTATTAATAGAGTTCCTTAACTCCGACTTTTTGTCAGTTATGCCGTATTAGCTTCGAGGGCTGCTAACTTGTTTTTTATAGTAATTTACTCAACTCGCAACTCTATTTACAATACTGTCACCTATTGGTTAGTTATTAATAGAGTTCTTTAACTCCGACTTTTTTTCAGTTATGCCTTATTAGTTGTGTAGGCTGTCAACTCGGCAGTTAAAGTAATTCACTCAATTCACAATTCTATTCTATGTAAGTGTACTTTTTTAGGTTGTCTTGTAACACAATTCAATTATTCAATAACAACAACTCCCACTTGTTAATTATACCGTATTAATTTTGTGAACTGTCAACTTGTTTCTTATAGTAATTCACTCAATTTGCAACTCTATCGTTCGGTAATCAATTTGTAATACAACTAGTTATTAGTGGTTATTCAAAAGTGTCTTCAACTCCAAATAGTCAGCTATGCCGTATTATTTTTAAGGGCTGTCAACTTGTTGTTTATTGTAATTCACTTAAATTACAACTCTGTTCTTTGTTAATCCACTTTTTACTTCAGCAGATTTAATGTAATTTGCAATACAATCACCTACTGGTTAATTAGTTCTGCCGTTTTATTTATGTGGGCTGCCAACTTGTTGTTCATAGTAATTCACTTAAATTACAACTCTGTTCTTTGTTAATCCACTTTTTACTTCAGCAGATTTCATCTAATTTTCAATACAATCACCTACTCGTTAATTAGTTCTGCCGTTTTAGTTATGTGGGCTGCCAACTTGTTGTTCATAGTAATTCACTTAAATTGCGCTCTTTCACCTAACCATCAACACTTATTAATCGATGTTCCTTTCCATTTACTTGCCAGGTGGGCATTCGCACTGTGTACGCCGAGGTGCTGCCATCGCACAAGGTGGCCAAGATCCAGCGCATCCAGCAGCGTGGCATCCGCGTCGCGATGGTCGGCGATGGCGTCAACGACAGCCCAGCGTTGGCCCAGGCCGATGTGGGGATCACGATTGCGGCTGGAACCGATGTCGCTGCTGAGGCCGCTGACATTGTGCTGATGCGGAACGATCTTCTCGATGTTGTCGCCTGTCTCGATCTCTCGCGTTGCACTGTGCGTCGCATACGCTACAATTTCCTGTTCGCCAGCATGTACAATTTGCTTGGGATTCCTTTGGCCAGCGGATTGTTTGCGCCCTTCGGTTTCACGCTCCAGCCGTGGATGGCATCGGTGGCGATGGCTGCGAGTTCGGTGAGCGTTGTTTGCTCCTCGCTGCTGCTGAAGATGTATCGCAAACCGACGGCGAAGACGTTACGCACCGCCGAATATGAGACACAATTGGCCGCGGAGCGAGCTCGACGCCATGGCTCCGAGTCGGAGATGGACAAGTTGTCGCTGCATCGCGGCCTCGACGATCTGCCCGATGTGATGAATGGCAAACGCTTGACGTACAAGCGATCGAACACTTCGCTGATTTCACGCATCTTCAGCAACACGAATGACAATGACAAGCATGAGGAGGGACTCCTGCAGGATTGCTCCAATGAACGGACGCCACGCATCCTGCAGAGCAATCAACGTTATCTCAGCGACACCACGGAGCTGCAGAAGCTCTAAAGAAAAACAAAAACACGCGCGACCAAAATTCTTTACAGTGAATTAAATTAGAAATATGCAAACTACAAATTACAACTAACAAGTAATAAATAATGCTATAATCTTAACGTGTAATTGTAACTGTAAATGTGTATAAAATGCGATTATGAAAATCGCAACAAACGAGACAAACCCCCAAAAAGAACAATAACAATTACTTTAGTTTATTTTTTTTTTTTGTGACTTTCCTTCCCATTTTTTTTGTTTGTTTGTTATATATTATTCCTTCCTATTTTTTATATATGTATGTTTTTGTTAAGAATTCTTGATTATAGTTAAGTTCACTGTGAAATCATAGAACAAAGTATACAAAAACCAAAAAAAAAACAACAATTAACAAAACAAGCTAAGCTATTGACTATTGTTACTTATTCTTAGTGCAATGAATAAAACAAACAAAAGAGTGCAACAAATCAGCTTAAGTACATAATTACACTCTGATCTGATTCCATATCGGTTTCAACACATCCAAACACAAAAACACACACACACACAGATATTGTTAAATTATTGTTGAACAAAGGCGCGTATTGTTGTATAAATCCATATTATACTGTTTATTACAATGCGCCACTTTAAATCTGATTCGAGAATCGAGCACAAATTATGATATGAGAATGAAACTGATACTGAAAAAAAAAAAGCTGATACATTTTTTTTTGATAAACAAAAACGAGTACATTTATATTTATATACTATATATACATATTATACAGATTTGTACAGCTTATTTACATATATATATATATATATATATATATATATTGTATGTATATAAATAATGTGCATACTTCGAGAGAGTATGAATAAAACAAAGTGATGAGATCCCATGCCAGCAAAACACATAATTCTATTATTTAAGGGACATGGATAAACAGCATATATAGAAGTATATAGTGAACATCTGGGGTTCTTTAAGTCGAACAACTTTAAAACTGAATGGAATATCTTGGCAATTTGAAATTCTTGAATGTCGATTGCTTCAGAATTGTAACTGAAGTACCAGGCGAACAGCAATCTGCAGCAAGTGGTAAACTTAAATCGAAAACTTGCAGAACTTCGATTCTAAGGTCTACAATAATCCTGGATATTTTGGAAATTCTTGGAATGCAAAAATGCACATATAGATCTTAGCTGAAATACCAGGCAAACAGCATACCGCAGTAAGTATCAAATTTGAAAGTGAATGAACGTTAAATTGAAATGCGTGGAGAGTTCGTTAAATATTTCTTTTTCATTTGGAACTTTGAATAACAATTTCTTATATAGCTCCAGTCAAGCCAAAATCATAGCTGAAATACTAGGCGAACAGCAATTCACAGCAAGTGATAACCTTAAATACGAATTCTGAATGGAATGAGAAAATTTAAGCAATTATGATTCTAAGGGTTACCAAAATGCTGAATAAATTGCTCTAGAATTTTTGTTGAAATACCAGGCGAACAGAAATTTACTGCAAAAATCTTGCAGCGTTTGGTGAATTTGTGAATTGGTGAATTTCTACTACCATTTGGAATTTTGTACTCATTGGTAATGTGGAGCTTCATATATCTACAGCCAAGCCAGAGTCCATGCTGAAATACTAAGCGAACAGACTTCCGCAGCAAGTAAATTTAAGTGTAGCATGAGAAAACTTTTATAATTTGAAGTAAATCTGGAAATTTTGAGCTTTGAATAACAATGCTAATATAGTTCAAACCATGCCAAAATCATAGCTGGAGTACCAGGAGAACAGAATTCCGCTGCAAGTGATTAATTTTAAAACTCTTGGGAGGGTTCCTTAAATGTGTACAAAAATTTTGTAAACCTTGATAGCTCGGAACTAATATATATATAATATATTATATGTACATTGCTGAAATACTAGGCGAACAGAATTCCGTAGCAAGTGACAAAGTACAAACAGGAATGTGAATTTCTTACTCTACAGTTTTACCATGAGAACAAGTTTCAATTTTTTAATTTAACTTATTTTTTTTTATTTATTTTTGTAATTTTATGCCTATGAAGTAACATGGTGATTGCGATTTTGCTGGATTATTGCTTCATTTCAGACCTGATAATATCATTATGTGCTAAGTCTATTAACTGAGATCTAAAAGTATTATAAAAACTGTTGATGGTTGATTTAATGTTTTTGATTTATTCAACGGATTTCGTTAAGCTGTTAGTTTGATTTCAATGTTCGTCAGTTACACAAATTGCTTTGATTTTGGCGATGCAATTACAAGTGAACAATGTCAAGAGTGTGTTTGTGATTTAATTTTTCTTTTTCTTTTTTTTTTTTTGTGTGTGTGGAGTGTTAGCACTAAGAATTTAAACACTCGGTGCAACGACTTGATCTATGATTAATGTTGAATTTTTTGTGGTGGTTAAATAATTTGGATTCGTCGTTAAGGGTGGAGAGAAGCTCCTCACGTGCTCTTCAGCGCATCCTCAATGATCTTTGGACGCTTGGCGGCTTCGTCGGACGCGGCGAGAGTTGCCGGATTTAGGGGATACAGATCGAGATTGGCCTTGAAGTCGGCAATGTCCACAATTGTGGTGGCATCGCCTTCGATGGGCAAAAACGTGACATTCAGCTTGTTGGCCAGCATTTGGAATAGTTCCTCCTCGTCATCCTCCTCCTCCTCTTCTTCCTCATCGTCATCGTCGTCGTCCTCTTCCTGCTCCTTAGCAACCGAATCGGACTTGACATTCCCATCAACAACTTCGCTGTCCTTGGTCTTGTGGCCAATCACCTGAACGGAGATCTTGCGCATGTTTGTGATCTCGTTGTCCAGCAGAAAGGCAATAATTTCACCCTTGGTCAGCGTGTTCAGCACTTCGATCTGTTGACGCCGCCGATCGAACATGTATTCCCCATTGATGATCTCGTTCCAATTGCGTGTGACTTCAGTGTTCAGCGCCATGTCAGCGACCAGCTTGAGCTTGATCAGCGAGTCGCGTGTGTGATCGTAATCCTCCTGTGACATATTCTCAAGGATCTGCATCATATTGTTGCGGAACACCTCGATGCGACTCTCCACATGACTCGCAGCATTTTTCGTCTCCTGCGAATTCACCATTATCGAGTATCCAGCGATGCCGTAATTCATCCGCACCGTCGCGGTCACATGATAGCCGAGCTGCTCCTTGGTGCGCAACTGATTGAACAGCGGCTCCTCCACGAACATCATCAGCAGATCGAGTATGCACTCGAGTCGGACCGTGTTCGGTCCCAGTTGATAGAAGTTCGTGATCACAGTGTTTGTGTCCTGCTCGTTGAGCGCATGACAGCGTATATAGTGCGCTCCTTGCGGCAACTGCACTGTCCGATCCTCGATGTATTTGCGCTCCTGGATCGCCTTGCAGCCGAGGAGTGTGAGCAGCGTGTTCATCACATTGTGCGCCGACTCCTCGGTGTAGTTGCCCTGCACCAAACCCTGCACGTACAATTGCTGCGGAAACAGTGTGGCAAACTCCTTCAGATCCTTCAGTGTGATGTCGTTAAGGCTCTTGTACTTGTCGATCATCAGCCAGCGTATGTGCTCCAGCACGCACAGGCGAACGTCCCTAAAAAAGAAGAGTGGGGTAATTTTTTTTTAAATTGAATAGCATTCTTAAACATAATGTGAAACAAGAAAGAAAGTCAAGTGTGCTCGACTGTGAATACCCGCTACTCATTTTGAATGAAAGCAAATCAGTGCGGTATTATTCTTAAAATATACCAGAAAAATATACCGCAAAATTCCTAAGAATATACTAGATTTAAACAAGTAAGAAAGCCACTGTGTCGAGAGTGCTCTTTTAAAATATACCGCAAAAAATACTATAACGAAGGTAATATACATTAAGTGCTTGATTCAAAATATACCATAGAGTGCAAAATATACTAGATTGTCAGCCAAAGCTACTAAAACTCGTAGTAGTAAATAACTTCTATAATTATTGTGTGAATGCAATCAAATTAACAACATAAAAACTATAGTTATTATTGTTTGTACTAAATTCGGGACTTTAACATACCATCCAAATCACGGTTGTTCTTCGAATTTTAGTTGATTTGAAACAAAGTTGATGATGTTCAAACATAAAAAAATGCTATAAATAATAAACTAGAATTATAGGCTCTGAGATTTAGGTGTTCATACGGACGGACAGACAGACAGACGGACGGACATGGCTATAACGTCTCAGCTGATCAAGAATATACTTTACAGATTCGGAGATGTCTCTTAAGCTGTTAAAATACCCGTTTACCGTATGAGCAGTGGGTATAAAAATTATGAGTAATATCTTCGTTAATAGCGTCATTTGCATTGTAAATTTAAAAACTATAAAAATCTAAGCTACATATGTATATCTAACATAGTTAAAGCTGTGCTTTGCCTTGCACCTGGTTAATAATTGACAATTTGAAATGAGCGTGCATTAATGAGTTGTGATTACTCATCTCGACATGTAAATGAGGCAAGATAATCATAAACATTTTCACTTGAACTGATGCAATTGCCAACTTCATAGCAAAGAGCTTATGTCATCGTTAAGCTGGCAAGCAAGTTGGCAGCTCTGCTCACCTGTTAAGTTGGCGTGGCTTGATCAGAGTGTTGAAATAACTCTTGCGCTGATCCTTGACAAATGTCTCGAGCATGTCCTCATTGAGCGTGGAGCTCACCGTGACCATGGCCTGAGCAATCGATTCGACCAGCAAATGTAGTTTCTCGTTGTAGCCGCGCACCTGAAGAGTCAGTCCCTTCTCGCTTACGTTGAACGTGTAGCTGAAGCCTGCGCTGGTGGCCGGATAAAGTTCCTCGCTCACATGGAATTTGACTAGCTCCTCGTATAAACCACACATGGCATCGCTTAAAAAGAGAGAGAGAGAGAGAGAGAGAGAGATTAGCATAGAAATGAGAGAGAAAAGAGACTTGTTTACTTTTTGGCATTCTTGCGCTGCAGCGGTGAGATGAAGAAGAATGTCATAAACGCCTCGGGCAGATCGTATTTATCATCGGCACGGAACCACAGTTCACAGATCTCGTTCTGCAGCAGCTTTTTGGGGGCTTCGGGCACTTCGGGTTTGCCGTTCTTATGCCAGAAGAGCGTAAAGTCCTCGACGACAAAGCGATTCGGTTCGGGCAAAAACAAATCCGGCAACGACTTGGAATTGGCGTCTTTCCACAACTGTTGCCACTTCTCAGGCATGGGAATGCTTGTGTATTCGGTGCCAAACCATTTCTCCTGCTTGTCATACACCAGATCCTCGTACTTGCGAGCGGTGAACATCAGATTGAATTTGAACTCATTGAGGTGGTTGATTAACTCGGCGAGATGCGCCTCATTGTACTCGTAGTAGAGCTCCTTGCCGGTCAGCACATCCTTGGGCGGAAAGTATTTGCTATTGATCACCAGATCCTGTACATTATCCATGGCCGGTCGCTGGGATTGAAAGCGAAAACCTGTTGCCTCGATGCCCTGCTGTTCGTCGTAGATGACACGCAAATCCTTTGGATTGGCATCGGCCACAACCTTGACGTAGGCAAAGGTGGCGGCGAGCACCTCATCGATGTGCTTGAATCCCTCGTCCGTCAGATAGATGCAGACATTGAAGAGACTGTACATGGAATTCAAATCGAAGCCGTTGTCATCGATCCCAGCGACCAGCTCCAAGGCCCACAGCTTGCGACGCAGATAGGCGCAGAGGCTGCCGCGTCCCTCGTAGCCAAATATGAAGGAGAGGAACTGATCCGGCTTGCTGCGATAGTACTGACGCACACTGGGCAGCACCCAGGTCAGCTCCACCTTGCACACGTTCTCCACGGGCCGCACGAAAAACGCATGCTGGTGGAACTCGGGACGAAAGGCCTCGCGGTAATTGAATTGACTGAGATCCGGAGCACGCACCGTGTTGCTGGGTATATCGGCGAAATGACGCACCACCAACGTCTCCAGCTCCTCGATGGGGAGGCGTGCCTGCAGGCACAAATACATGCGATTGGCTGCGTAATGATCGCGTCGTATTTCGTGCAGCACCTTGTGCAGCACATCGTCATCGACATTCTCCTTGAGGGTCTTCATGTTGCCCCAGGCGAAGGTGGCATGGGGATAGCCATCGGTGGCCAGGCTGGCCAGCAGCTGGTCGCGACGTGTCTCATCCTCGAGCACGATCTGCTGGAACTCGGAGTCGACAGCGCAGCGTTCACGTTGCATTGCCTCCTGCTTCATCAGCGGATGCTTCATGAGTGCGGTAAAGTAATCCAAACTGGAATCCAAGTGCTTCTCGGCCACCTCGAAATAGAAAAGCGTATCCTCGCAATCGGTCATTGCGTTGTCGAAGCCGCCGCACTTCTTGATGTGCGCATCAAAGATATTCTCCTCGGGATACTTCTCCGAGCCCATGAAGATCATGTGCTCGAGGAAATGTGCCAGACCCTGGTATTGTCGTGGCTCAGCAAAGGAGCCATAGTCAATCATGATGGCACACGCGGCCAGCTTCTCATCGCCCACCTCGCTGTCCGAATCGGATTCGCTGTTGCCACTGCCCGAGCTGGACGATGTGCTCTCACTGGAGCTGTCGCTGGTCTCCGTTTCCGCGGATGTTTCTTCTGTTTCGCCGCCCACCGAGGATTCCGAGCTGGTGAAGCCGTCGTGTGGCATCGGACTTGGGTCCGAGACGATCAAAGCGTGCAAGCCATTGGAAAGCAGCAGAGACCTAGTAAGGTTTAACAGATTTAATTATTTAATTCGATGTACAGAATTTAAATAATTTGCAAAACAAGAAAATAGGATTTGCAAACTTTGCTTAAATCCATTTAAAATTCAATTTGTCCACAGCTTTAAAAGACCACGCCATCTAATTCCACTGCTGGGCACCTACGTTGTCCGCATATCAAATACTATTGGGTAGCTTATTGCTGGAAATCATTTAGGCTTCGCTTCAAGCTTATTAAGCTGCATCCGCATGACAAATTGTTCTTGTTGTCATAGAATTGATCAACAAAAATGCGAATTAAACTTCCACAAAGACATACAAAACAGAAACAAAGTGACCTAGATTGTAACTGCATGCAAGCTGTTTGTGTTATCCATGCATGTGGTAAGGAAAGTGGGACAGAAGGAACCACAACTTACTTGTAAATTTTTTTATCCGTCTCTGACTTATCAGGCGTATCCAAATATTTCACTTGTTCGGACATTGCGGTCTTCTTTATGTTGTTGTTGTTGTTGATGATGGTTGGTGGTAGAATTAGTTTGTGGCTTGTGTGTCGTCGCTTTGCGTTGTAACGAGCGCTTTGGCCGATCGAACGCGAATGTTGCAAAAAATAATGACACTGGAAATTTATTGCGAATTTCGTTGTTGATGCTGCCGGCAGTGCTGATGATAGGCAAAGTGTGAAGCATCGACTGCTTTGTGGGCCCCAGAGCATTCACAGTGCTAGCGTTAGAGAAGTAGGTCTTTGTTTAGTTATTGTTATATTTTTGTTTATTTCATTTAAAAAACGCGTCTACCTCACTCAAATCGTATGCCGCGTGGTCACCGGCGGAATTATATCTCTATGCGGCGGTGTTGACAAGCAAATTAATTTATCCAATACGATTGTCGATAAATGTGCCTATCGATTGCCAGTCGCAATTAGGAAACACTAATGGCCACAACAAACAATTATAAAAAAAAGGAGTGTAAATTGCTATGCAATTGCAATACTGATTTTTAAAAATTATTCTGCTTACATTTTTGAATGATTTTCATTGCTCACTTATTTACAATTTAGTCGTTAAAGTTTTGTTTACATTGTGGTCACCTGTTTTTCGTCAGAGCGGTCACACTCAAAGCTTACCGCAGCGCAATTTTTGGATATGGAAGCAGCAAAACGAGACTCCATTAAATGTTAAAAAAATACTGAGTGACCATGGAAATGGGGCAAATCATCGATTGTGTGTGTTGTGTGCTTCGGAAAAATAACAATAAATATGTGACAAATAATTGTAATTGAAATTGAAAAATTGCGCGCCTTATAAAGTTATCGTTTGTGCAATGTGTAGTGTTGTGCAACCCTGCAGTTGTAGGTATCGAATCAGCTGTTTTGACGCAACACTTGCCAGCACTTGAACCGATAGCGATAACTAATTTTGTGGGACATGCAATGAGTTTGCATATGTGTGCGAGAGTGAGCAATATATATGTGTGCATATGTGTATATTGATGGCGACAACGAAAATAATAAATAAATAAATGCATATATATTGTGTGTGCATGTGTGTGCTGCTGATAGATGATGCACAAAGATGACATATTAATCAACACGTTTGCACGCAAAACACCAGCCGCCACCAACAACACAGCCGAGCGTAGCAACGAAAAAAGAAAGAAGAAAAAAGAGAGGAGAACACACACACGGTAAGCTGATAAACTTATCAAAAATGCGAACGATAATTCTAATTTCAGTTCATTACGTACACACACACATGCATGCGTTATGCTGATGCGCTCATGTGTGTCTCTGTCTCGCTGTCTGGTTGTGTGTGTGTGTGTGTGTCTGTGATCTTTTTTACTTCATGTACACAGTTTTGCAAGCATTGGAGGCGGCGTCAGCCAGGTGCAAATAAAGCGCCCACAACGACAACAGCAACAGCGGCAGCAGCAGCAACATTAACAGCCACAACAACAACAGCTATAACAAGAACAAGAACAACAACGAGTAACGCCAACAACGACAAAAGCAAACCGGAAATAGCAAATAATTGAATATTCAAAGTACGTGCAGCAGCAACAACGACAGCAACGACAATAACAGTAAATTGGCCGTGTTGGAGGGAGAGGCATAAAGACCGCACCGAGGATGGCAACTGGCAGCAATGACATGCCAGACCATCGCAAGCGCAACACCTTCACCAGCTACGTGGCTCCGATGGTGGGCGATCTTCGGGCCACCGCGGACACCAACGAATGGTGCCTGCCCAGCGATCTGCGCGACGTCCATCTGGCCAAGCCGCGCCTGCTCTCCGGCGAGCAGATCGTCGCCTCCGCGCCCGCCTACATGTACTCACCCATAGCGCCCATGGAGAGCAGCAACAGCAGCAACAGCAACAACAGTCCGAACATAACGAACAACAGCAGCAACACAACAAGTCAAAGCAATGGCAACAATGGCAGCGCCAACAGATTGTCCTCGAGCCACAAGGAGGCCAGCTTTGGCCTGCTGAGCGTGACCAACTTTAAGCTGGCCTTTGTGCCGTTGCATGCCCGCAATCTGCTTCCCTCCTCTGCCTCGACGTCCGCTGCCGCAGCTGCCTCCTCGTCGGATCTGTACCAGGAGAACACGTTTCTGGGCCGCAACGAGGTGACGCTCAACAACATCGATCAGCTGTACACGATTGCGGAGCAGGGACGCGCCGCCAGCGCTCTGCAAGCGGCACGCATGGCCAGCAACAGTGGGAGACGCAAGAAACTGGAGCCCGCCAAGCAGCAGCACATCAACGGACGGATCGTGGCCCTGCACATCATCTGCAAGAACTTTCGCCTGCTCAAGTTCGCGTTCCAGCAGCAGGACTCCAAGCTGAGTGACTACGGCAAACTGATTGCCTCCGCCTTGGCCCGCTTCGCCTTTCCCATGCGCCACGATCTGAGCTTCGCGTATGCGTATCGTGAACCCTACTATGCCACGCCCATACCGGGCGTCAGCATGTATGCGAGCAAGAACGATTGGGCCCGCGAGCTGATACGTTGTGGCGCCACCGAGTGGCAAGTGGTGAGCGCCAGCGCAGTGCCGCAGCTGCAGAATCGTCTCCAGGCATGCAAATACACGTTGCCGCCGCACTTTGTCATCCCCAAGGGCTGCGAGGTGGAGCGTTTCCTGCAGCTCTCGCTTGCGTTTTGCGATTCCCGCGCCGCCTTCTGGGTCTACAGCTATGGCAGCGGAGGCGCCTCCCTGGTGCGTCTCGCCGAGCTGCAGCCGGCCTCGCAGCAGGACAATAAACTGGAGAACATTATGCTCGAGCTGGTGAGGAAGTGTGATGAGCGGCGGCAACTGAAGCTTTTGCAGTTGACGGATCAGCTGCCGAGCATCCAAGATGTGCAGCGAGCGTATCAGAAGTTGAGGCGTCTCTGCACACCGGAGACGCCGGAGAAGTTCATGCTGCAGGATGACAAGTATCTGGGGCTGCTGGAGAAGACCAATTGGCTGCTGTATGTGTCGCTGTGTCTGCGGCATGCGAGCGAAGCCGCCGCCACGTTGCGTGCCTCGATCACCTGTGTGCTCCAAGAGTCGAATGGCCGTGATCTCTGCTGTGTGATTAGCAGTCTGACGCAGCTGCTGCTTGATCCCCACTTTCGGAGCATCGATGGCTTTCAGTCGCTGGTGCAAAAGGAGTGGATCGCCCTCGAGCATCCGTTCCAGCGGCGTCTCGGACATGTGTGCGTGGCCAGCGGGGAACAGGCGCCGGACAGCGAACAGAGTCCGGTCTTTTTGCTCTTCCTCGACTGCGTGTGGCAGCTGTTGCAGCAGTTCCCCGATGAGTTCGAGTTCTCGCAAACGTATCTGACCACACTGTGGGACGCCTGCTTTATGCCCATCTTCGACAGCTTTCAGTTCGACAGTCAGGCGCAGCGTGCGGCGGCTGTCAACGAGGCGAAACTTGTGCTCCGTCCCGTCTGGGATTGGGGCGAACAGTTCTCGGACAAGGATAAGCTCTTCTTCAGCAATCCGCTGTATCAGCGACAGCGTGGCGAGCTCACCGCTGCCCAGCAGCATCATCGACGCTCTCTAGCTGTCGGAGGCGGAGCCGGAGGTGGACACAACAACAGTAGATTGCTGGGTGCAGGAGCGGGAGCAACTGCATCACCGTCACGCTACACCATCAATCCGCAGCTGTTTGCAACGCAATCGAGTGTGCCCCAGGATCGATATCTGCAGCCGGCGCATCGCATCCTCGATCTGGCCGTGTGGGAACAGTGCTACTATCGTTGGCTCCCTGTGCTCGATATACGCGGCGGTGGCCAGCCGCAGGTGGATCTCTTTCATCGCCTGCTGTTGAGCAACATTGCCAAGCTGCAGCGTTCGATTGAGCTGCAGAGTTTCGACGAGTTGCCCGATGCCTATTACGATTCCCAGGGAGAGACGCGTCAGCAGCAGCAGCGTCAGGAGGAGGATCCACCTGTGGAGTATGTCGATGGGGTGGAGCGACGTCGCAAGTCGAATCCCGCCACGGCGGCAGCGAATGGACTGCAGCAGGTGGTCAATGGCGGTGGCGGTGCATTGCAGCTATCGACGCTCTCTTCATTCTTTCCATTCGGCAATCCCATTGCCGGCGATGCGCCCCACGAGCTCTACGACATTCTGAGCAGCAGCAGCGAACTGCTGTTGGACACCTCTTCCATGCTGGACAAGTCCTCGATTGTCTGATTTTTGTTTCTACTCTACTCGTTACTCGTCACTCTCCACTCGCTACTCGCTACTCGTTTCGTGTGTGCGTGGCGAGTTCTCGTTTCATTTGTCAAAAGCTGAACTTTAGAAGTATTACAAATTTACTTTTTTTTATACATATATACATACTATATATATATTTTGTATATGGATATGTTGTATATTTTGGGCATATCACGTTTAACAACTTTTTATTATTTGTTTAACTAATAGGCAAGTTTATCGCATAAGACTTTATATATTTTTTTTTCTCGTCTGTTGTTTTCTATATGTATGTAACTACTATACCTATATTTTTCCATGAATTAATTAAACTATTACAACAACAACAGCAACGACGGTAAAAATGTTATGTGCAAGAAATTACATTAGCTTATGTAAAACAAAAAGCAGCAACAGCAACACCAGCTAAATCAACATGTATTATATTATATGTAATATTTAATAATAAAAACACACATTGTAAAAAACAGGAATATTGAAAAAGTGTTTTTTTTTTGTTTATAACTTATTTCTAAACACTAGCAACTTGATTTAATCATAAAATTTGTGATTGCAATAATTAAAATTAAATATGAATTTAAAAGTTACAAGGTATTGAATTGTCTAATCATTAAACAAAAGTTTTAATATGCTAATTATTTGATTTTTTTTAATTAAACTAAAAAAAAATTATTTTCATTATTATTTTATTATTTTTATTTTATTAATATTATTATTTTATTATTTATTATTACATTATTGCATATTATTTCACATACTCATGCAAATTGTTGCTTTCTATTATTAAAAATTCGAATTATTACAGTTGCTGGTCAAATCTAACACCGCTGCTCATCTCAGGGTTGAGCTTGTAAGCGCTGCTCATCGAAGAGTTAACAACCCACACAGCAAGACAAACTGAAATAGCAATGGTAAGTGCGTCAGGTTCAACTGCATCTCTCGCTCGCTCTCAACTATAAATAGCATAACGTGGGAGGAAAAGGGAGCAACAACAACCACAGCCGGATGAAGCAAAGCTAACGGCGCTTCTCGTAGTTAAAATAAAGTGTGCGTAAACGGCAAATGAAAAAGCTAAAAATGCAACGGTTAATGTGCAAGCTCAACTCTGGAAGCAGTTCTTCTGCTCTCCTCAGTCGGTGAATAGTAGAAATGGAGCAGAATGATGCAAGTGGAGCAACTAATACAAGTGCCGCCTCTGTCGGACCACCACGACCACGCCTTCGTAGTCGAGCCCCGCCAATGCCCCCCGATGAAGTGATACGCAAATCGATTGCACGCAGCCTCACGCAAATTGTGGTAAATATGCGAAATGCCGACGGGCAGCGAAAATGTCTCGAGCTTTTGCAGGCGGAGGGCAACGACAACGTGGAGGGGAAACTGCTGGAACATTTGCAGCACATTGATGATGCTGGACAACGCAAGCAGAAGCAGACGAAGAAGAAGCAGAAGGAGAATACACCGAAAACATAAACGTAATTCATATTTCATTAATATTAATAAAAAAACACATTGCATTTAACAATTAATTTGTTTGGTAAAGTCTCGCATTTACTTCTTGTTCTTTGCATCCTGTTCGTCCTTCGCCTGCTGCGCCTTAAGCAGCTCCGAAACGATGCCCGCCTTTTGCAGCTCCTCGATAAGATCGCCGCTTTGATGCATCTGCAGCAAAATGTCGCAGCCGCCGACAAATTCGCCATTAATAAAGACCTGCGGTATGGTCGGCCAATCCGTGAACTCCTTGATGCCTAAGCAATGGAATAGATAGTGAGCACATTGATCGAACACAGCCAGAATATGTTGTCCTAATCTTACCTTGCCGCAGTGCCTCGTTTTGCAGCACATCGTGAGCATCGTATTGAACGCCGTGCATGCGCATGATTTGGACGACAGCATTGCTGAAGCCACAACGCGGTGCCTGTGGATTGCCCTTCATGAAGACCACCACCTTGTTGGTGCGCACCAGCTTCTCCAATGTCGATTTGTCCACTGTCGCCGCCGATGCCGGCGGAGCAGTTGCGTCCGCGCTGTACCAACAGCGTGTTGTGGCCGCGGTTGCGGTGGTTGTCATCACTGGAGTTGCACGTGCTGCGCCAGCCAGGTGGCTGGTGAAGAAGCCCGGACGCAGTAAAATTTGGCCAATTCTGTTCATCTTACGTTAGTTTTAGTGCTTAGCTCTCTCAATTTGTCAAATTGGATTTGTTGTTTTGTAATATGTTCAGCAAAACAACAATAATGACAAAAGCAAAGACACAGGAGCTTTTTGAAAGCTCTTTTATTTATCATAGTGTGACCAGCAGCAACTATTTTGAAATATCACAAAAATACTGAATGCTTGCGAAATGTGCGACCTGGGCACACTGTCAGCTGGATTGACACTAAATTGAAGCCCGCGTAGTTTGAAATTTGCAATTTTCGTGTATTTACATATTGTTAACGTAACTTATAAATAAATAGTCTTTTAACGGTTTTTATATATTTAAAAGCATTCTTGAGAACTAGCTAAGCACACTAATTGTTGTGCCTTTGCCGATATTTATATATTCCGGATTACAGGTAAGTATGAAACGAATTAAGCGCATTTAATAAGAAATAGCTGTAACTCAATTACATTCTCGCATATTCTGCCGAATCCTAATCTTTGTGAGTCAAATGCACCGAGTCCTGGCACTGTACGGCAGGATATGGCCAAGTATTGAATACTTTTTAGTTGAAAGCATGCCGTTGTGGGCCTTAAAAGTATGCTATGATTTTTTAGCAATGCCATCTAAGCTTGTACACTAAAAGTATGCAATAGTTCATGGCGTCAGTCAATGATTTTTTGTACTTCTGCTTGCTGCTGATTTATGTTCGCCTGGTATTTCAGCAGTTTTCAAGCAAATCTCGTCGACATTAAGGTACACCAAGCGCGGTAGTTGTTGTTGTAGTAGTTGTTGTTGTTGTAGCAGTTGTTGTTGTAGATGTTGTTATAGTTGTTGTTGTAGTTTTTGTAGTAGTAGTTGTTGTTGTTGTAGTTGTTGCTGTAGTTGTTGTTGTTATTGTAGCAGTTGTTTTTGTTGTAGTAGTTGTTGTCTTAGTTGTTCTTGTTGTTGTAGTTGTTGTCTTAGTTGTTGTTGCTGTAATAGTTGTTGTTGCTGTAATAGTTGTTGTTGTAGTAGTAGTAGTAGTTGTTGTTGTTCTTGTTGTTGTTGTTGTAGTTGTTGTTGTTGTAGTAGTAGTTGTTGTTGTTGTATTTGTTGTTGTATTTGTTGTTGTTGTAGTTGTTGTTAGAGTTGTTGTTGTTATAGTTGTTTTTGTTGTTGTAGTAGCAGTTGTTGTTGTTGTTGTAGTTGTAGATAGTGTAGTAGTTGTTGTTGTTGTTGTAGATGGTGTAGAAGTTGTTGTTGTTGTTGTAGATAGTGTTGCGGTTGTTGTTGCTGGCCACTCGAAGTTACCGCGAATGGCCAAAAAGTCCCAGGTGAAATACCAGGCAAACAGAACTGAGCAGCAAGCAGACGTACAAAAAGCAGGCACAATGGCGCCATCTATCGCCACTGCAATGGCGCCATCTAGCGTCACTGCAATGCAGCTTTAAGCCGCCGCGACCTAAAATTGAAACATGTGCATCCTGAAAGTATGCCACAAAATAATTACAATATCGATTTAAGCACCAAAATGATCGCATCCTAAAAGTATGCCACAATAAATAATTGCTGTTGAACAAATTGGAAGAAAATCGAAATTTTTTGCAAAATAAAATAATGCAACGACAGTTTCATCAGAAAATGTTTATTTCAAACTTTCATTATGACCTCAACACCAAACTTCATAAATATCTTTTACAATTTTGTTGTGTGTTTTTTGTTTTGTTCATTTTAGTTTCTTGTTATTATTTGTTCTTCTTTTCGAAAGGGGATCTGGTTTATCATATTTTTAGTTCATTACATTTCGTTTCGTAAGATGTTGCTGTTTTTTTTTTGTTGTTGTTTTTTTAGTTACATTTCGGCTTAACGGTAATGCTCTCTTGCGTTTCAAAAATCAAATGTAAACGAAAATGTAATTAAACAAATTCTTTCGTTTTAACAAAGCTGACTGCATTTTCTATAATTTTGGGAATTGCTTTTGTTGACAAAATATATATTTATTAAAATTAAATTAATCATAATATAGAGTTAAACGCGTCTTACATCGAACAAAGGAAAAAAAAAACTAATCACATGCCGATTACAGTTTTTTTTTATAGATTATATATATTTCGTTTATGGGCATTAAATCATTGGAAAAACTTGTAATAATTGCATTCATTGAGGGAGTTACGAGATTATATACTTGTATATATATATGTGTGTGTGTGTGTGTGTGAGCAATAGGAACGTTTATTTTCATTATATTTTTTTTTGTATTCTTCTTGTAAATAATAATATAAATATTACATGTATTGTGAATGGATAGATAATAAGTTATAAGTTTTGCAGATCAAAAAAGTTTTCACACATCATATTTTGAGAGCTTTTTGTTGGTTGAGCAATCTGATGTGTGTGTGGGGGTGAGGAGGAGAAATCAATTGGGAAATTATATAATAAGCATACGAATATTAATAACAATATATAATATTAATATTACTGATAACGATAATGATAATGATAATGATAATAATAATGATAATCATAGTGGTAATACATAGTTATATATAGTATGTATACAATCATAAGTTCATACGCAGCATTGTTTAATAGAAGTTAATATTTTAGTTACTTTCATTTCATACTCTTGCTCAACTTTCCACTTTCCACTTCTTCTCTCGATTTACTCATTAAACTATAATTGTAATTATGTAGTCGTTAATAATAATATTTATACAGTTTGCTTGCTGTTAATTTGCTCGTGCACAATACATAAATATGTTTTTTGCATGCTCGGGTTCTCGAAATCCCCGATCTCTAATCGTACAGGTATGAATATCTAAATATGTCTATATATATATATATATTTCTTTTTTTCAATTTATATATATTAAAAAAAAAAAAACGAAACAAACGTATTCACATCTGTCACATCTGGTTTTCTTTATTCTTCAATTTCAATTTTGCTTCACCGAAGTACAAACTATATCAAATGTGGCCCCTAGCTTGGGATATACAATATATATATATATATTCATAACAATTTCTCCCTAGGTATCGAATATTCGATATTGAAAATAAAACGTAAACTATTCAAATCAAATGCATTTGAAAATTAAAAGAAATTGACACATTTTACGACGTAGGCAGAATTATGATGATGGCCCCCAAAAGCTCTATGCGAGTGGGAGCTTTCGTGAGCTTTCACACAGACACGGCTCACGGACACAAATGCCCAGGCGGGAGGGGGGGGGAAATACGTTCATAGTATATGTTTGTATGTGTGTGTGCCTTCATTGAGGGCTTTTTCGACTAAGAGGCTATGCCTCGACTCTAATGTATACATAAATATGTACATATGTATGTATTTTTAAGAAGTTTTTCTCAATTTTAATTTAGTTTAAGTTTTCGTTTTTTTTTTTTTTGGTAAACATTTGGGATTGGCACGTTATATTACATATAATACAAAAGTTATCGTTTGCTTGCTTTCTTTCTTTCTTTCTTTTAAGTGCACAAAATGACATACTTTGATATATAAAGAATACGTCTAAATTTTCAACAAAGTTCTCGAGGGGGAATTTCGTAGTTTTCTTTTTTTTTTGTTTTTTTTTTTTTTAAGGGGATATGGGGGCAGCAACAACAGCAACATAGGCCACATTTAAGGAGGCATGCAATTCATTTTTTTCTTCAGACAAAACTTTCTTTTCTTTTAGACTTAGTGTATTTTATGATCCTACTACTCTCCGTACTTATATCATATCGTACTCTCTCTCTTTTAAATATACCAGATGATATAGATTTCCTAAAAAAAAAAACATAATTATTTATCCAAAAAAAAAAAAAAAAAAATGAAAAACTTAAAGCAACATTAAGTTGAATTTGATTTTAGTTTGCAATAAAATGTTTACGAGTTTATCACATTTATAAAACGTTCGCAATTGTTCTAAATACATGGTCAATAGGGGATAATCGATTTGATTAATTATTACAATACAATACAGTTCAATGCAGTTGCTTTTTTTTTGTTTTTGTTTTTTTGTTTTTTAGATTTTTCTTTTAAATATAATCGTAATTTAGTAGCATTACCTGGTACGAGTTAACTAAATGTTTTTCTTTTCGTTAATAGCACAGTGTAAATGTTTGTTTTTTTTTTTACCATTTTTTGTTAATCTTTTTTCCTCTTCGTTCGTCTTAGGGCACATTCAAGTGAAATTAAACGTTTTTGGATTTCTCTAATCTAATCATTTTTACAGTACAGTATTTTTTCCTTCTTTCTTTTCTTATCGTAGTATATTTTCTTTTATTTAAGATTTGTTCTTTTGTTTGCAACAACTACAATACATGCGAACAGAAATAACAATTGTTGAGTGCAACCTAAAAACAAAACTCAACCCGAAAGCAAAGTTGGTATTTTTAAGACGTTTCGGTATTTTTTCTTCTTCTTTTTTCTTTTGGCTACTTTTATAAAATTTGCGAAAGTATTTTGCTGTTAAACGAAGATTTTTTTCTTTTTTCTTGGTTTTTGTTTTTTTCTTTTCATCAAAAAATTGAACGCTTTTGCTTGGCGTTTGATATAAAGTTTAACAAGTTTTTTGTTTGTTTTTTTTTTTGGTATTTTTGGTAAGTATTATCTCCATTGACGGTACTGCTATCAAATAGTATATATGGGTTATATTCGTATATATAACTATAGCCGGTAGGGGTGTTTCATTTTGAATTTCTCGCACTAAAAGAGAGTTATTTTATTACATTTATAAACGCTTACACTTATTCCATTTTTTTTTGTTGTTTTTTGTATTCTTTTCATAGCAGAAATTAACTTTTGATCGGTATTTTTTGTTGTTGTTTTGTAGTTCGGGATGTACATTCAAAATTTCTTATGGTATTTAAGCATTGTTTGAATTATTATTTTGTCTGCATTTATTCAAAATAAATGCTTTAGTATTTTATTTGGTATTTCTTGTTTGCTTGTTTGTTGAAAGTTAACAAACATTACACTGCCAGCCCAGCAGTGTAAGTTTGCCTTTAGTTGAAATACTTTCTTGCTTACACAAATTTATATTTATATATAAGTTCCTTTTTTTTAAATATTTTGTATTTTAGTGTTTGGGGAGAGTCAGTTTTTGTTATTACGGTTATCATACACAATACATACATAGGTATTTTATTTATTTGCTAAGCTGTTTAGGTGGAAAATCGGAAACACATATGTTTAGTATTTTTTTGCTTTTAATTTGAAACATATGTACGTACATTTAGTATATACTGTGGTTGGTATTTTCTACTTCTCGCTGTCGAACGAACGAACGAACGAACGGAAAAAAAAAATGTCCTAGCGCTATGCGCTTTTTATATCTTAGGAAACTTTGGGACAATTGAGGAGGTCAAAGGGGTTGGTTAAGTTTATCGGTGTATTTTTGTTGTTGTTCATGCACAAAAATACCAACACTTCATTTGGTATTTTTTAGGATTTGTAGTATATGTATATATGTATTCTTTTTATCCATTCTTTCTTCTTTTTTTGTTTTTTTCTGTTTGTATATTTCATTAAATTGGAGATGGGCATTTCAACAATTATTTGGTGTGTGAGTGTTAAACATCTTAAATAAATATAAAGCACAAAGTGTTGACTTTCATTCCATTTTGAATTTGTAGTAATAGTATACAATTTACAGGGTATACTCCTACATACACACTTAGGTAGATACTTATACAACTAAAAAAAGATCAATATTAATTTTGCTGGGGGGATTAACATTGGAATTCTCTGGTTGTTAATTCTCAATGATGGCGGGGTGCTGGTGATGTTGATGTTGATGTCGATGTCGATGATGATGATGACGATGATGATCGTGTGTTGCTCTCACACTTTCACACTTTAAGCATAGAATTCCGTTTTTCCTTGGGTCTTATAGGCTTCCTCCTCGATTTTGTACATATCCATAAGCTGGTTAATGTTGGTTAGGAATTGTTGTAGTTGTTGGTTGTTGTTGTTGTTGTTGGCGCGGCATGAATAATGGTACAAAAAACATTTAGACAGCGAGACAGACAGAGAGAGAAAGAGAAAGAAAAGAGAAGGAGAGAGAGAGAGAGAACATTTTGGTTGTTGTTGCTTTAGTTGTTGGCATGAATTGGCTCGATGTTAGGGCGTACAGCAAAAAACGTTTAGCGATAATAGCGATAAATGTAAATACGAGAGTGCCAAAACTATCGCGCAACTATCGAAAGGCTGATAATCGATAGTCTACTATCGAAGTGTTTTCATCGAATTGTTTGCTAGCTTTCGTTAGTTGTTTGCAATAGTTTTGCTGCTCTGTTATAATAAATGTAAATTCGAGAGCGGCAAAACAATCGCTCGACTATCGATAGCACTTACACTAATAATCGATAGTATACCATAAAAGTACTTTAATTGAATTCTATGCTATCTTTCGTTAGTTGTTTGCAATAGTTTTGCTGCTCTGTGATGTGATTAATTTAATTATTATTGTATGATACCATGTTATAACTATGTATTCATGTACGTATGTATGTATGTATGTATGTTTTTTTGTATGTGATATGGAGTGTGCGAAAGAGAAGTATGTAGTTTAGAGTAAGTAGTACGATTAGATAGTATTTGTAAGTAGAACTGCATTATTATTATTATTTGCTGGACGGTGGCATTAAGGGCAAAGGAAAGGAGTTTGGTTTTATTCTTTTGTTAAAACATAACTGCCAAGTATTTTGGACTACAAATGGGATATGGGACCAAACCACAAAGCACAAAATGAAATATATACGAGTATATATATATTTATATATCAAAAAACAGGAATTTGTAATGACGTAACGTAACATTGCCATCGATATTCAAATTGGAAACACATATATCGAGAGAGTTATGACTTGGGTTAAAGCGGGGGGGGGGGAGGTAAGCCACAAATAAATCCGAATACGTGATGAGCGCAACACAAATTGTAAGAAACAAATTGGTTAAACCAAAGGACAATTAATGATTATTTAAATATACACATATAGAGAAAAAATTGATATAGATAATTACATCTTAGCAGTTAGTTAAAAGGTTTAGCAGCTACACTGTTTACTGTTCTCTTTTCGTTCGTACTTCAAGAATAATAATATTTGATTGATTATTGATTGATTGATTCATTGGTTGATTGATTGATTGATTGATTGATCTGCGGTGCAACTCAAAAACAAAAAACAAAATGTTTGAATTAATTTCGTTTACGATTTTCATTTTGTAGCGACTAGAACCGATGTCGTTGCTGTCGTGTCGTTGTGGGTGGGGTGAACTCGTTACTCGTTACTGGTTACTGGTTACTGGTTACTCGTTACTCAGCTACTCGGCTACAATTGATCGCTAAACTAGCACATGACACAAACAGAAGAAGAGGCGAGCTGCATTTGGTTGATCGGTTGATTGATCGTTGATCGATTAACGGGATAGATGATGAACTTTTCTTTTTTTTTTTGTAACAGCTAACGATAGTGGCGATAAAACAGTTAACGGCTTTTTACCGTTAACCGATTTGGTATTTTTCTTTTTTTTTTATAGTTTTTTGTTTGTTTTTGTGGTGAGTCTAAAGTACAGTCTCAATACTGGTTATAGTGTCGGTTTGCGGCCGTGTTTCATTTAGTACCTTTTGCACATCGGTACTAAACTCCTCGACCTGCTTCGCATGCGCCAATTTCAATTTCTCCATGGCGCGTCCCTGTTTAACGCCGATTTGCTGCAAACAAACAAAGAATGGATTACAATTAGTATTTTATGGCAATCAGTCGATGTTTCAATAGAAGAAAACTTAAAAAAGATATTATTGATATGTTGGATAAATAGAAATATTCGTTGCACATTTTCAATAAAAGTAAAACAGTGCAGTATTATAATATACCAAATACATATATACTAAATATACTAAAAAAAAATAATAAAATATGCTGAAGGCCATATTTGGTATATAATAAGTGGAAAACAATAATATGGTATTATGGTATTAAAATATACCGAATTTATATACCAATAAATAATAAAATATACCGGAAGCTATATTTTGTGTGACACACAAATATAATGTTGTGTAATGGTAGTAAAATATACCGAAAATACTAAAATATACCGAATAATATATTAAGTAAATAATAAATTCACAAAACATAATATGGTATTAACATATATCAAACATACATATACTACAAAAATACTAAAATATGCCGTAGGCAATATTTGGTATATAATAAGTTATATCAAAAAAATAATAATATATATAGTTTAAATACTATCAAATAAACATACCAAAAAAGACTAAAGTATATCGAATGCTATATTAAGTATATAACAAGTGCTGTTCTAATGAAAACTAGTCCAGTATTAAAATATACTAAAAAAGTATGCCAAATTAATATACCAGAATATACTGACATTTGGTATATTCGGTATATGTATAAAATATATAAAAAAAAAATATGCCAGAAAAAACATTTGGTATATGTTAGTATTTTCTGGTATATTAAATTGGCAAATTATTTTGGTATATTTAAATTCGGCATGTTATTAGTTTAGTATGTTAAAATAGTATTTTCTGGTATTGCTATATTTGGTGTCGCGCAAAAAAATAATATGGTATTATGATATACCAAATACCAATATACCAAAAAATACTGAAATATACCAATGGCTGAATTCGGTATATAACAATTTGCTATCGTACAAAAAATAATATTATATTATATTAAAAAATACCAAACCAATATACTAAAAAATACTGAAATATACCAAAGGCAATGTTTCGTATAAAGAAGTGATATCGCTCATAAATAATATGGTATTATGGTACTTAAATATACCAAATCAATATACCAAAATACTAAAATATACCTAAAACTACATTTGGTATATAATAAGCGCTGTTGAGCAAAAAATAATAGCTATAACGCTTTTTAGACCTTCTAACCTACCCGGGTTAGCGGGTATTATTAATATATTATATTCATATTCAGTGAACGATTATTAAAATCGGATGCACGCACCTTTTTCTCCTCCATGAATCGCTTGACATTGTTTTGTCGCTTCTCGCGCAGACGTCGATCCTTCTCGTTCTTCGTCTTGAGCGTCTTGTCGTTCTGCACCTCCTTGGCGGTATCGGCCGAGGTCTTGGCCTGCTTCGCATTCAGATCCTTGATGTCCCTACAACACACACACAAAAGCGCAATCAGCAAGGGTATAAAAAAGATAGAGTATAACTCACCTGGCATGGCGATCCTCGAGCTGCTTGATCTGCGCCGCCTGCACGGTCAACATGAGCGCCTTCATGGCATCCTGCGAGTCCTGCACATGCTGTCGGAGCATATCCCATTCCTCCTTGCGATGGCGGGCAATCATGTCGGTCCACTGCTTGGTCTGATCGTTGATCGCATTCTTGATGTTCGCATCGTTTCGAATGTCATCTTTGCTCTTGCCCTTGATCAGCTTATCGATGGCCGCATTCTGTGTCTTCTGCACCGAGGTGCGCTCCTTGGCGTGCTTCTTGCGCAGCGTGTCCAGCTCCTTGATCTGCTTCTTGCCCACCTTCTGAAAGCCCTTCTCCTGTCGCAACGACTCGAGGGTGACCGGCTCAAAGACCAGCGGCGGCTCCTTCTTCTCCTCCTCCTTGGCCTTGCCGGCATCCCGAGCGGCGCCGCCGCTCTGCTCCTCAATGCCCAGGGCCTTCATCTGTTCGTTCTGCTGCTTGGCGGCGCCAGCAAAGCCTCGGGGATCCGACAGCATGGCCATGAAGTCCTCAAAGCCATCAGGTACATAGATTTTCAATTCGATGTTCACAAACAACATGGGCAACGACATCGGGAAGTTCGCCTCCGTTCGCAGCGAGACATGGCGATAGCCAGCCTGCAAGCCATCGAGGGGCAAGATGCGTTGTCCGATCATCTTGCCGCTCTCCTCATAGACGCCAAAGCGCAGCACGGCGAGATCGGGGAGGACGACTTTGCGAAAGACGAACGCATCCTCGTTGTAGACGGGATTGAGACCGTTGTTGGGCACCAATCGGGTGCGGAATTCCTTCTTCACCGTATCGGATGGCAGACCAAACATATCCACCTCCACATACGTGCCGACCTTCTTGTCCGACAAGAATTGTCCGGCAATCACCTTGACCGAACACTGAGCGGCAATCACACCATCCACAGGAGCATCGGCAAACGGATCAAAGTCCTTGTCGGCACGTCGCATAAAGTCCGGCTTGAGCAGATAACCGCAACCGCCGTTGTACTCGAATTTACCCTGATTCAGTTGCATTGGCAAATCGGATGTCTGGAAATTGAGCGAGACCATCTGGCAGCCGGCATTCCAGAATACTTGCGGCATATAGTTGGAGGAATCAGCGCGCGTTCCCTTCGGATAGATGCGCGACATCTGGCGCTTGTTGTAATTGACAAAGTCAATGGAGCTCTGCTTCAGGTAATTCATGCCCGCCGACTCCGCAAACGACGACATGTTGTGGGCAATGTTTTTCTCTGCGGTCAACGAAAAAATACGTCATTTTGTATATAATCGTATCGTAGATGTGAAGTAAGGAATGCACTGTCTTGCTATTAAACTATAACCTCAGTGTTACTAGAGCCCTAGAAGGTTACTTCATTAAATTCAATATTTTAGTTGAATTTACGCCTTGAATTCACACTTAGGAAGAACAAGTAAGAAAGCTACAAGCGAATGTGATCAACTACTAATATACTGAAAAAATACTAAAAATAAACTGAAGATTTACAATATACTCTTGAAATACTAAAATATACTGACGAGTTACATATGAGTATCCTATATATGTTAAAATATACCAAATTAATATACCCACAAAATAGTAAAATAAACCTATCTGAAATCAATACACTGTTAAACTATGCCAAATTAATATACTAAAAATATACTAAAACATACCAAATACTTATATGGTATTTTGTTATATGTATGTTTTAAAATAAACTGCTAAAATATACTAAATTTATATACATACAACCTACTAAAATATACCTATCTGTCATCAATTCACAATAGCAACAATATATCACTGTTAATATATCTCAAATTAATATACTGAACAAATACTAAAATATACCGAAGATGTTCACACGATTATTGCAGAATTATTCTAAAGATATACCAAATTAATATACTGCAAAAATACTAAAAGATGTCGAAGATTTTCATACAATTTGTTATATATTATATATACCACATTCAAATATACCTACAAAATACTAAAACACACCTAAGGGTTTATGTGGTATAAGGGCATACTATAGGATTGAAAATATACCATAGAGAAGGAAGTTTATCAGACTGTCAACTTCAGTAACTCACTAGAAATTATCCCCGTTCTTTTTTATCTAAACTGTTCTCTCTTAATTGCACTTATTCATATTCTAATCTGATCGGTTACTTGCACCCAATTTCACTCCATTGTTATCAGTACTCATCCAATTTTACCTTTCTTCGAATCTGTTCTCAATGACTTGGTCCTTATGTTAGTCTTCAATTTAAAACTATTCTTTGTCTGCCGTAAGCTGTTCTTACTTAATTGAACTACACATTTCTGCATCTAAACTAAGCTCTCCCATCTTAACTGTTCTTAGTTGAGCTCTTCTTCCTTTTATATGCCTGATCAGTTTCTATTTTTATTTAACTGTTTCTTAAAGCTTAAACTATTCTCACTCGTTCATTGTTCATTGCTGTTCTCACTTAATTGAACTACACATTTCTTTAATATAAACTAAGTTCTTCCCATCTTAACTGTTCTCACTCTGTTTCTTTTATTTCTTTTCTCCCTTAGCTTCGTAAATCTGTTCCCATTTCTCTACCCTCGACTTACCAAATACCTTGTCACTTAATTGAACTACACATTTCTTTAATCTAAACTAAGATCTTCCCACCTTAACTGTTCTCACTCTGTTTCTTTTATTTCCCTAGTCTCTTTCTTTTCTCCCTTAGCTTCGTAAATCTGTTCCCATTTCTCTACCCTCGACTTACCAATTGCCTTGTCACTTAATTGAACTACACATTTCTTCAATCCCAACTAAGATCTTCCCATCTTAACTGTTCTCGCTTGAACGCTAACTCTTATTTCCCTAGTCGATTTCTGTTCTTTCTTCTGTTCCCATTTCGCTACCCTCGACTTACCGATTGCCTTGTCGAAGCCCTGGAACTTGATGGGCTGCGCATAATTGACCATGGAGGAGAGCCAGGGATGCACATTTGTGGTGGAGCCACTGTAGTTGGCCGCAGCTGCCTCTGCCTCGGTTCCGCCTCCCTCGGCAGCGGCGCCATCGGCGGCAGCAGCTTCTGGAGCGGGGGCGGGGGCGGCGGCTGCCTCTGGCGGTTTGCCAGCACTCGCATCCTCCTCGGGATCATCGTCGGTCTTCAGTTCGCCCTTCAGCCACAGCTCCAGTTCGACCTTCTCCACTTCGGGCTTCATCCGCTTGTTCTTGATGAGAATCTTGCGCTTTAGCTTGCACGGCGGTGGCAACGGCAAACCGGGATCCAACTAGGGAAATAAAATAAAGAACATTACTTAAATGGAAGTCATAAGACAAGAAATCCTTTGGATTAGACTATTTTGTAGATAGAAGTAATCTTTGAAGCAAGTTTCTTGAAAATTTACTTGGAATACTAAACAAATTTGTAAGAAACTTGATTCAAAGTATATTTCATTTAAGGTATTATTCCGCTATATAACATATGTAGTTCGTTCATAAGTCAAAGAAAACGTAACTTGATTATTATTAATCAAATGAAATCCAAAAACAAATTGTAATAACTCTTCTTTAAAGATTTCAACCAGTTTTCTAAGAAACTTGCGAAGAATATTTGCTAAAGAATATTTCGAGTAAGGTATTATTTCTTTAACATGATAATATGATACAGATTTCTATATAATAATATTTCTTTATTATATAGAACAATGTATCATATAATAATAAAGTAATAATAAGTAATATAATAAACTTCTTTAAGGATTCAAAACAGATTTATAAGAAATTTGCTTCAAAGAATAATTCGACTAAAGAATTATTTCTCTAACATGATACAGATGGTCTATATCTTTTAGTACATAAGTCAAAGAAAACTTATCATGATTATTATTAATCACGTTCTATATCTTTGCTATAGTTAAAATAGTTCACTAGTCAAAGAAAACGTCTATTGATTGTTATCATTCATGTTCGCCTTTTACTTACCGGATGATCGGAGAGCGGTTCCTTCAGCAGCAGATCCCCAAAGAAGTCATCACAGTATTTAGCTAGCTTGTATTGCTGGGCGCGATTGCAATGATTCTCAAAGGAGAGAATCACCGGATACTCGGAGGAGACAAACGCGCAATCCGCAATCGCCTGAATGCAATCCTAAATTGAATTACACGAAAAGAATTAAAGAACAAGTTCAAAAGTTTAATGCCTTAAGCTTACTTTGAACAAGATTTCCGTGCAGTAGGCGTGACCGTGGGTAACAATGGGCTCCTCATCCTCGCCTTTGCCATTCCAGCAATCCAATTCGACGCAACGACAGCCAGCGAGCAGCGTTTGGCGATACATTTCAACGGAGCTCTTGCCACCGATCTGGCGACCCGACAAATACGTATTATGCGAGCTGTTGATGTAATAATGCGCCAACGGTTGATCCATTTCCATGTAGAAGTCGAGACGATCCAAAAACACCGGCGCATTCTCATCCGACATCAGATAGCGCTTGAAGCCGTCCAGCGAAAGTTGCACTGCAAAAATAAAGTTTAGAATTTAGTTTAGATTCCCAAAACAAAGGGGAAAGACATTGTTTACCGCTCTTTTTCTTCTCCTCATCCAGCTCGTAATCGTTGATGATCTCCGTGCAACGTTTCTCCTCGTACAGAGGATAAAGAATTTCGTTCATGCGCGGATCACGTTGTTTGTCGTTCATGAATTGCACAAACTGTTCCAGACTGATGAAGTCTTGCTTGCCCTTGGTGCTGCAAAAGGAAGGGAAAGAGTCAGCAGGCGATTGGGCGAAGAAATGAATTGATGTGAAGAGTGATCAGAAGAATGTGAAGTGAATTTCACGAATGAGCGAAGAAATAAACTAATGTGAAGAAGTCTTTCAATGGTAGTGGGAACAGTTATTGAGTGGGAATAGTTATGTCTGCAAACTGTTATTGAAAAAGCAAACTATTCCCAAGAAAAATTTGCAATAGTTCTTTTTAATGATACAGAGAACACTTTAATATACTGTTCCTAGGGGTAAGTGAAGTCTTTGATTCGTTGTAAGAACAGTTATTTAGTAGGAATAGTTATGCCTGCAAATTGTTACTGATAAACTATTCCCAAACAACTCCCAAGATCAGTTGCAAGTATTAATTTCATTTGCAACTCTTCTTTCTAATGATAGAGAACAGTTTGAAATACTTTTCCCAAGGGACAGATAGAGAACAGTTTGAACTACTGTTCCCAGGGGGCACACTTACATCGATGTGAAGAGCTCCTCGATGTCGTTGCGCGGACAAACCTTGTGGTAGAGCGCATAGAACTTGTCGAACGTAAACTGTTCCTTGGTCATGGTGGCATTCTTGTCATCGGGCAGACCCGCATCCTTGATGCACGTGTAGACCAGCTTCTCGGTTTTGCCCGATGCGAATGTTTTGGCCAATGTCTTGACTGGAATTTTACCGCTCTTCTCCACGCAATAACTGAGACGCATCCAACTTGAAATTGAATTGGAATGGAGAATTAATTGTAGAATGAAAAATTTGCAATTACTTTTTTTTTGTTATCTAATATCAATCTAGAAACATAGAAATATAGATTATATATATTAAAAGTGCTGTTTGGAAACATTGATTACAAGTTTGATACGTACCTTAAATGTGAAAGATGGGAAATTGAAATTGGAGATTGTTAAGAATGTTTAAAAGTCTTAAAGTGAATGATTTTAAATACATTTGCAATTTGTTAAGATTGTTTAAAGTCTATCTTAAAATGAATGATTTCAAATTGAACTTTGCTAGGAAAGTTTAAAGTCAATCTTAAAGAGAATGATTTGTTTAGATAACATAGTTTAAAGTCTGCCTTAAAGTGAATGATTTTAAGTACATTTGTTATTTGTTAAGAAAGTCTAAACTAATAGCAAGTGAAATTGAGATTTCGAATTAAGTTAAATAATAAATGAAATGAAAATTAAAAGCAAATAGAATTTCAATTAGAAATTAATGAAAAAAATGAGGCAAATTAAAAGCAAAATTACTTGTTGAGCTAAGAGAATGAGAGAGAGAGAAAGTGCATAATAAAATGTAAATAATAATAAAGTTGAATTGAGAAATCGAATCGAATTACATATTAAGTATACGTAATACATTTTAAGGACACTGCGAGCGAATTGTGCAGTGAAGCGTTGTGCGTATAATTGCAACTGAAATTGAAGTGTAATTAAAATTGATATCGAATTGCAATTGCAAATTACAATTGCAATTAATTACAGGCCGTCCTCCCCTCCACTCTCCGCCCCTTAAAAATGATGATCGATGTGCAGATGTGAAAATTGCCATGGAATTCAATTTGCTTGCATCGACTTGTCTCTCTGTCATTAACTTAGCTTCAGGTTTTATTGTTAGATGTGTGCGTGTTTAACCTAAGCCCTTTAGGTCTTCAGGTCTTCAGGTTTTCAGGCTTGGTGAAGCGTTAAGCCCAATAACCCACATTTGGAAAGCAGGTCCAGGTCAAGCCAGTAATTGCAGTTAATGGCCACAGACCTTGCTAACAAAGTGTCCTATCCTGCCCCGCCCCTTTTTCTTCATACTCCTACCTCCTGCAACACACACACACACACACACACATACACATATATAAAGTATGCAATCAACAACAAAACTTCAAACTGGGTCAACGAATTGCCAATGCAAACATGAAATTGTTGGCACTCCTACACACACACACACACACACACACACAGAGACAAACTTGCATTTCCTTCACTTCAAAGTAACACTCTCTGAAACACACACACACATACACACACACACACTCACACATACAATTCGCATTCAATAGATAACGCGGCCAGCTTAAAGCTGACCTCAAAGCGGACAGCAAAGCGCTTAAAATAATTGCGAGAAGCGCGAGAAGTTACTGAGATAGAGAGAGAGACAGAGATAGAGATAGAGAGAGAGAGAGAGAGAGAGAGAGAGATGTGAGAAATGCATGCGAGCAGTAATGAGACCAAGAAGTTAAGCGAGCAACATTAAAATAATATGCGAGATGCAGCTAGAGAAGCAAAATAAAGCGAGAAGTTAAATAGAAAATTCTTGAATAAGAAATGTAAAAATTTTATAAAGAGAAGTCAAGTGTTCGAAGGATTTATTTGTGACTTGTAAAGTGAGAAGTTAAATGGGAAATTTGCAACGAAAAATGTAAAAATTTTATAAAGTTCTCACAATACAGTTTGAAAATAAAGTACAGTCAAATTGGAGAAGTAAAGTGAAAAAATAAAGCAAGATATGATATGGGAGATTAAAAATGAAGCGAGAGTCAGCTAGTAGTTAAATAGAAAATTTTGGAATAAGAAATGTAAAAATGGTATAACAAATATTTTATAAAGAAATTCTCGCAATAAAGACCATAGAAAGGAAATGTATTATATTATCTATAGCATGTCAATTTAGAGAAGTAAAGTGACAAAATTAAGCAGACAGACAGCAGACAAAATTTGAATTCCAATAGAGCAAAAAGTAATTAAGAATGAGAAATTTGATATTTTATATAGAGAAAGAAGTTCTCTCAGAAAAACAACAAATATAGTATGCGAAAATAAGAGAAGTAGAGTGGGAAACATTGTTCAGAAAAATTTGAGAGTAGCATATGAAATAAGATCAACTTTTTGAGGCATTTTCTAAAATTTGAATTGAGCAAAAAGTAATATAGAAAATAAGGAAAGAGAAAGTTGATATTATATATAGAGAAGTTCACTAAAAAAAAGAAAGGAAATGAGTTAAATATATGTAGTAGAAAAGTAAAGAGGGAAAAAGTGTGCTGAAAGATTTGAGAGTAGCTTATGAAAGAAGTTTCTTTAGCTAAGATCAACTTTTTAGGCATTTTCTAAAATTTGAAATTAGGAAAAAGTAATATACTAGGAAATAAGAAATGAGAAAGTTTATATTTTATATAGAAAAGTTCACACAGAAAAAGAAAGGAAATAAATTAAATGTAGTAGAGAAGTAAAGTGTAGAATAGCTTATGAAAGAAGTTTCCTTTGCTAAGGTCAACTTTTTGAGGCATTTTCTAAAAATTTGAATTGAAATCAACTCGGATATAATATTTAATTTCTTGAGGCTATCTGAAGTCTCTGGAAAGTTGCAGCTTTAGAAGCTGCGAATGATGGAGAACAAAAGGCGTAAACCAAGCGAACAAATGGCATTTGAATAGAATGCCAAACGAAAGCAGCAGCAGATGCTCTCTAAGAGCAGGTGTAGATAAAGAGAGGGAGAGCGGGAGGAGAGAAAGAAATGGAAAGGGGAAAGAGAAATGCAAATGAATTGAATTTATTTTCAAGTCGAAACAATGGACCAAAGACACAAGACTGAAAACTAAATGCCAACTATTTCAAAGTGCGCGACAGAATAATAAAAAAGGGGGAGGCTGGGAGAAATGGGGAGAAAGTCTTAGTCTGTGTATGTGTGTGTGTGTGGCAATTTGATAAAGTCGTTTCCGTTTCCGCTGCCCACCTGGAACAGACAAAACCAGACGAGACCAGAGCAGAGCAGAGGAAAGCAAGTTCGATAATTTAAACAACTTGTGCCAGAGGCAATAATAATACTAGACACACACACTACATATATACAATTTGAATTATATTTGTTGTTCCGTTTCGTGTTGCTTATAAATCGGTCCAGACAACTTTTATGTCTTTGTTTATCTTTCCATCTGAGCATCAGCATCAGCATCAGCATCAGCATCGTGTCTTCATTCTCCAAACTATAAATAAATGCGAATTATGCAGTCTTTATTTACTTTTCAATTGTTGCCTCTTCCCTCTCTTTTCCCCCGTTTGCCATTTGCCTAGTTTTCTCATTTTGAAAGCATTAAATGCCTCTTTAATTATGTTCTTAATTTACTTTTGCCTTCACTGATTTCATTTCCTAGTCAATTTGCCATTTCTAGTATTTTTCTTTTTGTTTCTTAACTCTATAAATATTCGTCTTTAAGTTCGTCTTCAATTTCATTTGCTATTTACTGAAAGATTAGCAAAGTAACGTACTTACCACACAGTCTTAAGCTGCTGCGATAGTTGGCGATAGTTAGCGATAGTAATATGGCGATAGTAAGAAAGAATTGAGTTTGGAACTTACTGTTTCATAAGATTGGTGCGTGGACACACATTGGTGGCTCGATTGTTATGCGTTATTTGGCGCAACATCTTTTGCCAGCTCTGATCGCGATAACACGATATCGATAACGATAACACGATTACAGTATAGTAACGATAACGATAACGAGAACACACGAACACAAAAACAAGGCGCAAGACATGCAAATTAGAAAACAAAATGAAATAATCGATAGAAATGAATGGCAATCCATTCCAAAAATACAGAAAGAGTTGATAAATGATTAAGAATCGATGATGTAGATTGTGAATGATGTATAGTATATTAAGCAAAAGGCTCTTTTTGATTTTTAACAACGTGCAAGAGTTTTCAAATTTGAGAAATTAAACACAGCACGAACAACACAAAGAAAGTTAGAGAGAGAGAACATAGTGAGAGAGGGACAGAAACAGAGTATATACAAAAACACTTTTTGTGCTTTCTGAAGGATCAAACTCTTGACTCTTAAAGTTCACTTACTGTTTTCTCAGACACATCATGGGACATATGTTATTCGCTTTGACATTATGTGTGATTTTTCGTATGCCATCTAGCCAGATCTATAAGAGTACAGAGATAATGCATGATTCGACTGATCAAATTTTGATCCCTGCGATCGATCGTGATTACGATTACGATTATGATTTGTGATTACCTTGGCGGTTGCTGCATCTGGGCAAATAACATGATGATATGTTATATTGATATAGTCCGTGTTCGAGCAGATGGTTAGAGAGCGTTTATCCAGTTCGGGGATGTTCGTGCCATTCTTTTTTGGTTACCTTATCGAGGATCTTGGGATCCTGCAATACAAACATAAGAATCGAAACGAACAATTGTTTTAATAATAATAGAGAAAGTTACAGTAGAGTGTGCTCGATTTTAAATAAAAACTAAACAGCGCGGAATTATTTTTAAAATATACCGAATTAATATAGGGAAATGCTAAAATATACAACAGTATAGTATTATTCTTAAAATATACCAAATTAATATACTCTATGCCTCAATACAGTGTTATCCTTAAATTATACCAAACGAATATACCGAGAAAACGCTAGAATATACCAAAGGCACCACGATATAAAATATATCGAATTAATATACCGAAAAAATACTAAGATATACCAAGGTGCAGTATTGTTATTAAATTATATCAAGTTTATATACCGAAAATACAAAAATATACCACAATGTAGTGTTTTCCTTGATTTATACCAAGCGAATGTACTGAAAAAAATACTGAAATACACCGAAGGCAACAGTGTAGTATTAATCATAAAATTTACCGACTTAATATACTGAGAAACACTAAAATATACCACCGTGCAGTATTATTCTTAAAATATACCAAATTAATATACCGAAAAAAACCTAAAATATACCACAATATAGTAATATTCTAATATAATAATAATATACTAATAAATTATACTGCACTGTAATATTGTTGATAAAATATTGTTCATTAATATACCAAAAAAGTATTTAAATATACTGAAGCCAAGACAGTGCAATATTATTCATAAAATATACCAACTCAATATACACGCATACTAAAATATATTATAACGCAGTAATATTCTTAAAATATACCAAAAAGTACTCATATACACCAAAGGTAAACAATGCAGTATTACTCATAAAATATGTATATTTAATATACCAAATATGCTAAAATATACCTCATTACAGTAATATTCCTAAAATATACCAAATGAATATACCAGAATAGTACTGAAATATCGAAGTACAGTATTTTTCTTAAAATGAAACAAAATATACCGAAGAATACTAAATTATACCGAACGCAAACTAGTGAAGCATTATTCATAAAATATACCAGATCAATCTACAAAAACTACAAAAATATACCACCGTGGAGTATTATTCTTAAAATATACCAAAAAATATGCTAACAAATGCCAAATCTACCAAATGCTACGCTCAAGTGATAAATATTGTCAATGAACGCATTTTGATTTACTTTCAAGTCTTTATGCTCGATTGGCACTCGAGTGATCATTGATCAGTGCTCAGTGATCAATTTTTGTACGCTTTGAAATACGCCAACTAAATATCATGCCATTCAATTTTGTAGTAAATTGTTGTTCTTGCCTTTTTGGCTTTTGGCATACGGAATTCGAAATTGTGAATTCTGAATCGAAATATTGGAAAACGATTTTTATTGCGAACGTTAATTGAAGGTCAAATGCGAAATTAAAATGCTATTTTACTATTGGAATTTGTACAAAGATTTATTTATTTTTAATTCAATGTGCAAATGTTGATAAATGCTTTTCGAATAGACCACCCGCTCTCCTATCTCTTCCTTCTCTCCCTCTCTCCACCCCTTCTAACTATGGCCTCGCCCTCGAGTTTTGCTTTGTTGCTGGCTGCCTTGATTAATGATGCGATCGGAGATTAATGTTGTTGCCTCTTCTCTTTGCCACGCCAAATTGCAGTTGCCTCGCAATAGTTTAGCCTCACTCTTTTCATTTTTCGTGTTTCGATTTTGTTTTTTTTTTTTTTGGTTGCCATGTGGGGTCCAATAAACAAATATGAAATTCACAATGTACTACGGGTCGTATGCTTAACGTTTGCCATCGACAACGCTCTTTTAAATACTTATTATAGACTCACTTTGAATGCGTCATTAATGGAGCTCCTAAATCTATCGACAAGCAATCTTCTTGCGCTTTACTCAGTGCTAACAAGTGAGAAAGCTGCAGTCGAGTGTGCTCGACTGTGAGATACCCGTTAAACATTTTGAATATAAGTAAAAAAGTGCAGTATTATTCGAAAAAATAAGCCAAATTAATATACCGAAACAATACTAAATGCAGTATTATTCTTGATATATATCAAATTGATATACCGACACAATTACCAAAATATGCCGAAGGTTATTTTTGGTATATTCCGCTAATCATTTTGAGTAACAGCAAAATAGCGCGGTATTATTCTTGAAATATAGTAAAAAAATATATTGAAAAAATACTAAATTATATAAAAATATATTAAATTATACCACTCTAATATACCAAATCATACTTAATTGTACCGAAGGCTATTTTTGGTATATTCCGCTAACCATTTGAAATAAAAGCAAAACAGTATGACATTCTTCTTGAAATATACTAAGTTATTATACTGAAAAATACTAAATTATACCAAATGCGAAACTGTTCGGTATCATTATTATTATTATATGACTATCTTATACACCAAAAATACCAAATCGTATAAAATATACCAATTTAATATATCAAAAAATGCTAAATTGCACCGAAGGCTATTTTTTGGTCTCTTCAACTAACTATTTTGAAGAAAGGCAAACCAATACGGTATTAATTTTTAAATATACCAAATTAAAGTACTCAAAATATACTAAGTTATACCGATGTCTGTATGTGATATATAGATATACCATAATAGTCAAAAAATACCACAGAGTACAAAATATATTAGATTATCAGCTAAAGAATATACCAAAGAAATACCAAAATACATATATTAAAATATAAAATATAATACAACTCTATTTCTTATAGTTTCTAAGATCCACGAACGGACATGACTATATCGTCTCGGCTGTTGACGCTGATATATACTTCATGAGGTCAACGATTACTCCTTCACACACAAAGTCATAATAACCTTCTACTCTATTAAGAGACATTTATGCCTTATTGCATTGAATGTGTTTAGCTGAGAATCCTAATTAGTAACAATTGATGTTTAGCGGAGAATACGAGTTATAAGAATTATTTTGGGAAAATAGAATTGTTGTTGTAGAATAGTTGTTAAAATGCCAACAAAGTACTCTTGAGGAACTTGCCCCATCAAGTTGCTATCGAATGGCAGTTAAATTGTTATCGACTAGCAGCTTCAACTTTATCGCCACGAAGCGTGCTCTCAATTTTAATTTCACCGCAGATGTAAGATGTGAAAGAAGTAGAGAGTAAGATGCTGCAATTTGTTGCAAATAATTTCAATACTACACTGAAGAAAAAGAACAGGTTTTAAAGATAATATCTTAATACTCTTAATATTCCATCTTAAGAGTTGAGTTCTTAAAATAAGATAAGATATTAACATCAAATTCATTAAACTAAGAACATTTTTATGGAAAATGATTAATTCACAAAACCAGACTAGTTTTAGGTTACAAAAATTTTCCAATCTATTGAAATTTTTACAAAGTTTTAATTTAACTTTCAGTATTTTTGTTCATAGCTGAGTTAGTCAAGCTGAAGTGAATTATTCTTTTTGGTAGTTTGATAGAAAGTTAAGTATTTTTACATAATTAAAAGTGTTCAACAAGATTTACATGTTCTTCTTAGTATTAAGATCAAAATCGTGATTTCAAACACTTTTTTTTTGCAGTGTAGTGCCCGCAATTAGTGGGCGTGATTGAAGTGTTTGTTAATAGTCAATGTCAAAAGCAGTTTCAACAATCAAGAATCGCAGAAGAAGAAGCAGAAGAAGCAGCGGAATCGCCACTTTCCACTTTCCACTTGCAATTGAATATTGAATGGCAATCAAATGGAGTGCAATTTAACTATGTGTGTGTGTGTGTGTGTGAGCTTAAGGAAACTATTGCATACTTTCAAGTGCTAAATAAGTCGACGAATAAATAAGCTGGCAAAGCGACATCGACTGCCAGGCCAAACAACAAATTGAACTCTACAAAACGCTCTGCAAATGTACAAAATGCTTTTCTCTTTTTGCCCCCTCCTCATCCTCATCCTCATCCTCATGCTATTCTCCCTATTCTTATTCTTATTCTCATTCTTATTGTTGCTGTTGTTTGACGTACTTTGTCAGCAATGAAGCTTCGTGCATTATTGAAAAGCAGAAAGCAGCAGGCAACAACAACAACAACAACAACAACAACAACAACGACAACAACGACAGCGAAAATCACAACAAGAAACTGCAACGAAGCTCAAATTTTGTGTTTTCAATATTTGCTGGCACATTGCTACTAAATACCCTGTAATCCAAAAGCCAACACAAGCGGGTAGCTTGACGTAAAATCTGTAAAAAGTTTAGTTCATTTTTTACGATAAAGCTATTCTATTTGTTGTGTGGTTCATTTTAAATTGTGATTTTTTGGTACTTATTTTTTTTCTACCGTTTCTTCTTCTAATATTAAATTTGCAACACTTTTATTGGTTCTACGTTTTTTTCTATAATTTGGTTGCGACTTTTAATGCCTTTAAAAATATTAAAGGTATTGCATGAATATTTAGTATATGTAAGTTTATTTTTAGGTAAGTTTTTAATTAGTTAAATTAATCTAAAACTTCTTAAATAAAACTAAAGCTGAACTAAACAACATTCAATAGATTTTAAATTTAATACAGGCACAACAAAAAAATGCGTTGGTCACACTTTATTATGCGGTTCAAAACAAACATTTTAAACCGTGACTTTCTGGTACTATTTTTTTTCTACGGTGTCTGCACTTCACTTAAAAGAACAATTTAATTCTTAGACAATGCTTTAGTAGGTATTACGTATTCTTTTAGAAGTTGGTCACATCTTTTAAGGTCTTTCCAAAATATAAACCTATTGCACGAGATTTAACATAAGTAATAATAACATAAATAATATAAGTAATTATTCTAAACTTAATAAAGTAATTTTGAAGTGAATTATTTGAACGCAACCGGGTAATATTAAAAAGACTCAAAATCTGAAGCAACAGCAAAAATGTAATTACGTTGGTCACACTTTTTTATGCGGCACAAACTAAAAGTAATTAATTGTTGTTGGTCACACTTTTAAAAAATAAAATGCTAAATTGCGAGAGCTTTAAAGTGAATAATTTAAATGGAAATTTCGCTACTTAGTCAAAAAAATGAAGTAGCTGCAAAAATGTGAATTGCATTGGTCACACTTAAAAGAATATAGTTAATTTAATAAAACTATTATTAATAGCATTATAAAATGCAGAACATGAGTTTCAAAGTGAATAATTTCAATGAGGATATCTTTTCTCAAACAACAAAATATTTAAAGTCATAAAATCTGAAGTAGCTGCCAAAATGTGAATTGCATTGGTCACACTTTTTCATGCAACACAAACCAAAAAGAACCAGCTAATATTTAAGCGACACTTTCTCTACACTTGATTTTCGTGCACTTTCTTTTTCACAGGGTATCTTTAGGTCGTGCTTGGCCAGAGTTTGAGGCTCTGCTCTGCTTCTTTGCCCATTTTCCTTATTTTTTTGGCTTTTGCTTTGCCAAACGAAGCAACTTTTAATGGTTCATTGTGCGACTGGCACTTACGAGTTTCCTTTGAGTGTATGCTTGAGTGTATGCGTGTGAGAGTGTGTGTGTGTGTATGTGTGCGTGTGCCTCTGTGTGCGTGTGTGTGTGTGTTAGTAAGTTGGTGGTTGTGCGGCTCACTGATTTAATATTGATGACCAAACATTTCAAGTGCTGCCAGCGTACACACTCACACATACACACTCACACATACACACTCACACATACATACGCAGCGACACACAAAGATGTAAAAGTGTAGTCCTCAGTTTAACGCTTACGATGGCCAACTAAAAAGTTGCTCTAAATTGAATAAATTTGGCAAACAAAGTTCAGAACAAAAAAGAAGAAGGCTTAGAAAATTCAGAACACGAATATTTACAAAAATTTCAACTATTCATTTAAAAAGGTGAAATATAAGGTTGGCAAAAAAGTCTTGCGGTATTTTTATTGAATTTTCAATTGTTCATAAAATTGGTTATAATTGAAGCGAACACCAAAGGCAATTGGCTTAAACTTTCAACTAAAGAAATAAATAACTAATTTGTGTTTTAAATAAATTCAATCGTGAGAGAAAATAGAAAGTTTTTATAGAAAATTGAAGATTCTAATAAAAAGAATATTGCACTTAAAATTTGGGGAACTTTTATTGGAAATATATGTAATCAATTTCTGAAGTCTGAACATGATTTATTTTCTGCTTGAAATATAATAATAATAATCGATCATACTAATCAGAAGAATGTGATTATTATTATATAGAAAATTCACAAAATAAGTTCGAATATTTACTAAAATTTGAACTAAATGAACATACAACAAAAATATTCATAAAAATCTAAAACCAATTTTTGTTTAAATTAAATTTAAAGTTAAAAATAGGGAAAATTTATAAAGAGATGAGGATTTCAACAAAAATAATACTGCAGTTTAAGTCAGCGAACATTTAATGCAAATAATTACAATAAATTTTAAGGAGAATAGAGAGAATATATAGAGAATTGAGGAGTCTAACAAAAAAATTGTTGCAGTTAAAATCAGGGGAACTTTCATTGAAAATATTTGTAATAAGTTTCTGAAGCTTGAGCTTAATTTGAAATACAGAACTTTTTAAGCAGAATGCATTTAAAGTGGAATATTCTTGTTATTGTTATTATCTTATCCTATTTCCTATTAAAGGAGGAGATCTATCGATAGCCTGTGCCATTCGTTGATAGTTAATTTTTCTCGATAGTCGTCGATAGTTATTCGATAGTCGCAAGTTCCTATATTATCCTAGTACAACATGAGAATGTTCTTGTTTGTTATAAGGAATTAAGAGTGTGTTATTCTAGCTTATATTCATATAAATTTGTTTTATAAAAATAAAAATAGTTTGCAATAAATTCAAAGTTAATAATGATCCAATATTTAGTTGAATTCTTAAAATTTGTAGATTCTCTTTAAACAAATTTCTAGAATTGTGGCTGAAATAAGCATACTTTTAACAAACTTCCTTCTTTAATCTAAATTAATTTTACTTCGGAAATAATTTGGAATATCATTGAAAAGTTTTTAGTATCCTTACTTTATTCAATACTTTGAGTGCAGCCCTCGTTAATATGCAAGTGCAAACGATTCAAATGTGCAAGAGTCTCAATTGTATATATTCGCATATAGTTTGGGTTTCTATAAATGTGTATTTAGGTGGATGTGTGCACATACTTATGTGAGTGCCTGTCACTCTCACACACACACATACAGAAAAGGAAAACTTTTGCATTTTCTATTCTATTTGGTTAGCGCAAAGTCTTCACACAGTTTGTTTTCTGTTCTCTGTTCAGTTTTCAGTTTTCTCTTCTCTATAGTTTTGTTTTGTTTAGTTATTTTTTTTTTTTTTTTTTGCTGTGGTCAAATTTGAAAAGTTTTGCATGCTTTCAATAGCACTCGTCAAAGGAGTTGAACGAACATTATATCGCATCCTATCGTATATAAATATTTTGCTCCTCTTTTTGTTTGGTTATTTTTCTCAGTTCTCTGTGTTGCTTCCTCATTTCATTTTCCCTTGTGGCCATTATACAAATTTCATGCGGATGCCGTTGGCTCACAGTTTTTCCAGGCTCTTTCCTTTTTTTCGCATTTTCTCATTGGCATTTATTTTGCATTTTAATTGAATTTATTTGGCAGCTGACATGAATCCGGCTTGGCCAGAAAGTGTTTTCTTCTTGTTCTTCTCTTTTTTGTTTGAGATGGAAATGGAAAGCAAAGAACAGAAGAGGAATGAAAGGAAAAGAGAATAGAGAAAAGGCTTGCAGGTTTCCAGCTGGAAAGCAGCAGCTTTAAGCAGCCACAAAATTGTAATCGACTTGAAGCGAACAGCATTCAGTTTGTGGTACATTTTGTGGCACACACTTGCACTCCTGCCACACACACACACACACACACTCCTACACACACACACGTGTGTGCACACATAAATGTGCATCGAGAATTGCAAATCTTTGACACTTTTCAATTTGCAAGTGCAACGAAGCGCAGCCTTCACTTACATTTTTACATGCACTCAGAGAAACAAACATAAATAAATGGTATTTATTAAATACTGAAAAGATGTCATGTAATATTCGATTTAATACAAAAGGTTTCAAGTTTAAATTGAAGAAACTGATTGACGTTGACAGAATTCACAACAAAACAATCTTTAAAATATGACAAGTGAGGTATAAAAGGACAACAATGCAGTATTTAAATATATATATACCAAAAAAATACTGAAATATATCAAAATGTTTATCATGCTAGTGAAACTCGAGAACTAATTTTGCTATAGAAAAGAGAAAGTGGGCGAAATTAATATACCAAAAATATACTGAAATATATCGAATTATATATCAAGCTAATAAATTCGTGAGCTAAAATAATAAATAACTAAAAAATTAATATACCACAAAAATACTGAAATATACCAAAAAGGATATCAAGCTGACAAAACTTGTGAACTAACTTAGCAATAGAAAAGAGGGCGAGAGGAGTGCGGAATTTATATACCAAAATATGATACTAAAATACCGAAATACCAAGTAGAGCTGATTTGGCTATACAAAAGAAGGAGTGAAAGTGGGCAATAATATACCAAACAAATACTGAAATACACCAAAATATTAATCTGTCAAATTCATGAACAAACTTTGCTATAGAAAGTAGGCAATGAAACAAGGCCATTAATATACTAAAAAATAAGTAAAAAAATATACCAAAATATATATCAAACTAGGAAAACTAGCGAGTTAACTTTGCTGTAGTGTAAAGGAAAGAGAAAGTGACAAAAAAAGCTTAAATATACCAAAATATCAAACCGGTAAAATTGATGAGCCAAATTCAGCTCAAATTAAGCTATACAAAAGAAGTAACATTAGGTACGAATAATATACCAACAAAAATAGAAAATTATTCCGAAATTAGAAGCTGCCAAATTCATGAGCAAATTTTCGCATAGATTATAGGCAACGAAAGTGGGTCATTAATATACTAAACAAAATACTGAAATATACCAAAATACAATATACCAAAAAACTTAAATATACCGAGCTACCTTAGCTATAGTGAAAAAAGAGAAAAAGTGGCTGCGATTAATATACCACACAAAAAAAAATACTGAAATACTCCGAAATATCAAGCTGTCAAACTCTGAGTTAACTTGGGTTCTAAAAAAAAATACTGAAAAATGGCAATTCATGAGCTGACTTTGCTATGTTATACAAAAGTAGGAGGATGAATAATATACCAAAAAAAAAAATACTGAAACATATCGAAACAGTAAGCTGTCATATTCATAAGCTAAATTTGTTAGAAGTGAAAGCGGATGCAATTTGCCTCATTTTTGTTTGCAGTGTAGCCATAAAATAGTGTCGCCTGCAACTGTGTGTGTGTGTGGGTGGATGCGTATGCGTGTGTGTGTGTGTGTGTGTTTGTCAGTTAATGTGTCAATGTGTCACTATGACTCTCAATTGTTTAGGCGAGCATCGTCAGTTCGCTTCAGTTCAGTCTCCTCTGCCTCTTCGGTTCGTGTGTTTTGCGAGCATGGAACGCATTTGTCTATGGCGCTGGATTTATTGGCTACGGGGGCTGCCACGCCCACCACGCCCATGGGCCCATGCACCCACTGCCCATCATGACACACAACAGTTAGCTCACAGTTGAAAGCACATTGCTGCTGATGTTGTGGCATCTCCTAAATGCAATTTATGGGCTGCACTCCGCGCCCATATTTGTCAAGCATTGGCAGCACTGTTGCCTCTCTCCCTGTCTCTTTCTCTCACTCTGTGCTTGGGGTATTTATGGCCAGAGGACATCGAGTGAGTGGGACTTTGCACCTAATTGAGATTTGCTGCTTGCTGTGACACACATTTTAATTGTGTCAGCACCTGGTCACGCCTACAGCCACGCCCACTCCACAGCGCCCACTCCACTCTGTGGTCGACTGCACACAATGAGTGCATCCGCCTATCGATATCCGAGCTATCGGGTGACAAGCACAGGATGTGGGTTAATGCACATCAATGTGACACGTTGTCGTCGTCGTTGTCGTCGTCGTTGTTGTTGTCGCTGCTGTTGCTGTCACATTGCAAATGGCAGTCAGGACAGGCAGGACAGCAAGGACAACAGGACGTCAGTGGGTTGAGGTTTCGAGTCGAGTGTCCGCTGTGGACAAATTGCAAGTTCCGCTGATGACTTGCAGTGAACCAAAGTGCGCCACGCAAAACAGCTGATCAACAACTTTGGCAAAAGCAAACAAGTAAGAAAGTTACAGTCGAGTGTGCTCGATTGTGAGATACCCACTACCCATTTTGAATAAATGCAATACCAGATTGTCAGCCAAAGCAACTAAGACCCTTAGTAAGCAGGCGTTTTTGCCTACACAAAAGTATTTCTTTAATAACTTCGACAATTTATATCTAATCGCAGCAGGAATCACAATTACTATAGTTATTATTGTATACACCAAAATTCGCAGCTCTAACTTTAAAACTACGTTTGTTATTTGATTTTTGTTAATTTTCGGGGGCGGAAGGGGGGCGTGGCAAAATTTTTAAACAAACTTGATCTGCGTGCAAACATAACAAATGCTGTCGAAAAAAAATTATAGCTCTATCTCTTATAGTCTCTGAGATCCAGTGTTTCATATGGACCGACGGACAGACAGACAGACGGACATGGCTAGATCGTCTCGACTGATCAAGAATATATATACTTTATAGGGTCGGAGATGCCTTTTTCTACCTGTTACATACATTTCCTGCCGGCACAAAGTTATAATACCCTTCTACCCTATGGGTAGCGGGTATAAAAAACTACTTTTCGCTCCTTGCGCGGGTGTGGCAAATAGTTTATGCATGACATGGAGAAGAAGAATATAAAGAAGAAGAAAAAGAAGAGGGAGTGCAGCCCACCCACAAGTTGTTCACAACTTTCAATCTCTTAATCGAGCCAAGTGTTTAACTTGCGTGGCAAGATAGTAAAATGTCAGCCAAGTAGGTTAATTGAGAGCAACTAGAGTTGTGCTTGGTAGTTCATTTTGGTGAAGTAGTTCAGTAGTGCCATTTGAACTAAATGAACTAGTCGTTTTTATAGTTCATTTAGTAGTTCAGCTTGAAGAAAACGAACTATTCATTCAAATAGCTTTCTTAAAAGTTCAAATTGAACTAAAGTTCATTTAGTAACTGAACAAACTACATGTATCTATAATTCATTTAGTAGTTCAATTTGAACTGATTGAACTCTAAACTCCTGTAGTTCATTTGGTAGTTCAGTAGTTTAATTGAAGCTGAAGTTCAGTTAGTAGTTCAGTTGTTCAAATTAATAGATCTACTTGTTCCTATAGTTCATTTAGTAGTTCACTAGTTCAGCTTGAACTAAACCAGCTATTCGTTTTTATAGTAGTTCAGTTTGAACTGAAGTTCATTTAGTAACTTAACTTATCTATAGTTCATTTAGTACTTCAATTTCCAACTGATCGAACTGTTCACTCATATAGTTCATTCAAAACGAACTACTCTTTCTAATAGTTCATTTAGTAGTTCACCTTAAACTGAATGAACTAGTCGTTCTTATAGTTCATTTAGTAGTAGTAACAGAACAAACTCTTATCTATAGTTCATTTAGTAGTTCAATTTGAACTGATCGAACTGTTCAATCCTATAGTTCATTTCATAGTTCAGTAGTTAAATTTGAACTGAAGTTCATTCAGTAGTTCAGTTGTTTAAATTGAAAGATCAACCTATTCCTATAGTTCAGTAGTTCAGCTTGAAGTGAACGATCTATTCATTCCTATAGTTCATTTACTAGTATCTATAGTTCATTTAGTACTTCAATTTGAACTAATCACTCCTATAGTTTATTTTGTAGTTCATTAGTTCAATTTTAACTCAAGTTCGTTTACTGGATCAATTTGAACTGAAGTTAGGAGTTTAGCTACAGTTCCTTGAACTGAACTAATTATAGTTAATTTAGTTGGTTGAGTTCGATGAGTCGAGTCCGTTTAGCTGGTTTCAGACCAGTTCCAGTTCATTTAGTTCATTGCTGTCCTGTTATTGTTCATTCTAAACAAAGACTCAATATTATGTTAACGTTCCTTACTTAATAAAACATGAATTAAAACGCAAATGGGACTAAAACGAATTAAGCAAATGAACGAGTAAAAGAAGCTATTATAAAGATCTAGTTCATTTGCTTGATCGAACTAGTTCGTTTAGATGCGACACAACTGCTTCGAGGTGTTATTTCTATTTTTACTTTGAATTTGACTTTGACTTCGACTTCGATGTGTAATGCAGCTTCTTTAGTTCTTCCCTTCAAGTGAGTGGGAAATGCATTAAGTGCAGCATTTTTATATTCTCACTACAGTTTAAAGACGCCTCCCCCATTTGCATTTCTTAAAAGGTTTCAGTATCGTTAACAATCTTACACTTGCAGTTTACTACTTATAAATTCTGCTAACAGCATTGTTTTCTTTATTGTTAATGGTATTGTAATGTTGCCCAAATAAAGCACGATAATGACATTCACACCAATCTTTTGTAGAAAAACATATGCAATCAACTATTTTTGGTTATGCAATTAAACGAATGTGTTAACAGCATTGTTATTGCTCACTGGTTATTTGAAGTATTTTTTTAGTAAACGAACAGAAAGAAACTATAAAATACTTCAAATATTCCAAAATTACATACAACAATAGATAAAAATATACTAATATCAGTATTTTGGTATATTTGAAGTATTCTTAGTAGAACAGAAACTAAGAAATACTTAAAATATGTCAAAATAAAGTACTTTTGTAATAGTTTTTAGTAAACAACATCAAATATATCAAAATAACATACTGAGAAATACAAAAGCATACTAAAAGCTGCATTCAGTATAAAAATATACCATATATTTCAAACTAAATCATACTATACTATACCAAAATAACAATCGAACATACTATACATATTATGTTATTTTCGCATATTTGAAGTTTTTGTAGTTTTTGTTTTTTTTACTAAAAAAAATACTTCAAATATAGAAATTTAACATACCGAAAATTACAAAAAATATACTAAAAACTGTATTCAGTATAAAGATATACCATAGATAGCAAGGAAAGTCATGACATCATAAAAATTATATCTCCAATAATTTCTAAATTGTTCTTCATTTAACGTGATTTGTTATTAATTTTTAACTATGTTTTCAATGACTAAATAGTTGTAGTATCTCTTAGTATTTGCCATTATTTTAGCACTCGGTAAATTATATATTAAATAGAATTGTTATGTACTCACCCTTGGAGTGCCTCCTGCTCGAATATCGCTCACTTGACACAGTTCGATGACATCGCCATCCTGTATGTGAATCAATAAAAAGAAAGAAGTGTCAATTCATTTATAATTTGTTAAAACTGTAAATCATTTTCTGAAATTTAAATAATAAAATAATAAATATATCCTTAAAAACTTTTTCCTATACAAATTTAGTGTCTTAATTAGTAAATAAGATTAAAATAAGTAAAAAAAAACTTCAGTTGATTGTGCCTTACTGTGAGAGACCCGGTACTCTATTTTAATGAAAGCAATATACCGCAAAAATACCAAAAATATACGAAAGGCTACATTTGGTATATTGGCTAAGTATATTTATTATTTTTGAAATAACTTCTACATTTTTTGTCTGATCACAACCAAATTTTCAGGAATCATCAAAATTATAGTTATTATTGTATTTACTAAAAATCTGTAGCTCGTTATTAGATTTTAATTGATTTTCGGAAGCAGAAGTGAGCGTGGAAAAAGTGTAAAACAAACTTGATCTGTGCGATATTTGCTATTTAAATTTTGCTTTCATCTAAACATCGTATAGTATGTTCTTTATATTGTTTGTCTTTAAATTAATTTGTTTAAATTGGTCTGCAATTATTTTTTCTTTTAATTTTGTCTTTAACATCTTCAGTTTTAAAAAATTTAATTATAATAAATTGCTTATATTTAAATTAATCTGTTTAAATTGGTCTGTAATTCTTTTTTCTTTTAATTTTGTTCTTTAAGATCTTCATTTTAAAAAATGTATTATATTTTATTTTTATAAAATGTTTGTCTTTAAATTAATCTGTTTAAATTGGTCTGTAATTATTTTTCCTTTTTGTTTTTTAACATATTCATTTTTAGAAATGTGTTTTTTATTTTCTTTTAGTAAATTTCAACTTTTTAAATTGGTCTGTAATTATAGCTTAATTCTTTAAAAATGTATTTTAATGTTCTTGTAATAAAGTGTTTTAATAATCGATAATAAGAGTGCCGTTTACTTACCCGTCCCTCGCTCTTCCAGTAGAGAAAGAATCCATACTCGTCGACCTTGAAGAGGGCGTCGCGCTCAAAGTCATTCTCTTTGGTTTCCTTTTCGTTCTCGAACCAGCGATCGAAGGTGGCGCCCGTGGTCAATTCCGGCGGAACCGGAATGATCCAATCGAATTCGTACTTCTTGGTCATTATTTACAATGTTTGCAATCGCAATCGCAATCGCTATCGCTATATATCTATGTTAATGTCTATGTCTATGTCTATGTCTATGTTTATGTGTGTGTGTCGGTGTTTGTGTTCGTGTTGGTGTAACTATCGCATTCGCTATAGCATAACATATATATTTATGTAGACTAGACGCTATTTCCTACTATATAGTAATATGTAATACGTAATTCGTAATTTGGTGTTTTGCTTTTTGTTGTGTTTTGCTTTATTTGCAGAGAGATAAATTGGTGTTATCGTTTTGCAGTTTAAAGTTATCGATTCGATTCGATATCGATACCGATCGATGTTTATTGCTCTGTTGACTCTTGTTGTTTTTGTTCTTTTCCTTGTTGTTGATTTGTTTGGCTCGTTAATTGGCTTGAATGCGCTTCAATTTGGCAACACAGACACATTTTCTGGGTCAACTCACGCACGCACACGAATCGATAGTATTACCGATAGTATATTTACACATTTACCGTTATCGCTGATCACATCGTGTTCTTACTGAAAGTTTCACTAAAAGCATTTTTCTTTTTCATTTACTGCTTTTCTTTTTTTTTATTTTTTTTTTTTTGGTTTTTGGGTTTTGATTTAATTTAGTTTTTAGTTTAAGTTTAGGTTTTAGCTTAGTTTTCGGTTTTTGGTTTTTGATTTCTATGTTGGTGTTAGACTTTAAGATTTAGTTTTCTATAAGCGTATTTAATTTGGTGTTGTTGTTGTTGTTGTTCTCCTTGTGGTTGAAATTGTTAAACTGCAATAGAAGAGAAATACAATTAATTAGAAGCTGAACATTTTGAATAAGGTTAATTTTGAACTTGGGTCTTATATTAAATTAAATTATTATTTAATTACTATATTAAATATTCTTTAAATCAAAATTAGTTTTCTTACATTAAGTTTTTCAAGTTCTGGACGCACTTTTAAGATCAAAATTCTTAGTATCACGATTTTGATTTTTGAACTTTTTTATTCAGTGAAGAACTTTCATAAAATTCTCAAAAATGTCAGTGCTTAAATTATACATATAAAAACTTCATTTATTTGCTTTTTAAACATATTTGTAATGTGATCAGAATTCAGCTTACTCTTAATTTAAAATGCATAATTTTGGATTAAAGAAATGTCGTTTTCATTTTGATAAAGTTGAGAAAGAATCTTTATACTTAAATTCTTGATTGATTTAAGTTTTTAAATTTGTAGAACGAAAAGTGTTCAACTATTTTCTCTGAGTGTACGATGCAAATGCTTTTGTCTCCCCTTCTGATTGACTTTGGCAACTCGAGTTGTAATTGCATGAGGTGGCTTTCATTTTGCGTCCCGTAGGAAACTGGAAACAAAAGCCTGATTAAAGTTCCCCCAAACTAATTAAGTGTGTTATGCATAAAGTTGTGCGTTAAATTTGCAAACTTTATGCGTCAAAATAATGCTAATTAATTTGAATTACAATGCAATATGAACTCGAATTGAAGATTAATTTCCTCGACTGTCATTTCCGGTAATCCAAGCCAAGTTGTGTTGCAGCAAAAATAATAATGATAATGATAATAATAATCATTGCATATTGCTTGAGGCTTCTCTTCGTGCATGGATACTAATCACATTAGTTGGCAGCGAGAGACATTGGAGACGGTCTAGGGGGTGTGGAGAGGGGAGAGAGAGGGAAGGGGAGGAGAAAGGAACGCACCTGACATTCATAACGATGCAAGCCGGTGGCCAAGAACCAAGAACCAAGAGCCAAGAGCAGCATCCTCATTGCGTATTATATTTCGAGTAACTACAGCTGAGGCCATCAAAAGCACACGCACACAAAGAAGGCACACACACACGCATAGAATACACACACACATACACACGCACACACACATCACAGCGTCTGCTTCTTTCCCTTTTGTTGTGTCCTTTTTCTATTCACTCGTCTTTGCTATTTGTATTTCTAGCCATGGGAACCTTGTCTCTGTCTTTCCTCCTTTCTCCCTTTCTCCCTCTCTCTCTTACTCTCTTTCTCCCCCTATCCTTCCCTTCACTATGTGTTTCTTTGTTTTCCTTTAAATTTGAGAGCCAATCAAGAGAATTAAAAGCATTTTTCACTGTTATTTCAGCTACATTTATGTGTAGTTAAAGCATGTGGAAAACGTTTACTTATTGCTGCATCCTCGAAGAAGCTTCTTTCTCCCTTCTTTTGTGCGAGGGAAATGTAAACAAACATTTGCGTAGACAAATGACAGCGAAATTTCCATTGAAGCGTGCTTACATTAAGTTATATAAGAAAGTAACAATCATTTAAGAATGCATTCAGAAAGCGAAATGAGTACAAAAATATCTCAAGTATTGCAGACAGTGAAACGTTTACGAATTCATAAATAAATATGATTACGAAAAACTGAAATTGATGCTAAGCAATCTGGAAAGTGTTGCAGCCAGTAAAACGTTTACGAATGCCCTAACAAAGCGATAGGTAAATGCGATTGTTTCTGAAACTGGGAAATTGACAATGCTAATATAATAAAAGCACAAAAGAAGTGAATGCTAAGCAATTTCAAAAGTGTTTGCAGCCAGTGAAACCTTCACGAATACTGTGTAAAGCTGCAACTATAAAAACTAAACTTAGTTAGCTTATGCAAGAAAAGTAGAAGATTTATATGATGGCTTCTGACAAAGAAGAATTGAAAAACGAAAGTAGAAGCAAAGTACAAAAAATGTGAAAGCTTGGCAGCCAGTGAAACGTTTACGAATGCAACTGGAGCATCCAAAGCTGGCTAGTTAGCTTTTACAAGAAAATAATAAAATTTGTACGTTTGCTAGTTAAAAAAGGGCAATTCAAAATAAAAAGTAAAAAAAAATGTGAATACTCAACGATCAAGTGTTGCAGCCAGTGAAACGTTTACGAATGCAACTGGAGCATCCAAAGCTGGTTAGTTAGCTTTTACAAGAAAATAATAAAATTTATACGTTTGCTATTAAAGTTAAAAAGTAAAAAAAATGTGAATACTCAACGATCAAGTGTTGCAGCCAGTAAAACGTTTACGAATGCTCTACAAAGGTGCAGCTAGAGCATCTAAAGTTGGTTAGTTGGCTTATGAGGAGAATTCATAAAACACTTGCAATCAAAGTGGAGAAAAACCAGACGCTTAATAATTTGGAGAGTGTTGCAGCCAGTGAAACGTTTACGAAGACTATGTAGGAGTGCAACTATGAAATTTGAAGTGAAGCGATTATGATGCATTATGAAAGAATACATTGTATGTGTATTAAACCTAACTTAATGGTGATTAATTAAAGAATAGATGTTGCTCATTAAACGTTTACGAAGCTAAGCACAAAAGAGAAAACGAGAGAAAACGTTGCTTGGCTTGTTAAAATACTTTTGTAGTGTGCTGTTATTTTATACAAGTTAAATTACATTTTTATATAGATAGATTCTGCTGACGAGGTTGCTGTATAAAAGTGGAAAGGAAAACAGAGAGAAAGAGAGAGAGAGAGAGAGAGAGAGAGAGAGAGAGAGAGAGAGAGAGAGAGAGAGAGAGAAAAGCTGCACTTGGGCATGCACTGAGATTTGGATTGCACTGAAGTGCACAGTGAAGTCTTGGCAAAGCAAAAAAATGTTAGAGAAAACACATTAAAACGAGCAATAATAATAAATAAAAAAACAAAAACACAAACACAAACACACACAACAACAAGGGGGAAAAGGAATTACAACAACTATTGGCAGTGGAAATTTGCTGTTCATGTCCCAGAAGATTTTCAAATTTGTTTGACAGCCACTCGACGTGGTTCTGTTTTTTTTTTTTTTGTTCTGCGATGCAATTCTCACGACTGCTTTCTCTCTCTCTCTAACTTCCCCTCTCTTTCTACTGCCTGACTGACTGATTGCTTGTGTGAGTAATCTGTATGTGTGTGTGTGTGTGTGTGTGAGTGTGCGCTGCTTTCACATGACTTCAAATTCAATGAGCTGCGAAATGTTCGCTCATTGTTAAAGTTGAAGCTCGTTAGCTGCGTCCAAACTCACTCAGAGGTAACAACAGCGCTTTCTCTTTGTGTATGTGTGTGTGTGTGTGTGTATTGGTGTGTATATGTGTGTGTGTGTGTGTGCTGAACGGATATGATTTCCAAGCGTATGTCAAAATACTTTCACGCCCCGCGAACGCTTTATGAATTTACGCTTTTTGCGCTTTTGAACTTTTCGAAAACGAACAACAAAAAAAAAACCAACGTACATCGCGACAACAACAACAACAAAAAGAAAAACAAATTTACCGCAATCAAGCCGAGTCACACATAAAGAGAGAATCAGAGACTTTTCTTCATTCTTTCAAACTTTTCGCAGCATTGAAAAAGCAAATACGTTCAAGTTTCAAGCAAGCAATATACTATACTATATATAAAGTCATCAGTCGAAACATCGCTTCAAATTACTTTTGTTTGACAGCAACAAAAAAGCAAAGAAAGCACAGCGCATTGAATGATATAGTATTATATATAGATTATTAGAACAATGACGAAATTGATTGATAAAAGTATAGTTTTAAAGCTGAAAGCTTTTCGATTTTTCTTTTCGAAATTCAACTTGAAAAGGAATTTATTTACAGTAAATGTTTCGACATTTCAATTTTTATTTATTTTTGTGTAAGTTAAGATACTTTTTAAAATATTTCCTTGTTAAAGTGATTTAAAAAAAAAAACAGAAAAACGTCCTTGATTTGAAGCTTTGAACATTTTCATTTCAGTTTTAGTATTTCACTCTATATATAAAAGAACAAAAAAAATTTGATTTTTTTTTTTTAATTTTTGTATTACATTTAAAAAAAAAAAGTTTGACTTTTTTGGTAGATTTTGTGTTTCACTTTATCTTAAATCAAGATTTTTTCAATCTTTAAACGAACCACCTTAAAATAAGATTTTAGGTTGAAACAATCTTAAATTAGGATTTTTATGCTAAATTTGCATTTCAAGATTAAAAACATCTTATTTTAAATTTTAAATTAGGATTTTTATGCTAAATTTGCATTTCAAGATTAAAAACATCTTATTTTAAGATTAAGATCTTGATTTAACAATGTTTTATTCTAGACTGAAAGGTAGATTGAAAATTTGCATTTAAGATTTTGTCGATCTTAAAAAGAATAAAAAATGAAAATTAAATTTAAAGAACATTAATATTTAGATAAAAACTTCTGTGCAGTAATTGTTATGAAAGAAATTTTAAATTAAATTATAAAAAATGGAAATTTTCTGTTTGTTTAAAATTTTGGGAAAAGAGCACGCTTTTTCCTTATATTTACAGGGTATTTCGTGTGCGTTGTTGCCAAGTGTTTTTTTTTCCTTTCGCACTTTTTGTGGTTTTTATATCGCCATTTGGCATAAAATGCAGATACAAAATCAAAGTGCCAGCGTGTTCGCACAGTTGCCAAGTGCCACGCCCCCTCTTACCCATTCCTTTGAGATGGAGAGAGAGAGACAAAGAGAGAGAGAGAGAGAGACAGAGAGGTGAGCCTCAACGCCTCTGGGCACCTGTCTCAATATATTGGACTGCAGAAAAGTTTGGCGCGCAACTTGAAAGCTAAACACGGCAGCCAGGCATAACTTGCATAAACTTGCCCTCAAAGGACACTCACACACATACCCATACACACACACATGGTCACACGCACGTACGCGCTGAAAGTATGCTACAAATATGCTCATTACGTGAGCGCCAAGTGCCAGACTCCACTTCCCCTTTGCCACTTGCCTCCCTTTGCCATCTCTCTCTCACACACACACATACACACTCACACACTCCCTCACACACATACACTCACACATAGATACACACTCTCTCACACACACACATCGATACACACTCGTTGATACAGCGACAATGCTTCAATTTATTATTGCATACTTTGCGGCCATATTTCAGTTATTCTCTAGCAAAAGAGGGCGAGACACGGAGAGAGGGAGGAGTGAAGAGTAAGGGGAGGGAGAGGCAATAGGCTCAGTCTTTGAAGTCGCATTTGGTTGCATAATTTAAAAACAGCGTGGCTAATTAAATGCACAGCACTGTTTAATGGAGTTCAACACAACATGCAAAAAAATACTTTTCTCTTCTGCATTTTACAAAAATTAGTTTAATTTCATTAATTGATCAATTAAGCTAGCTTTATATTTAGAATAGTATTTTCTTGGCAACTCTTTTAGAAACATAGAAAAAATGATAGATGCAAAATTACAGCATCAAACTTAAGATTTTCTTTAGAATTTATAAATTATAAAAATTTAACAAGTTTTCCTTTTTTTCCATTCATTTCTTTTCTTAACTTTTTTATTCTTTAAAAGATTAAATCTTTTCTATTCTTTTTTATTCTTTTCTATTATTTTCTATTCTTTTCTGTTATTTTCTATTCATTTCTTTTCGTTTCTATCCTATCCTATCCTATCTTATCCTATTGAATTCAAAAAGTAAAATAGATCTTAACATTTGCTCCATAAGAATGTATAGTAAAATATATGCCAAGTGCATTTGAAATCAATAAAAATTATTAATATAATAACAAAAATTATGTTTGCTAAGTTTAAAGCTAGCAAAAATTATTACAAAAGAGTTGCCAAAAAATCGAAAAGGAAACTTTTGAAATAATTACAATCTTAGTTTGATTGTATAGATCCTTCAAAAAAGTGGAATTGTACTAAATAATATAACTTAACATAAATTTGGTACATTCAATACTATATATGTTTTTCCTTAACTTTTTGAAAAGCATCTTTAGACATCTTAATCTTGTTCACTAGAAATTTGTCTTGCTTTTAAGTAGTGGGAATTAGTCTATTCCTTCGTTTAGGATATCTGAAAGTCTTCGTCATAGAGCTGTTGATGCTTGCAGCTGATTATTATGGCTTATTCATGTTGCTGTTGCTTATGTTGTTGCTGTTGTGGGCATTACTTAAGCTGCCAAATTGAATTTGCTTTGTGAGTATCTGTGAAATTGGCATTTCAATATTTGATGAGCTGCTCTGCTCAACCTCGCACAGGTAATAAAAGAAACTTTGCCACGACACGCAGCAGCAACAGTAGCAGCAGAAAGAAAGGGCTGAAGGAGAGCTTCATTGACTGACTGACAGACAGATTGACTGACTGACTGACTGATTGTTTGACTGCTTGACCTTGTTGCGAAGGCGAAACGAGTGCAAAACGAATTGAAATTGAGACATTCTTCAATGTAGCAGCGCTGTCAAAAAGCTGTCAATCAGCTGGTCAATCAATCAGTAGCCGATTCGGTCAATCAGTCAGTCAGTCTGATGCCTTCAGCCTGGTTCTTAAATCGAACAAGGCGAAACGAGTGGTCAATCAGCTAGTCAATCAATCAGCAATCGAGTCGGTCAATCAGTCAATCAGTCTGAGACATGCAGCGTGGCTTCTCAATCGAGCAAGGACAAACGAGTGCAAATCGAATTGAAATTGAGAGGCGGTCAATCAGCTAGTCAATCAATCAGCAGACGAAGCAATCAGTTAATCAGTCTGATGTCTCAATTTGCGGCTTTTCAATCAAACAAGACTAAACGATAGCAAGACGAATTGAAATTGAGGCGTTCATCAATGTCAAATGGTGGTCAATCAGCTAGTCAATCAATCAGCAATCGAGTCGGTCAATCAGTCAATCAGTCTGAGACATGCAGCGTGGCTTCTCAATCGAGCAAGGACAAACGAGTGCAAATCGAATTGAAATTGAGAGGCGGTCAATCAGCTAGTCAATCAATCAGCAGACGAATCAATCAGTTAATCAGTCTGATGTCTCAATTTGCGGCTTTTCAATCAAACAAGACTAAACGATAGCAAGACGAATTGAAATTGAGGCATTCATCAATGTCATAAGGCAGTCAATCAGGTAGTCAATCAATCAGCAGTCGAGTCGGTCAATCAGTCAATCAGTCGGTCAGTCAATCAGTCTGAGATCACACTCTGCAGCTTTTCAATCGAACTACGTCTGCCTACGACTGCTAATCAGCTTCGTCAATCAGCTTGGAGCTCAATCAGTCGATGCAGCGACGCATCAATCAAAGTTAGCAATACCGAATGAGGCAACAAAAGAGAGATGGAAAGAGAGAAACGCATGCTGCAGCTGCACTTGCTTGAAATGAACGCAGAAAATATGCCAAATGACTTATCAAGTTGCCAGTGCACATAAGGGTGGGTGTTGCCATACAATCTCTCTCACTCTCTCTATCTCTCTCTCTCTGTCTCTGCTGTTTTTTTTCGTTCACTCCTTTGGCCGTGTCCATTGCGTTGCGTTGCGTTGCTGGCTGCTGCGCAAAATGTCAAAGTTCGCAAAATGATTGCATACTTTCTGGCTGGCAAATGAAATTTCTCATGAAATTAAAGTAAGCACACACACACACACACACTCGCACACTCGCACACTCGCGTACATTTGCACTCAGAGTGTGCTTTATTATTAAATTTGCAAACAACAACAAATGAAAGAAAGCAGCAGCGAAGCAGTAGAGAAAAGGCAGGCAGCAAGCTAACAACAACAATAACAACAACAAATAAATCAAATAAAAATATTAACAGCAAGCGGCATCAGAGCTACCCCAAGAAATTTGCCGCAACGGCAACAGCTGCAAAAGTGTGCGACTGTATTGGTGTCTCTGTGTGTGTGTGTTTGCTGTACAATTTATTGCGCACACTTCTTGCTCGCCTTAATTTTTAGTCGATATCTTCATCAATTCGAATGAGTTTTGCGTATACTTAATATTGAGCAAGAAAAAAAAAACTATATATGTAGTAGAGGTTAAATTGATGGCTTAACCTTTAATGTAGCAGACAAGATTGGAGAATTTAGTATTAACTCAAATGCTTTTTTGATTTGCATTTGCGTTATAAATACAATATCAAATTAATAATCAAAATATACCGAATGTTGGTATATTGATATACTACTACATTTAAAACATTCCAAAGTTTGGAAAAACCCTTAAAATATACCAAATGATATACTTGGAATATTCATATACATCAAAATATACCAGATTTCCAAAAAAGTGCAACTAAAGCAAATGCTATAATTTCCTGATTTGAGTTATCGTTAGAATACTTCATAAAAATACTGAAAATATACCAAATTCTATATTTTGTCTATTGATATACTACATTTAAACATACTACATATTTTACAGTGTGAAAAAATACTAAAATATACCAAAATATACTAAAGATTGCAAAATATATCAGGTTGCCAGTCAAAGGCAATGAACGGAAATGCCATATTCTGCATATGGATATACTACTATATTCAAAATATTTTACAGTGTGAAAAATACTGAAAACATACCGAATACTGTATTTGGTATATTAATATACATTGAAAATATATCATATTACAAAACAAAAACGGTTAAAACGAATGCTATATTTGGTATATTAAAATACAGCTACATTTCAAACATACCAAATATACCATCTGGCTAAAAAAAGCAATTAAAGTTGGAAAGCTGTAAGCAACCCAAATGAATATGCCGAAAGAATACTAAAATTGACCCAAATTGACGCTTAAAATATTCTACCAAGTGCAAAAATTATGTTTAATTAGACTTAAGAGCCAAGTTGAAGTGTAAGCCTGCATCCGTCTGCCCGTCCGTCCGTCATTCTTATTGGCATTATCTTAGAGACTATAAGAACTAGAGACTACAAGTTGAAGCCGTCAATTAGCTATTGTTTTTCATGTGTCTCGCATTAACCACGATCGACATTTGCAGCACAGTTTAAGATTTGAGTCAGCCTCCCAAAAGCAGTGCGCTGCTGTTTTTCAAGCAGATCCCACGCCTGGTGACTGCTGACTGTTGGCTGCTGGCCTGTTGGCCTGGCCTCATTTTCTGTCTGTTCTCAGTTGCCTTAACAAAGCCAGCGGCATTTTGTCACGCATATTCCGTGCAGGCACGCAACAGATACTCCGACGGAGACGGACACGGACACGGAGACACGCCCACTGTCGGGGTGGGAAGAGGGGCGTTCTAACAAAATCAAAGTGCTGTGCCAGGCAGTTGGCACAGTCAGCGCATCCTTCAAACAAAACTGTCAGCAACTGTCAAAAGAAGTTAAACGAAAACCAACAAAACAAAACAAAACACACACACAGAAAGCAAGAGAGACCCCTAAAGGAAAAGCAAACGGAAAGCGAAAGCTGAAGAAGGGCAACAACAGCAAAATGGCACACATACTTTATATATATGTGTGTGTATATATCAGGGACTGGGTTTGGCAAATTCAGGGTCTCGACCCTGCGAGAAAGCTGCCTGCTCCTGTTTCTGTTTCTGTTCCTGTTTCTGTTCGATGATGATGATGATGATGATGACGAGCCGAGGCGCTGAGCAACTGTCTCTCTGTGATTTAGTCGATGGCACGTAGCAGGTGGTTTATTTTTAGCACCTTGTTCCCTTTCAAAAAACAACAAGAAAACCCATATTCCACCTCAAAAAAAAAAAAAACAACAGAAGAAGAAGGCAAAGAATTCGCCAAGCTGCGCATCTTCCTAATCTCCGTATCAAAACAATACATCATCATGGCGAAGGGGAAAAAAATTCAACGTTCTCGTTCTCGTTCATGCTGTAATTGTGAATATTAAATATATGACAATAAGCATGCGACCAGAGCGAAAAATAAAAACAAAACAAAAACGAAAGCGATAACGAAATAATAATAATGATAATAAACAAGTTAGCAGAGAGTCGTAGTCAAGTTTCGACTGCTCGAGACCCGTTCGCTTATATGTAAAAATATTAAAACGTGTTCTACGAAATTTCAGAAATGCATAAATGATTTCTTACTATACTCTAAAAAATCTTGTATTGTCAGACAAAGCTAATAATAATAATGATAATAAACTAGTAAGCAGAGAGTCACAGTCGAGTCTTAGCTGCTCGAGACCCGTTCACTTTTATTGCAAAATAATAAGTGTTATTTCATAAAATTTCGGAAATGCTTAAATAATTTTTTAATTTCTAAAAATCTTGTATTGCCATACAAAGTTAATAATAAGAAAATTAAGAAATAAGTAAGCAGAAAGTTGCAATCAAGTTTTTACTGTTTGAGACCCGTTCACTTTTACTGCAAAATTATAAAACGTGTTCTAAAGAAATTCGAAATTTCATTAACATTTTCTTACTATATAGAACGCTGAAAATCTTGTATTGCTCGTCAAAGCTAATAAAAAAAATGATAATAAGGAAGTAAGCAGAGAATCACAATCAAGTTTTGGCTGTTCAAGACCCGTTTATTTTTACGTATATCAAAATAATAAAACCTATTCTATGAAATTTCGTCTTCTATAAATAATTTCTTAGAACTGTCAGCAAATAACCTTTAAAATCTTGTGTTGCCAAAAATAAGTAATAATATTAATAAAAAGTAAGCTCTTAGTCAAGTTTAGGCTGGTCGAGACCCGTTTACTTTTATGTAAATATAATAAACGTATTCCACTAATTCTAATTTGTATTGCCAGACAGAATGCTAATAGACTTTTTGCGAAAGTGAACGGGTCGTGAAAAAGTCAGCGCCAAAAAGTTTTCTTTTGGGTTTTTTGTATTCCGTTTTTTTGGTTTACTTCGTTTGACAAGGGTTTGAGTAACGCTTGAGGCCTGCTCGGGGATTCAGAATGGTTGCTGGGTTTTGTGGTCGGGTGTTCAGCTGTTCAGCTGATGGGGGGAAAGAAAAAGGAGCTGGGGTTATTGGTTGGGTAGCAAGGCATAAAGCATTTATACTAATTTCTCGATAATTTCGTTACGGTCGTAAAAAAAAGCGAAGGAGGAGGAAAGAAAAGATGGAGAAAGAGAAAGAAACCGTTTTTGCAGTACAAACGCTGGAGTTTTGTGTGAGTCAGGTCTAAATAGACTTTATATCGATTTGTGCTGTGCACAATTATATTTAATGAGCTTTTAATTGAATTGATTTTTTGTTATAGAAATACACACACACACACACACACATTTACACGCTCACATGCAGCGCAAGGACGAAGGACGAACAAAGTGAGTCGAGCTGAAGCGAGAGAAGCAAGAGAAGGCGACTGAAGGACAAAGTCCAGTGACAGAATGATGGATATTAGGGGCAAATGAATGGATTCACAGTCGATGAATTTGTTGGGCGGGTCAGATAAACTGCAGCCAATCAACGCTGCCAACAACGAGCCAACGGAGTACACACAAAAAGGGCAAAGGGGAAAAGTGTGGGAGACTATAAAAAAAGACATAAAACTAGGTTAAGTTGCATATAGAGAGAGCGAAAGAGAGAGCGAGAAAGTGTCAGGAGAGCAACGAGTAGGCAAATATAGATCAAGGTGATCGGTTCTATAAACAGCGCTGTCCACTTGACACAACAGTGCTGCCCACTTGCTAACGTCAACGCAATTAAGGCTTGTGACTCACACTCACACAGAAATGAATGATTGAATTTGATGTTATCAATTGAGATTAAGATTGATGCGCCTAGTTGCGTGTCGATTCATTAAACACATACAGATTAAATAATAATACGCTTCACAAAAATAGTTGTATGTAAAAACTTGTAGTAAACTATTGAGGAATAGTTAAACAACAAATGCAATAAGAGTACAAAAATATATGAAAACTTTGACTGAACTATTGAAAGATAATTAAACAAGAAATAGAATAAAAATACGCACACAATATATGAAAAGTTTTACAGAACTATTGAAAGATAATTAAACAGTCAGAAAGATAAACATTTGCTAGCATTGCATTTCGATAGTAAAACTTTGCCGGATGTATTCTGTTTGCAATCTTTGTTTTCCTGAACAGTTTAAATCAAAGCTGTCAAAACATAGCAAGAGAAATAAACAGAAAAAAAAGAAAACAAGGTAAATTTACATAAAAGAAATTCAGGAAATGCAAAGCAAATGCATATGAAAAAATAAATAAATCATAAATTGAATTAAATAAAAGTTGCATACAACAGTAAGATGAAATATTGTTATATAAATTGAATTCAAATAATAATACAAGAAAATTGTAATTTATTATGTTTATAATTGGCTCAATCGAAGTTAGTTCGTAGAATTTGTGTTGCAAAGGTTCAATTGAACTTTAGTCATTGTATGGAGGAAGGACTCTGAGCCTCTAAGTGTATGCATCATCAACGTCAACAGTCACGACGAGATCTCAAAGATATAGAGCTATAGATATAGACCAAAGAATATACCGAAAACATACTACTACTACTACTACTATTAAAATACGTATACTAATTTTAATATATTTTATACCACAAAAATACTTAAATATATTAAAATACAAAACATAATAATATTAATATATATTTTATAACGAAAATTTTGTATTTTCTTTAGTAGGCAATCTGGTTTATACTATATGGTATATTTTCAACATAGTAGTATATATACATATATACCAAATACATATGGCTTTTGGTATATTTTAGATTTTTCTTTCTTTTATCTTATATTTCAACATATTTTTGTATTTTTTCGGCTAACAATCTGGTAAATTTTGTACTCTATGGTATGTTTCAAATATACTAGTATATCTATATACCAAAGATAGCATTTGATATAATTCAGTATTTTTCCGATATATTCGTTGGTTGACAACATGATATATTTTGTACTCTATGAAATATTTTAAATATAGTAGTATATATATACCAAATATACCATTCAATATATTTTAGTATTTTTCAGTATATTATTCAGTTGGCAATGTTGTATATTTTGTACCCTATGATATGTTTTAAATATTGTGGTATATCTATATACTACATATATCCTTTGGTATATATTAGTATTTTTTCGGTATAATCTTTGTTTGACAATCTGGTATTTTGTTTGTTCTCTGGTATATGTTAAATATAGTAGCATATCCATATACTAAATATAGTCTTTGGTATATTTTAGTATATTTGGTATATAAATTGGTCGGTATATTTTGTACTTTATGGCATATTTTAAATATAGTAATATATCTATATACCGAATATAGCAATCAGTACATTTTAGTATTTTGTCGGTATATTATTTGGTATATTTGAGGAATTTTACCGCATTCAAATTCGACTGTAGCTTTTTTGTGTTTAAATTCAAGTTGATAGAGAAATGTATTTGCAGTATATTTATATACTGTATATACATATAATTTTGAAGCTTTTGAGGGAATCATGCGGTTGAAGGACTTTTGCAGCCAGCAGCAGCCATGAAGATAAATGGCCCAATCTGTGTGTTGCACTAATTATCAGCTGCAACAGCAGCAGCAAGAGCAACAGCAAAGGGTTTTCTACTCGCATTTCGCTTGCCACACGGTGTCATTGCGTCACACAGCCAGCTGTTGGCAGTTGGCTGTTGGCTGTTGCTTCTCTCTGTGTGTGTGTGTGTGTGTGTCTGTTGCATGCCACGCCATGCATCCTGATGGCGGACAACCAGCAATTAGGACAGCAAATTTACGCCAGCGAAAGAGAAAGAGTGCGAGAGAATGTCCTTGAGCGAAAGCCTTGCCATTAGGCGCTGGCCACATTATGAGCCACTGTTATTGTAAGCGGCTCAAGACCGCTTAAAGGTAACATTTGCTCCATCCAAGGTGTCGTGTCAAGGGGGCAGCAACAGCAACAGCAGCAACATAATGTTGCAGCGTCATGGCCACTGATGATGATGCTCTGTGGCATTGTGTGTCAACTGCTGCCTCCTCCTCCTCCTTTTCTGCCTTCTCCTCTTTCTCCTCCCCATCTGGCAACACAATGCGTTAAGCTGTCAACCCGTTGTTGCCCCTCCTCCGTCACGCTTTTTGTGCCCACGTCAAGGCAACGAGCAAAAGTCAAGAGAGAAACGAGATTCACAATAAACAGCAATACTTTTTTTCCCGTTTTTTACAATTTATTGTGTGCGTTACATTTCTCTTTCATTGCTCACTAATCGTTGCGGGGGGAACGAGAATCGGAATCGGGTGTAAGGTTAACAATATCCGACAAACGTAATGCAATTTCATTTTATTTTGTCAATGCATTTCATGTTATTATCCAATTAAATTCATGCAAAATACAACATTGAAAATGGAAAATTTTGCATTGCATCTCTTTCTTTCTCTCTCCCTCTCTCTCTCTCTTTCTCTCTCTGTGTGTAATTAATGCGCTTAAAAGTGCGTTAAATTAAATTATGCTGGCTACTGACAATACAATACAATTACGAATATTGCTAAATTGAGTTTTATACAAGACTAGCAGATACCCTGTATGAGAAATAACATTACCGCAGAAAATCCAATACATGAAATATACCAAAAATATACTGCACAAAAATATACCAATAATATATCAAAAATATACTGCAACAAATATACCAAAGGTTCATTTTGGTTTATCAGTAATATACCAATAATAAACCACAAAATTATACCATTAACTATTTTTGGTTTATTCAGAATATAACAAAAATATACCGAAAAAAATATACCAAAGACATATTTTGGTGTATCAATAACATTAAACAAATAATTTCAAAGAAATATATCGAAGGCTATTTTTGGTTATGCATAATATACCAAAAATATACCAAAAGACTGCAAGAAATAGCTATTTTTGGTTTATACCACAAAAATATACCAAAGACAATATTTGGTGCAGAGATAATATACCAAAAATATACCGCAATGATAAACCAAAGTCTATTTTTTGGTATATCGATATTGTATACCATTCAAAATATACCATAGACCACAAAATATACCAGATAGTCAGCCAAAGCAGCTAAGACTTGATCAAAATGTGTTATTTGAGAAAAAAAAAACTGCCAATGAAAAAACTCAAGAAATCATTGTAAATGAAAAGTCCAAACCAATCAAATAAAACAGTTGCTGCAAACTCTGAATAAAAAGTAAAGTTCAAAAGTTAACATTCATGGAAAAGTGTACAAAAAAAGTCAAATATAAATCTATCATAAAAAGAGCATAAAATACTAATTAATAATAAGTTAAGGGATATTAAATTGAATTGAATATTTACAAATGTAACATTAATGAAAATACTAAAAAAAAGAAAATGTAAGATAAAAGTGAAAGATCCTCAATTTGAGTTAAAGTTCAATGTATTATTCTTTGGTTGTTTGTAATTTCTAATGGAAGCATATTCTTAAAGCAGATCGATCAAATAATTAGCTTAAATATTGAATAAAATATATCCGTTAAAAGTATTTGCATTGATGATAGCAACAACATTATTATGTGTAATGCAATCCACCAAAAAGGGGTTAATAAGGTAAAGGAAGGGTAAGAGAGAGAGAGAGAGAGAGAGAGAGGGAGAGAAAAGAGAGAGAGAGAGAGAGAGAGAGAGAGAGAAAAGGAAAAGAGAGAGAGAGGTGCATTGAGGAAACGCGTGCTTCGCATTAAAACTTTTTGCACTGGCAACTTTTTGTCAAGCTTTTTTTTGGCCAGCTTTTTGTTGTTATCGTTGTTGTTGTTGTTGTTGCCTGCTTTTCGGCGCTTTCGCATTTCACATTTCGCATTTCGCATTTTGGCTCGTGGCTCGTGTTACGGATTTGCGGGTTTTTCTTCGAAATGTACAAACTACGAAATACAACTAAAATGAAATTAAAATAATATAAATGTATATGTTTGTATGTATGTGTGCGAGTATAAATTGAAATGAAACTCGTGCATCTCTCCCACGCTCTCTCTCTCTCTTCTTCCTCTCTCCCTTCCTTTTCTGCTTCTTACAGTTCTGCATGTGTCTGGGATTAATTATAATACGGTTCGGATAATGAAGGCAACGCGTTTCACCAAAATCCTCTTGAAACTTGCAAAGTTGCAAGTTGTATTGCCTTCTCTTTTTATTTCTCTCTCTCTCTCTCGCTCTCTTAATTTTCTATTTTTGAAGCAGCTGTTGAATAATTTTACGCTCTTTGATAGCTCCACTTGGGGGATTTGCAAACTAAACCAGTTGATTATTAAATTTTAAGCCCACTGTGAATGCAATTGTATTCTGCTCTGTTTGTGGTGAACAATTCGTTTTCAAATGCATTCATTTTATAAGGGTTTTGCATTGGAATGCCCTTGAATTTCTCACTATAATTTAAAGACGGAAAATGTGAAAAGATATCGCCAAAAAAATAGAATTACTCACACTAATTTGAGTAAATGAAAATCACTTGAAATTGTATTGATTGCATTGAAATTTAGCAGATTGTAAATAAAAGTAGAGAAAAAAAAGAAATTACATACAAATAATAAAACAAATAAGGTAAATAACATGTAATAAATAATATGAAATAATATAAATGGAATAATGTTAAGTAAAATGAATAAAGTAAATAAAAGAAAGACAAAATAATAAAATAATCAGTCAGATTAATAACTATCTTGAGTATTGAAACCCAAAATAATGAGAAACATATCCTAGGTAACTTTTTGCGCAATAAGTAAATAAAATGTCGTAAAAAAAAGTTAATAATATAAACGGAATAATGTAAAATAAAATGAATAAAGAAACGTAAAATAAATAAACAGTCAGCTTAATAACTTTCTTCTCACAACAAGCTTCAATATTGAAACCCAACATTATGAGAAAAACATCTTTGGTAACTTTTTGTGCAATAAGTAAATAAAATATTATAAAAACTGAATAATATAAATGGAATAATAATATAAAATAAAATGAATAAAGTAAATAAAGAAAAGACAAAACAATAAAATAATCAGTCGGCTTCATAACTTTCTTGACTATTGAAACCCAAAATAATGAGAAACATCTCTTTAGTAAATAATCAGTCAGCTTAATAACTTTCTTCACACAGCAAGCTTCAACATTTAAAACCCAAAATAATGAGAAACATATCTTTGGTATATTTTTGAGCAATGACTCAATTATGGCTTTCTCATTATCTGTTATTAAGTTGCAACCTTGGGCACAATATCGGATGACATGTGATTGCAATGCGTTTGCTGTAATCCTGTTTGTCGTTGCACTTTGCGTATACTTAATACTGATGGCACAGGTTGCCATCTGTCTCTTTCTATCTTTTATCTCTCCCTGTCTCTGTGAGCTAATTGGATTGCAGCTGTTTGCAGTTTACCCATTTGCTCACTCTCTCTCTCTCTCTCTCGGTCTAATCGCTGATGGCATCGCAATCATCAAAGCTGTTCCCGTCTAATCCTAAAACAACAAGCAAGCTTCGATAAAAACAGATCCGATTGGTGCCAATGCCATAAATTAGCCCAATATAGAGTGCAGTTCAATTGCGAATTGCAATTAATTAAACATGCAGGAGGAGCACTACAGATAAAGAGAGAGAAAGGAGGAGAGGAGAGAAGCAACTATAACCTTCACCTGGAGTGACGCCATCGCTGCAGAAATGCAATCGAGGAATGACCATGGCGAGCAGCTCCTCTCCTCTTTGTATTTTGTGAAATGAGCTCAGCTGTCACTTAATCAAATTATCCAAGTCACCAATTAGAAATCTATACTCTGGGAATTCGTTCAAGTTCCCATGCTTTAACCTTCACAGCACACACAGTCTTATTTAGTATTTCATTTCACAAAAGTACATTTTTCTATTCTCTATAAATCAAAGTTTTTTTCTACAAACATTTTGATATATTTTGTAAAATATAAAATTTATATTTTGATAAATTTTACACATTTCTTTTAACCATGAATTTTAACTACAAGTACAACAGTGATAACAATAAACAGGCTGAGGACAACGAATTCAATGATAGCAACGTGATTAATATGATAAATCATGACAACGAGAAAGAGAACAAGAAGCAGACAGGCACCAACGAGTTCAACGATGATAACGGGAAGAAAGCGATGAACGAGAAAGAGATCGAGAACAGCGATAACAACGAGAACGAGAACATTAAGCAGTTAGAGGACCCAGATAATAACGAAAGGAATGGAAGCAATGGGATAAACGATAACAACGAAAACAGTGATAAGATTAAGAACGAGAAAAACAAGCAGTCAGATGACAACGAGTTCAACGATAACAACCAAAGGAACTTGACGGACGATAACGAGAGAAAGAACAGCGATTGTAACTTGTTAAACGATAACAACGAGAACAAGAGCAACAAACAGTCAGAGGACAACGAGTTAAACGATAGCAACGAGAATAATGTGACAAGCGATAACAACGAGAACAGCGCAAGTAACTCGACAAACGATAACAACGAGAGCATCGATAAAAAGATCAAAAGCAACATGCAGTCCGAGAACAAGAAAAATAGCGAGTTCATCAAAAACAACGAGATCATCAATAATAACGAGAACTGCGATAGTAACTTGATAATCAATAACATCGAGAACGAGAACGAGAACAACAATCAGTCGGAGAGCAATGATAATAGCGTAGCAATCTCTAACAACGAGTTCAACGCTGATAACGAGAGCAACGCGATGAGCGATAACAACGAGAACATCGATAGTAAATCGATAAACGATAACAATGAGCTCAGCGACAACAACGAGATGGCGAGCAACAGACAGTCTGAGGACAACGATAATAACGCAATAAACGATAACAACGAGAGCGAAAACAACGAGTTCAACAACAATAACAACGAGAACGGAGATGAGAACTTGTTTCTCAATGAATTGGTGTCTTTAACAAACCTTCTGCTGTCGCTACAAGGTATGGAGCGGCTGCAAGGTGAGTTGCAACATTTAGCTGAAAGGCTGTCACAAATTCAGTTGCCGAATCAATCGCAAATTTCGCACTCGCTGCTCGAATATCCATTATGGAGCTGTAGCCGTAATATCAGTTTTTCCAGCACTCAATCCGGATTTTGGAATCCAGAGAAATTCGTTCGTATGCTCGACAGCCAGGACTTGATCAATTGGAGCGCAAATCTGCGAACTTGCCAGGATTATATCGATGTAATCGTTAACAACAGGCTGACCTCAATGGGAAATATCGAGAAAGTGAAACAAATACTGGTGCACATCATTGGACTCATCACTCAAATCATTAGCAATGTAATCAATACTTAGAAATAAATTAGAACGTATTATCGATAAGTTAGTTTGAAGGTTTTCTTTTTAGATTCAATATCTTTAATCTAATTTAATCTTGAATTTAATCGGAATTGTGTGTTACACAAAAAAAAATGCAACGAGAACTCAACTCGTTTGTTTATTGAATTATCGCATTAGTTTCTAAAGACATCAGCAATTTTAAGGAATTCATAAATTTATATTTATATTTAGTTAGGTTTAAGGTTCCTTTTTAGATTCCATATCTTAAATATCAATTTAATCGGATTTGTATGCTGCACAAAAAAAAAAAGGAATGCAATGAGAACTCAACTCGTTTGTTTTTAGATTTATCGCATTAGTTTCTAAAGACATCAACGATTTTAAGGAATTCATAAATTTATATTTATATTTAGTTAGGTTGTTTAAGGTTCCTTTTTAGATTCCATATCTTAAATATCAATTTAATCGGATTTGTATGCTGCACAAAAAAAAGGAATGCAATGAGAACTCAACTCGTTTGTTTTTGAATTTAGTTAGATTGTAACGACTTCAACGATTGTAAGGAATTTAAAAATTTATATTTATATTTAGTTAGTTTCAAGGTTGCCTTTTTAGATAAAATATTTTGAATCAAATTTAATCGGATTTGTATGCTGCACAAAAAAAAGGAATGCAACGAGAACTCAACTCGTTTGTTTTTAGAATTATTGCATTAGTTTCAAAAGACATCAACGATTCTAAGGAATTCATAAATTTATAATTGCGCACGCATTGTGTATGAAAGCTTTCCCCACCCTAGCTTTCCCTCTTTTCCATATTTTCCTCGTTTTTGTCACACAGTCTTTTATCGTTGGTTGGATTTGCTTTTCTTGTTGCTTTTGCAAGTGATTTGGAATTGCTCTTGGAATTCAGTTGCAATTGTCAGTGTTGAGTTATTTGTGCGGATCGCTATTTATAGTATATATATAGTACTTTTCTCTGTTTCTGTCTCTGTCTCTGTCTATGTCTCTATTCTGCTTTTGTGAATGGCGCATTCCAGGGGGGCGACGTCGCCTTCGTTGAAGCTGCCCACGCTTCCCATGCTTCTTTTGGTGCCGTGTTGTAAACACACAAAAATTTCCCCGTTACACGTGCGGACATTTTTCCGCTTCTCTGCCGCACATTATTATTCTAATTCTCATTCTTATTCGCATTCATATTATTATTATTACGGCATTATGGTTGTTGCTTAGTTAGTCGGCAATTAGATAATGATTTATTTTTGCATACAATTCTCTCGTGTGTGCTATTTGAATTTTGATTTATTTGCACGCCATACAATGTAACAACTAGAGATGCACGCATGTCGTGACACGATCAGACATATCGCTGCGTAAACACGCCCCAAAAAATATGACGCAACACGTGCAAACACACATAACACAGCGACAGTGTAAACATGCCAAAAATGTCGTCATCGAGAGCGGAATCGAGAGCGGAGCTGACATCAAAACTTGTGCGAACTTTGCTTAATCCTAACAGCTCCTTTGTATTTGATTAAAAGATTACATACTATTTGATTTCAGGTATTATTTTATTGTACTTTAGTTAATGATAATTTGTGTTTGATTAATATTGAATTTTCATTTTATCAGTATGCGGCATCTTTTCTTTCTTTTCGAAATGTATTTTAACAGCCTTTTTTTATAATATATGATATTATTATGTTTGTTTATGATGTAGAAATGAATATTTATTTGTTTCATTTTACAGTCACTATATAAATTCATTTCAATAATTATTTTTTAGTATGTGGTGTTTATTTAGCAAGTTTTTCTATTATAAAATATTATTATAAAAAGTTAATTTTTATTATTTATATTTATTTATTACACATTTATATTATTATGAGTTTATTTTTATTATTTATCGATTAATTGCAATATTTATTTAGTTTACACTTTGTTTTTTTTATTGGCTTTTTTATATTATACCATAAAATTAAAATAGTTTATGATATTTAATTAAATATTTATTACTATTTTGTATTATTTATTACTGTAGCTTACATTGCGATAACACATTTATCGATAACAGCATCAATAGCTTAGCAACGCAGTTTGCAAGCTGACAAAAAGCTGCATTTGCTGACGAACGCAGTGTGGCATAGCAATCAGCTTTTGTGTGCGTGTCTTTGATCTTGGCAATCAACATAAATTGATAATCATTGGAAATGAAATGCGTTGGCAACACTTTGCGGAACTCAATCGAATTGTGTGTGTGTGAGAATTGCAGAGAGAACGAACGAAATTTAATTTGATTTATTTATTAGCTGTCCATTATTTGTTTATAAACAATAAAAGCCCCCCAACCACAAAAGAATGCGCATTTCAGGTTTATGAATATTTCAAGCAATCGCAAACAACCACAACAACAACAACAACAACAATAATAATAGCAACAATTGGGCAACAGGCTATGAAAATCACAAAGAAAGAAGGCGAAAACCAAAATCATTTTTATGGCAAATATTTATCTAACAGCATTTTAGGCGCTTGTCGAAGAGGAAGCGGCGGGAGGGTGAGAGAGAGAGAGAGGGGGGAAAGAGGGCGCCAAACGGCGCCGACAAAAGCCAAACAAAAGCCTCGAGGTCGTTTCATGTTGATATATTAACGTATGTACCGTTAATTAGTGGACGCCAGAGGGAACGAACAACGAGAAAGAGAACGAGCAACGAACAACGAACAACGGATATATCTGATTATGTAGTGCTCGGGATAGATAAATACGTGCTACAGATAACGAGAGAGATACATTTCAGTTTCAGTTTCAGTTTCAGTTTCAGTTATGTTCTCAGTTCGTATCGCCAGATCTCGATTAATTGGCTGCTCAATTGTCTGTCAATCGATATGAGAGACAGAGATAAGCTGGCTGGAGAAACTGGCTTCGTTAAGCTCTCTAGATTTATTTGCTTGCACTTGCTTTTGCTTTTGCGTTTGCTATCGCATCGATCGCGTGTTAAATCGTGGCAGTCCACAAGTAATTTTCATAAATTTATTGCATACTTCTGGGTCATCATCATCATCATGAAAAACGAAAGATAAGCGCCAGCAAATCAATTAATATACACGCACTACACTATATAGTTAATATATTTATCAAGAACTAATACACTGAAAGAAGACAAAGACCAAGTTCTAAAATTAAGAACATTCGTCTTGAAATAAGATAACTTTAAGAACAAATTCTTAAAACTGAGTCTAACATTAGTCTAAAAACAGTCAAATTTTTAATATAAGACCAAAAATTCTAGACTTCTAGACAAAGCATCTCATATCGACAAAGCATCAAGATGGATAATTTAAAAGTTAAATAAAAAGAAAATATTCAATTAGGAATAAAAATTGTAGACTTTCAAACAGTTTCACATACGAAAAAATAGATAAGCATTTAAAGTAAAGAGTAGCATCAAGATGAATAATTTAAAAAAAAAATAAAAAGAAAATTTTCAATTAAGAATAAAAATTCTAGACTTCCAGATATGATATTTCCACATACGAAAAAATAGATAAGCATTTAAAGTAAAGAGAAGCATCCAGATGGATAATTAAAAAAAAATAATTGGAAAATAAAGCGTCTGAAGCTTTTTCTAGAAATAGTTCAATTTAAACTGTTAAATTTCATATTTAGTCTTGCGATTCCATAATATTATATTAATTAAGGCATTTTCTCGTGAAGTATTTCTCTTCAAAATGCCTTAATTAATATTATGGAGTTGCAAGAGTAAATATGAAATATGGAATTTTAAAGTGGGATATTGTCACCATAGAAATATGCAAAAAAATGTGATTTCATCTGTTTTTTTTAAATAATTGCTTTTAATATTTAATAATATTTAATAAGCAAATGTTCAAACGGTGTGTCCATAAATCTTTGTTATTTACCATTTCCATTCCAAATTTAGGCTTATAAAGGTTACCAAAAACGGTCACTCTAAAATTTGTGAAAATTGCTTTTTCGCAAGTTCAAAATTTTGCTTATATGGGAATATCGCTTAAAATGGAATGGTAAATAAAAAAGTAGTAAAAACTATAAAATATAACAAATTTTGTTGTCTTGAAATAAGATTTTTAGTCTTAAAACTATAAGATTCAGTTTCATTAATAAAAACTTGGGTTTTATATTAAATATTCTTGATGATTAAGATGTGTTTTCTAACATTTAAATTTGCATGTTTTTGACGCACTTTTGAGACCAAAATTCTTAGTACTAAGATGATTTTAGAACATTTATTTTGTTGCTGTGTAGGCAAATAGAAATGCGCATTCCAAACACAAAAAAACAAACAAAAGTTTTGTGTTCTATCATTAATTTTTGGCGATTGTAAGTATTTAACATTTCTCTCTCTCTCTCTTTCTCGGCTCTTGTAAATATTTATCCATATTCTTGTGCGTCTCTTTTGTTCTTTGCCCCCCCCCTGGCCCCGTAATCCCCATAGACAACATTAATTACGTACTTGTTTATTATTTTGATGAAGTGCTGATGTATTTGTTTTCTGCCCAAAATTGAAAGCTTAAGAAATTGCCCAGGCAACCAGATTATAATACACACAAATACATATACATATATATATATATATAAATATATCTATCTGTATACACAAAAGATGTTTTGTTTTTTGTTCTTGCTTTCTTTTTGTTTTGTTTTGCTTGGGTGTTTTTAGGTGCCGTCAAAAGGTTAAGCGCTTCAAATTACAGGCTTCAAATTGGGTCGTGTTTTTTTTTGGGTTTGTGTCGGAGGGGAATAAAGGGCAGCTCTTTTTTGTTGTTGTGTGGGTTCTGTTTAAAGTTGAAGCTTTGTCTGTTCACTGACCACGCTGTGAAAATTGCGTGAATTTAATTGCGTATCAAGACACATTTCCACGGTGCCGCAAAATCCCGCAAAAAAAAAAAGACAGAAACAGAAACACAAACTTTCAAAGCAGCCGAAAAACGAAATGGAACGAAAATGAAATGAAATGAAATGAAATGAGAGAGAAAACAAGTTAAATGATGACTGCCTTCTTTTTTTTTGTCTTCACTGTTTCTGTTTTGTTTTTGCATTTCGCTTATTTCTTCAACTTGTTTCTTTTCCAGCTCTATTCGCTTCCTTATTATTTGTGTATTTTTTTTTTTCGTTTGTTTGTACTTTGGACATAAACACAGCGAGAAGAGCAACGAATTTTTGAATAAATAGAATCAAATTTGGACGTGCTAAAAGTTAATGAGCAGCCCGGAAATCATTTCAAGTGCCAATGCTGAATTCCTGTGTTTGTTTGCTTCGCAAAGCGAACTCTGGAAGAGGACATTGAATATCCTGAGGAACGCTGAGGCAATAATGAAACACATGCTGAATATCTTGGAACACTATTTAACTATTTTAGTTGAACTATTTTTCAATTAATTGAGCTTCTTTTGGTAACTTGAAATATGAAAAGCAACGGAACGGATTGGAAGCGAAACATATGGAACAGCGGAAATGAATCAGTTGAATTTCCTGAGGAACGCTGGCAATAATGAAACACTTGCTGAATATCTTGGAACACTATTTTAGTTGAATTATTAAACAATTAATTGAGCTTCTTTTATCATCTTGAAAGGCAACGGAACGGAATGGAAGTGAAACATATGCTAATGGAACAGTGGAAATGAATCAGTTAAATATTCCGTGGAATAATGAAACAGTTGGAAATTTCTTGGAACACTTCATCTATTTTTTAGGCTACTTTTGGCATCTTAAAGCATCGGAACAGAATGAAACAGTTGAATACCCTGCGGAACGATGGCAATAATGAAACAGTTGTAAAATTATCTTGGAACAATATTTAACTATTTAAGTCGAACTATTTTACAATTAATTGGGCTTCTTTAGACATTTTAAAGCATCGGAACGGAACGGAATGGAAGCGAAAAATTTGCTAGTAATGTTATATAACAGAAATGAATCAGTTGAATATTAAAAAAAAAATAACGTGGAACACTATTTAACTATTTTAGTTGAACTATTTAACAATTAATTGGTCATCTTGAAATATTTAATGCAACGGAATGGAATGGAAGCGAAACATATGATAATGAACCAGTTGAATTGAATCAGTTAAATATTACGCGGAATAATGAAGCAGTTGGAAATTTTTTGGAACTCTTCATCTATTTATTAGGCTACTTTTGACATCTTAAAGCATCGGAACGGAACGGAATGAAACAGTTGAATACCATGCGGAACGCTGGCAATAAAAAAACAGTTGTAAATATCTTGCAACACTATTTAACTATTTCAGTTGAAGTATTTTAAAATTAATTGGGCTTGTAAATAACTATTTTAGGTAAAATATTGAAATTCTCTTCTCTAAAACTTAATTCACCTTGCAACGAAATGGAAGCGAAACATTTAGACACTCTCATAGTTTCGAGTTTGTCAAGAAACAATTTAAGATGCAGTTGAATTTCTATGCTTAACTTTCGCTGACAGAGTTATCCAAAAAGATAGAGACAGATTGAGAGAGAGAAAGAGAAAGTTGAAGCGTTTTTGGGGTTTTGCATTCATTAATAAAAACGTCCTCAGTTAATTGTCGGGCACTTGACTGAGCCAAGTCCAAGTTGGGGCTTTAAACAGTGATGTGATAATAAGTTTCGTAGACGAACCGAAAATGGCATTCAGGGAACTTTGCACGTTATTCGCCTGCTTAAGCACACACACACACACATAGAGAGAGAGAGAGAGACAGAGAGAGAGAGAGAGTAGACGGCGTCAACCAATGACAAATAATTAATTGCGCACAATTTTGGGCCTTGTGAGTTTGGCGCCATCCTCTTAAGCGTCTTTGCTTCTCACCCCTCTCTCTCTCGCTCTCTCTCTCTCTCTCTCTCTCTCTCTCGCCTTTCGCTCCTCGCATAACGTATCCATTTATAAATGGCACACGCATATTTATGCAAACCCCTGGCAACCCCTTCATCGTCAGCAATTGTTGGCTCTTGGCTTTAGCGGGGCCAACGCTGCGTATGAATGATGCCTCCATCGTCGCCACTTGACTTGAATTGTGTAAATAATGCGATAGACTCTGCTGAGCACTCGTCTCCATCTCCATTTCCATTTACATTTCCATTTCCATTGCCATTTCCATCTGCCGTCAATGTTTCGCATCAATGCGATATGATTTGATTGCACTTGTGTGTGTTTCTGTGTGTGTGTGTTTGTGTGGGAGGATGGGAGGATGTAAGCAGTCGGTAGGCAGGCGGCTAATTAAAGAGGCGCTGCCAGGACATTGATCGGCTCGATTAGACGCCGGTGCTTGCCAATAATTGGCCTCATATCGAGATAAAGGCATCAAGCACGTCGACCAAGTGGGCCAAAACTGTTCAAAAACAGTGCGAGAAGCGAGCCAAAAAAAACAACAACAAAAAAACACACGCCAACAGCAGCAACAGACAGAGATGCAGAGACAAAACAAGCAGCACAATTTAACAGACTTGTGGTTGCCCTTTAACTAACAACTGTATTAGTTTTTATGACAAATCACTTTTTATCAAATATAAAATTCCATAAATACTGTATACTTGAAAATATACTGTAAACTTTCAAATATACTGAATACTTCTAAATATTCCATATACTGTCATATATACAATGAACTTTCATATATGCTATATTTTCGCTATACTTTGTACTTTTATATATACTATATACTTCCGAATATACTGTATACTACCAAACATACTACATACTTTTAAATATACTGCATACTTCCTAATATACTTCCATATATGCTATGTATTTCCAAATATAATAGTTACTTCCATATATTATTTATACTTTCATATATATACTATATACTTCCAAATCTACTGTATACTACCAAATATACCATATACCTTTAAATATTCCAAATATACCATATACTGTCATATATACTATATGCTATACTTCCTTATATACATCCACTATACTTTGTACTTTTATATATACTATATACTGTATTCTTCCAAATATATAATTTACTGCCATGTATACTATATGCTTTCAAATATACTGCATACTTCCTAATATACTTCCATATATGCTATGTATTTCCAAATATAATATTTACTTTCAAATATACTATATACTTTTAAATATACCATGTAGTCATATATACTATAAGCTTCCATATATATTTTATACATACTTTCATATTTTCAAATATAGTGTATACTAACAAATATACGATATACTTTTAAATATTGCAAATATACCATATACTGCCATATATACTATATATTTTCAAATATACTTTATACTTCCCAATATACTGCATACAACCAATCTTCAAAGGAAGATTGAAAAAAGCAGAAATTCTTGGAGTTGAAAAAGCTTCACTTTATTTGCTATATATTAGTTGTGATAAAAGTTAGAAGAAATCGAAGATTGAAAATAGCAGAAATGAATTTCAGTTTTAAGCAAACAATTAAAGTATTATATTTGAATCTGAGAGAAAGTTTTTGAATTGAAGTTCAATGATTATAAATGAAATTGATGTATTAATTTACTAACTCAAATGCCAACTACTCTCTTAGGCTGCAGGGTATCAACAGAGCAGAGAGTGAAAAGGAAATACTATAATGTGGAGAGCGGAAGAAAGGAAGAAGGCAGAAAAGAAAACTGTTACAGAACGTTTGAGGCAAACAAAGGCGCCTTTCACAGTGCATGTGACGGGCAATGGCGACGGCACAGCTGGAGGCTTGTATTTTGTAAATCATTAGTCAACAGAATGTTCTCACTCTGTCACATAGAGAGAGTGTGTGTGCGGTGTGTGTGTGTGTGTGTGTGTGTCTAGCTATTATCCTCGTTTTGTCATCAGCAGCAGCCTGCACTAGATTACGACAAGATGCCGAGTGCAATGTGCGATGTCATCAGCATTAGCATTACGATGCGGGGCCACAAGCTGTGAGAGATCGGTCAGATCTTCAAGCAAGCCAAAGGCAAAAGCAAAAAAAAAAAGGTGAAAAGGAGCAGACACGCTGTGTGTGTGTGAGAGATAAGAAACATGTGTGTGTGTCGCAGGTGGAGAGAAGCGAGCTCTGAACTCAACTCAACTCAACTGAACTCAACCGAACTCAACTGAACTGAACTCAACTGCTGCCTGGTGGCTAATGATGCCAACATTAGGCGGCGCGTTTTATGTGTGTGCACGTAACGATGCTTACACAACACACGCACACACACGCACACACACCGTACACACACACACACACGCATGCTGGCACAGGGACACTGTGAATGTCAAGGCAGCGAGCTGCGTTACATAAGCGACGCACAAATGTATGCTACACTTTTTGATGGCCACCTCTTGGCCTCTCTCTCTCTCTTCCACTTTCACGCTCACGCTCACACTGTGCTCGTGTTATTTTTGGCCACGGCCTAAAGTGTTGCGACCAAGAGGACCGCGAATGTTGCTCTTGGAATGTGGGCGGAGCTGCAGCTGCCGCCTCAAAAGCCATAAGCCACGCCAAATTAACATGACGAAATGATGGCAACAAAACGGGCCGAAACAACTAAAAAACCTACTGTTGAGTGTGCTCGACTGTGAGATACTGTATTCTCTTTTAAATAAAACAAATTAATATACCAACGAAAATACTGAAATATGACAAAATGTATATTTGGTATATTGTCATACTTCTACATAAAATTAAGTTTAAAATTTAAAGGATTGTCAACCAAAGAAATTAAAATCCAACATTAATATGCTAAACAAAATACTGAAAATATTCCGATGTGTGTACTTAGTATATTTATATACTGACACATTAAAAATTTAAAATAAATCACAAATATAAAAGATAAAAAATAGAAGACTGTCAACAAAAGTAATTAAAATCCAACATTAATATGCTAATAAAAATACTGAAAATATTCCAATATGTATACTTAGTATATTTATATACTAACACATTCAAAATATAAATAAAACACAAATATAAAAGATAGAAAAAATAGAAGACTGTCAACCAAAGCAATTAAAATCCAACATGAACATGCTGCAAAAATACTAAAAATATACCAAAATGTATATATTAATATACTGCTACATTAAATGTCAAATCAAAAAGAAATATAAAATATACAAAATACATAAGAATTATCAATCAAAGCAATTAAATTCCGATATTGATATGTTGTAAGAATACTAAAGAATATACCAAAACGTATATTTAGTATATCGATACAAAATATATCATTCAATAATGTACTGAAAATATATCAAAATATATATTTGGTGTTCAGGACATACCTGACAGAACATGCCAGTAATCGGTAAAATATACCAAATAAATATAAGGAAAAATGACAATAAATACCAAAATTTGTATATTAAGTATATCGTTATACTGCTACATGCAAAATATAAAAAAGAGAGACAACTATAAATGATACCAAATATATATGCTGAAAAATACTAAAATATACCAAAACGTAAATTTAGTATATCGATATACTGCACCATTAAAAATATACAAAGAGGGAGAGAGAGAGAACTATGAAATATACAAAATATAAAAAATTGTCAACCAATCCAATGAAAATATACCAAAATGTATATATGGTATAGAGAGCATAACTGACAAAACAGGTCAGTATTACTATCGTTGAAATATACCAAATGAATATGACTAAAAAAAAAAGGACAAAGACATACCAACATGTATTTTTAGTATATCCATGCACTGCGAATATACCATATACTATAAAATATACCAGATTGTGAGTCAATTATTTCTTGAACTACACAAATTTATAATACCCATCTACCTTATGCTCAGTGGGCATAACAGCAACGACAACGACAACGACAGCTGAAGAGCATTTGCAGTTGGAATGGGAATGCGGAGTGAACAACTGACTACGACTGACATAAGCCAGAGGAGGAGGGGGACAAAAGAGTGTGAGCCGAGTGCATTATAGATAAGACTAATCTTAAGAGGTTTCAAAAGTCACAAACTAAGCCACTGTCAAGCCTTCAAAAGTTGTTCTTTAAACAAATATACTATATACATATAGTATGTATGTATATTCGCATGCACAGTTACAACTCTTCGTCACGTGCAACGCTCTTGATATGTCAGTTAGTTTACAAAATACCTGCAAAGTGCTTCAATTAAAAGAGTCAGTTAAGACTTAAAACTGAAAGTGCTTCTTGAGGCTTAGAAAGAACTCAGTGAATCACAAATACAAATTAAATTGGATATATTTGGATATTACTTTAAAATAAACAATTCTGAATTTTGAAATATGTTTACAATTTATGGCAAAACATTTTCAAATATACCCAAAAAATAATACAATTTAATTCTGTTTGCCGATTTTTATAACTTTGTGTTTTCTAAATGAGGTAAAATGCATATATCATTATTTTTGTGGAAGAGTAATTATTAATTTCTTATTTAAATACCGAAAGTAATTCCAATGTTAAAAATTCATATCAAACGTTAAATTTGCCTGAAAATATTTCAGCTATTTTCATGAAATTTTCACAATTTGCAGCTGATAAAATATGAACCCAAAGCTCAGTATAAAAGATGAAAATAAGAAACTATTAAAGACGGAAATGAGATATGCAAGTCTCAAAAATTATTACTAAAAATCAGACACTTTTTGTCTAATCCATGAACTAAAATTAAAAAGTTTGTTAAGTTGGCCAGGAACAAATTACATTTAAAAAAGAGAGAGAGAGGTAGAAATAAAAGAAATTAAAATCCAATATTAATATACTGAAAAGTTACTAAAATATACAAAAATGTATAATTGATATACTGGCATATACTGAAACATTGCTAAAAATATTCGAACATGTATTGGTATGTACATATGTATATGTTGAAAATTACTAAAAATATACCAAAATGTATAGAATATATAATGTATAAAATATGCCTAAATATATAACTGATATACTTGTATATACTGAAAACATACTATAATATACCAAAACGTACAATTGATATGTACTGAATTATTTCAAAAATATATTAAAATTTATAATTGGTTTAATGATATATACCGAAAATATACTAAAACTGGTATATACTGAAAATGACTAAAATATACCAACGTGTATAGTTGATATACTGAAAAATGAATAAATATACCTAACCGTATAATTGATATTCTAGTATATACAGAAAAATTACTAAAATATTCCAATCCATATAGGTGATATACTGAATAATTACTAAAATATACCAAAAGTATATATATGCTATTCTGGAATATACCGAAAAATTACCAAAATATGCCAAAAAGTATAATTGGTATAGTGGTATATACTGGAAAATTACTAAAATATATATAAATGAATAATATATACTGAAAAAATACTAAAATATACCAAAATTATATTATTATATTACTGGTATATATTGAAAAATGACTAAAATGTGCCCAAATGTATAATTGATATACTGAAATATCCCAGAATGTATAATTTGTGTATTGGTATATACTGAAAAGTGACTAAAAGTATACTAAACTGTATAATTGGTATACAGGGCATAAATGCATTAAGAAGAGTGTAGGGCAAAATGAAGTGTCGAGCCTCGCATATAATTGAAATGTGCGAGTCAAACGACAAAGTCACAGCATGATTAGAAGATTTGTCATTCCAATTGGAATTAACATCATCATCATTTAATGTGCGTGTGTGTATTGGTGTGTGTGTGTGTGTCTGCGTGCGATTGCATGCGACAAATTCTTGAGACACAACTGTTGAGGCTTTTAGGGGTAATGGGAACAGAGTGAGCGCAAAGAAGAGGGAAAGAGAGGGGAGAGAAGCAACATGAAATATTCAAAATACGACATGTAGCTGTCATAATCAAGGAGCGGCCAGCAAAACTGTCCAAACAGCAGCAGTGACAAGGACAATGAAGAGTGAAAGAGAGAGAGCGAGAGTGTGAGAGAGAGAGAGAGAGAGAGAGAGGAAGGGGAGAGAAAACTACTAAAACCCAAGTGAAACTAACCCTCATAGTCATAGTTTAATATCTGTTTAACATGTCAGTGGCGTTGTGTGTGCGTGTGCGTGTGTGTGCGTGTGTGGGCCGAAACAATTGTTGTTGTTGTTGTTGTTGCTGTTGCTGCTGTTTTAGCCACAAAATCCCCAAAGTGATTATATTAATACAACATGAGCCACAAGTGTGCTGCATACATTCAAGCAAAACGAGAAACCTCAAAAACTATGCCAACTTTACACACACCACAACACACACACCCACACACACACACACACACACACAGGCACACACACACTAACGCAGAAAGCAAACCGTTTAGTGGTGTTGCTGTTGCGTCTCTTTCGTTCGAAAGCGAATCAACATAAAATATGAAATATACATAAGCCAACGAGGCAACTGTAATAAAATAATAATAAAAGCAACAACAAAAAACATAAATAAAACAAAAAAACGCACACACTCTCACGCACAAGAGGTGGCAGGGGGTGGAGGGAAGGGGAAGTGGCCCGAATTTCGGTTGTTGTTTTTTGTTTTGTTTTATAAAATGTTGCATTGTCGAAGCAGCGAGAGCACCTAAAATTATGCCAAAGAAAATTAACTTTTCATGCGTTAATATACAAACACGGCACGGAGTGGAGAATGGAGAGTGGAGAGTGGAGACCACGAAAGCAAAGAGAGACCGCCAAAGTGGTCATGGGCACTGGATGACTTATGGATACCCTGTAAAATTATCGACTTGCTACGATTTGAAATTGTTTGGGATTGCCAAAAACTTGATTTGATAGTATAACTAAATTGTTTTGAAATTAACTGAAGAAAAAGCGTTCAAATGTTTGTAACTAAAACCCGCATAATAAAAGAAAATTAAAGTATATTGAAAATACTTTATGCAGAAATAATCACACACACTTAATAGACCCTTTTTGATGAAGAAAAAAAAATTAAATAAAAACAAACTGTTTAGGCAGAAATAATCACACAAAAAATTGAATAGACTTTTTTTTAAATTTTTCTATTATTATTGATTAGTTGTTCTCTGAATGTTTTATTTTGATTCTTATGTGGAAAAGTTTGCGTTTATTTAAGTAAAACTTCTCAAATATTCAATAGACCCTTTTTAATTATGTGTCCAAAAAACTTGTATTTTCTTTAAACTTTTCAACATAAGAATCAATATAAAATATTTTGAGAAAAACAGTTTTAGGCAGCAATAATCACATAAAAAAAAAACGAATAAACCCTTTTGTTAACATTTTTCTATTTAAGGGTCTCGAAAATCCCAAAGTCTATTTTTAATTAAGAGTTCAAAAAAGTAAAATAAAAGTATTTTAATATAAAATATATTTTGCAGAAATAATCACACAACAAACGGAATCGACTGCTTTCAGCATTTTACTGTTTAAGTAAAGGGTCTCAAAAATCCAATAGACCAAAGAGGTATTCTAATTATTAGAAAAAAATGTATTAAAAGATTGCAATATACAGATGAATATTAAACAATTAATATAGCATAAAATAAACTCTATTCAAATATTTTCTGTTTAAGCAAAGTCTCAAAAAATTTCAAACTCAAATTTAATGTAATTCAACTGCCATTGAAGAACTTGATGTTGCAGTGGCTTCAATAATAAAGCAATCAAAACCATATTCGCAATCAAAATAGAATACTTATTTTTTTTAGCATTTTTCTGTTTATATAAATGAAGGGTCTCAAAAAACCATTTAAAACTCAAATTTAATGTAATTCAACTGCAGTATATCCCACAAATTAAAAAGGACTTATTCAAAACCAGAAAGAATTTGGTCAATTCTTATAGAATCTATTCTATTATAATAATAAAACCATTGCACAACTCAATAGTTTAATCAACAGTAGAACAATAATCGAATGAAGGTAAAGTTGTATATATAAACTTGAACTTTAGGACTGGCTAGTTTACAAGTTATTAAAGTGAGAGCTTAAAAGGATTCTTCATTGTACAGCAAATATCCGTAGTAACGAATTCCTAAGGAATCAAATTAAAGGGTACTCAAAGTTTGACTTTTTACATCTTTTAAAAATTCCCCACTGCAAATTGTTTTGAAAGGGTCTTCAGCAGTCGCAACTCGAGTTGAAGTTACGCACAACTCGCAAGATAGTTGTGTATTATGTAGGTGAAGTTAACTAACCTATGTTATAAGGCGCATTAAAACGAATCCCAACTTTACTATTCTGTTATCCAACAGTTTGATAAGCACTGCAGACTATTCGAATGAAGAAAAGGTTTTACAATACAACTTGTATTTTGGGGCTGCCCACTTATTGCAAAAGTAAACACTGACTAGTTAAATATAAGTTATTAAAGTAAGAGTTGAGAAGGTTTTACATTTTACAGCGAATATGTGTAGTAACGAAGCAATCGCAATCTACATCCTTTAAAAATTCCCCACTGCAAATTGTATTGAAAGGGTCTTCAGCAGTCGCAACTCGAGTTGAAGTTACGCACAACTCGCGAGATAGTTGTGAGATTATGTAGGTGAAGTTAACTAACCTATGTTATAAGGCGCATTAAAACTTACCCCAACTTTTGTGTTGCGAAATACGTTGAGAAAAAGTCTGCAATGAGAAAGAGCGAGACGAAGAACGTGAGTAACTGTAAATGTGAGAGGGAAAGAGAGAGTGTGGGAGAGAGAAGACGAGTCAAGTTTAAATATTTAAAGTTATATAAGGAGTGCGTGTGTGTGTGTGTGTGTGTGAGTGCGCACAGCATCCAGAGAGTTCCCTGAACTTTTACTTTGCACAATTGTTGCTGTTGCCTTCTCTCGTGTTTCCTTTGTTGCTGTTTCTGTTGCTGTTGTTGTTGTTGCTGTGAGTTGGCCTTAATTTGGCAAATCAAGCAATGTTATGTACATTTTTTTGTGCTTCTCTTTTTCTTTTCTGTTTTTTTTTTATTATTTTCTTTCTTTTCTTATGTGTGTGTGTGTGTGTATACATGTGAATACGCTGAGAGACATGAGTAGAAGACAAGCAATTGTATGTATGTGTGTGTGTGTGTGTGTGTGAAGGTCGCCAGCGTTGCCGGGTTGCTGCTGCACTTCAAATGTTGCCACACACACACACACACACACCGACACACACAAATACATATGTACTAAGAAATTGCCCCATAGCTGTGCCTAATGAACTAAATTTCCATTTCTTTGCTCCCACTGTCGCAGCTTCCCTCTCACTCTCTCTCTCTCCTTCGTTCTCTACGTTTTCTGCTTGAGATGCTTTCGTTAGCAGCATCAGCATCAGCGACAGCGTTGCCAGATCGTTGTCTCAGTAGGCACCCTGGTTGTTTATCTCTCGCCTTCGTTCCATGCACATTAACCTCTTTGTTAATCATTTATAAACAAATGCAAATAAAATAAAATACACAAACGAAACCAAGCCAGGTGAGCTGAGCTGCGCTGAGCTGAAGCTGAGCCCAAGCTGAAGCTGAAGCAGAAGCAGAAGCTGAAATAACGGTGAACAACGAACAACGAAGAACAAGCGACGACAAACGACGAACGAAACGGCTATGCAAATAAACACAGGCAGGCAAATGAGCAGCGAAATGGGCGCAAAAAGAAACAACAAAATAAAACACGAAAAAGGAAATGCGCGGAATATGAAAACACAAGCAGACACTCACACACACACAGACAGGAGAGTTGGAGGGGGGAAGGGGGGGAGACAGAGAGCAACGGTACTTAGCCGTAGGCCATGAAAATGCAAGCCAACCAAATACGCAGCTGTGAAAAAAGAGCAGCACAGCAAACAAACAACAAAGAGACGACAACGGGGTAAGCTCGACTTCAAGATACCCGTTACAGGTGCTATTTTCTTGTTGTAATAATAGCTTAAAGGTAATGTAAGTTAAATTAAGTAATTATATAATGTGCTCGACTGCAAGATACCCCGTAACCGCTAATTAAGTGCTATTTTCCTGTTTTATTATTAGTCAAAAAGTAAAGTAACAACTTAATACTCTTTTAAACAGAAAAAAGTCATTATAATTTTCTTAACATAACAACAACGAGTTGTACTTGACTGCTACTTGACTGTTTTAATATTAGCTAAAAAGTTAATTAAAAACTTAATACTCTTTTTAACGTTTTTTAAGAAAAGTAATTAACAGAAAAAAAAATGCATTACATTTTTTTTTATACATTAACATTATATTATGTTGTTAAACAAATGTGTACGACTGCAAGATACCCACTAACTCTTATTATCTTGCAATAAAAAATACTTTAGTAATATATGCAAATTTCAATAAAAATCACGGAACGATGATTATATATTGATTTAAATGAATAAGTTTATCAAAATTCAAATCAAAATTAATCATTATTAAACATTTAATTTCATATTATTCAAAAATCATAAGAATTCACAACTTTTTATTAAAGAAAAACTACAAAAAATCAAAAATTTTAATGATGAATGATTTTTAGTTCAATCAAAAAAGAATACATTGCAAACTCTCTTTCTCCAGTTCCTTTTTTGCCACCCCTAAGAATGTTTGTATGTATCTATAATTTAGTTGAGTTTCTAATAATTGACTTAATATTATAAATAATACTTCTCCTCTTAAAAGAAATTGTATATTCGGTTTCTTACTGAATTTTTGTATAACTTAATCTGTTTCTCTCTACCAATTTTTATATTTGGTTATTTTATAATTTATTAGAGTAAAGTGTTCAAAATTCATACTATGTTAACTTTTTACTTAAGATTTAATTTTTGATTTGCATATCTTATTAAGCATCTAAATAAGCTTTAATAAAATAAAAAATATTAAGTTCCAATATTAATTTTTTGGAGTTTTAAAAAGACTTAAAAACAATCAATTGTATTATGTTTAATTTTGTCAACTCTTGCCTTCATGCTTTTTGAAATGAAGCCAATTCAACAGATGGACAGACGGACAGCTGGATATTAAGTATACGCAAAGTTGTCAGTCAGTTATTATACCCTTCTGCACTGCAAACTGTTACAGGTATCAAAAAGAAACTTCCAACGAGCCAAGTGAACATTGTTATAATACACAAAACAACGCATAGATTGGAGGCTTTGCTGCTTCCCACATTCATTCATTTTTGCCTCCCTCCTCCCCCAAAAAACTCCACTTGAGCTGTGGCAAAGGGAAAATTTCCAGCGAAAAACCAAATCGAATTTCATATAAAAATTAAGTGTATTGCGTTTTACGAAAAGACACTTGAGAGTGTTCATAAAATGGGTGATTTGTGTTTTATTGACAAATTTGCAAGTCGCCGAAAAGTATGCTACACGAAATTAAAACGCGAAATTGTTTGCGAAATTGTTGCGAATTGTCACTTGCGACATCAAACAATATGCATCCAATCCAATTTACCTCAATTCTGTGTAATTGGTTTGCAATTGTTGTCGAGTTCAAAATTATTTGATTGTTAATCAAGGCGTGCATTAAATTTGTGTGAAAATTTATGAAATACTGTTGAAAATGCGAAATGTAGGTGAAAGCGAAATTATGATGAAAATATCAAAAATTTTGATTTTATATAGAAAAAATGCTTTCAACAAAATATGATTATTTAAAGAAAGTTCAATTGACACAAGAAATATAACACAAGAATAAAATTAAAATAAAATTTTTGGAATTCTGTTGAAAATGCGAAATGTGGGTAAAAGCGAAATTATGGTGAAAATATCAAAAATTTTGATTTTATATAGAAAAAATGCTTTCAACAAAATATGATTATTTAAAGAAAGTTCAATTGACACAAGAATTAAATTAAAATAACATTATTGAAAATCTGTTTAAATTGCGAAATGTGTAAGAAAGTGAAATTGAGGTGAAAATATCAAAATTTGATTTTAAAATAAAGTTAAATTAAACATGAAATGAAAATAATTTCTATTGGAGTGATGAACTTGTTTAATGCAATCAATAGTAAGTGGAAAAGAAAGCTGTTTAAAAAAGCGAATTCAGTGCACATTAAAGTTGGAAATTGCGTCGCACTTTGCCAAGTGGCAGCAAAAAAGACGAAGGTGAAGGTGAACTGCTGTAGAGAGTTGTATTAACTTTTGATATTTTGTACACTTTAACACGTTTCCATGCATATTTTAGACTCGATTATAAATTTAAATAATCTGCCAACTTTACACTGAGCATTGCAAATTGCATTTTGAGCTGTCACGCGTAGCAATCTGGCAACTTCCTGTCCTCGTTCTGAGTGTCCTGGGCAGGACGAAAGGCGAGAGGAGGGAGGGAGAAGAGAAGACCAGAGAGAGTGAGAAAGGAAGAGAGAGCGTAGCATGGACTTTGGCTTCTATTGACTTGCTAAAACTTTTAATCAATGCTGAAAAGTGAAAAGGACGCTGCCAAGTCGCTGTCTAAGATGTTCTTCACTAAAAACGGGGTAGCTAGAGAAAAGGGGAAGGAGGAGGACCAAGAGGGGGGAGAGTTGGCGTGCCAATTTTACAACTGCTTTCATATGCAAAAGATTCCAGTGGCGCTGAAGCGCATAATTAGTTTGGCCAGCTGTCTGTTTCGACTCTGACTTGAGATCCGGCTACGTTTGTCCTTTTGTCTCCCTTCCCATATTCCCTTCTATTATCCTTGCAACTATTTTGCGTGTGTTGTTTATGAGGTTTCACTTTTAAGTGCGTTGCCGAGGATGATCTTGTGTCTCTTTCTCTCTCTCTCTCGCTCTCTCTCTTCAATCTAATGATATTTTAATTAATTATTTGGCCAGCTCTCAATTTGGCAGTTTGTCAATCGTTGCCAAGCAAATTTTAATCAAATTTATTTTAACCTCGCTATTTGGTTACACGGTAGAAGGGTATTATAACTTTGTGACTCCCTGAAATGTATGTAACAGGCAGAAGAAGGTATATATATTCATGATCTATCTCTCCGTCTTTCTGTCCGTCCATTGTAAAAGTTATTTAAGAAATACTTTATTATGGACTAAAACGTCCACTTACAAGGGGTCCTAGTTGCTTTGACTGACATGGCATATTTTAAATATATATTTTGGTATAATTGCAGTATTTTTTGGGTATATTAATTTGGTATATTTGGCAATGTATGGTCTATTTGGAATATTGTACTGAATCAATATACAAAATATTGATTTTGGTATAATCTTAGTATTTTTGAAGTATAATAATTTGGTATATTTTTAACTCTATGGTATATTTTGAATGTAGTATTATATCGATGTACCAAATATAGACTGTTGTATACTTTGTAGTATTTTTTGATATAGTAATTTGGTATATTTTCCACTACTTGGTATATTTTAAATATTATACTATATCAATATACAACATATAGACTTCGGTATAATTTTACTATTTTGAGGTTTATTAATTCGGTATAATTTAAATTCTATGGTATATTTGGAATGTAGTACTTTATCGATATACTAAAGATAGTATTTGGTATATTTATAGTATTTTTGTGATATATTAATTCGGTGTATGTTGTATAATATAGTATATTTGTAAAGTAGTATTACATCAATATTTGGTATATTTTTAGTATATTTGGAGTTTGTAATTTGGTATATTTTACACTCCATGGTACAGCATTTGGTATATTTCGTGTATTGTAGTGGTATATTTTAAAATAAATACCGCACTGTTTTGCTCCTATTCAAATTGGGTATCTCACAGTCGAGCACACTCGACTGTAGCTTTCTTACTTGCTTTTTTTTGTGTTGTCGTTGTTTGGTAAATCAAATTGAGAGCCTTGAACTTATTTCGCTCCTCTCTCTCTCTCAGATATTTTCATTTATAGTTATTGCAGGTAATTGCCTGCCAGACCTCAGTCCCAACCCTGTCAGAGTAATGTCGGATGCCCCCTTTCCCCCTTCCCTTCCATTCTCTCTTCGAGCATTATCAGCAGCGTTGTCGACGCCTGTCAGCGACACGGCCCCCCAAACGGTTTATTTGTAAAGCGCTCAAACTGTCAAAATGGCGTGCGGCACACCAACAACAACAACAACAACAACAACAACAATGTTTGGTAAGTCAATAATGTAATTTTCTCATTTCATATTTCTCTCCACACACACACACGCACACACACACTTGCAGTCGTGTGTATATAGCTTTCATCGCATTACCTTTAACTACCTCCCGAAACATTTTTATAGCTCCATAAGTATTTCATATTTATTTATTTCTTCAAGCTCTGACGTACATTTCTTTAAGAGACAGCCGCCCAAGCGAAAAGAAAGTGTGCGAAAGAACTTTTGCCAAATTGGAATTGCGCTTGCTAACAACAACAACAAAATGTCCATAGAGCACTTAAGTCACAAAAGTTATACGAATTTAAATATGATAAAATTTCAAAGAAAAGTAGTTCAAAAAATGTTGAAATTAAAAGCTTAAAAATTGAAAAAAAGATTATTTATTGAGAACTCGAGTCAGAAAAGTTCGAAGAATTTAGGAAAACTAGTTATAAGCTTTCAAATTTAAAAAGATTAAAGCAATAAATTAGAAAAAACGCTTACGAAAAATATCTATTCAGACCATAGTTTAGATCTCAGAAGAGACAGAAAAATTTTTAAGAATTTAACTCTAAAAATTGTACAGAAAGCAGTTTAATGATATTTTTATGTAATATTTACAGCAATAAAAAACCGAGAATTCAAAATTAGAAGAATTTGGTAAAAGTTGTTTTGTTTAGTAGTTTTATGTAGATGGACTGAAGAAGAAATGCTGATTTTTTGTATAAACAAGAAAAAAGTTATAATAATAATAATACAATATTACTTTTTTTTACAAAGACATTGCTGGGATCATAAAAAGAATATTGTTATATTGCTAATTCCGATTCATTTTATGTGTATTCAACTAGAAACAATGCTTTTATAAGGAACAGTGAAAATTAAGAAAAAAGTGTGACCATACAACATGACAGATTATTCCTAAATAATGCATACAAAAATGGGGTCACACTATTACTTTAATAATGTCATATATTAATATGGGAACACTTTCAATTAATTTTTTAATTAAATGCAAATATTAAAAAAAAATAAAAGATAACACTAGTTTATAAAATCGTTTGCTTTTCACAGATTAATAAAACCCTCAAATCAATAAATCAAATGACTAGATTGAAAATTGATGACAGTTAAACCAGGAATTTGCTGTCATATTCAGAGTTTACCTATAGACTGGACACAACTCGTCTGGCAGAGCAGAATGTTCACAAAACAAATACAGGCACAAACAAACTCTAAATAATTTCTCACATTTTTTCATTTCATTTCTTTTTTGGCAAATAACAAACATACTTTTATTAGCAGCAAGTGGGAAAACAGAGTAAGTAATGGGGGTTTTTTTTTGTGTGCTTTTGCGGTAGTCGTCGTAGTCAATCCATGGCTTTGACCTGCTCGCTTCTTTAGGCAAGGTCATGTCACCGTCTAACATTAAAATGGACCAAACACAACAACCGCAGCGACATATCGTTCTGCATTCGCCACGCGATTGGACCGCATACGAAACGTGCTTGAATCGTACACTCGACGAACTCAATTCAACATTCGACAAGATGCCACAGCCATCGAAGCCTCAATACTCTTTCCTCTGCCCGGGACCAAAGCAACTGATAACATCGGCAGTTTCATCGTCGCGATCACCATCGCTGAGCTCGCCCTTCTACAAGGATCAACAACAAAATACCCCTAAGATGGATGTGGCCAGTCGGATGCATGCGATGAAAGTCTGCAACGTCCTGCTCGCTCGACTCTGGCGACGTCGTTGCTCCGAAGTCTCGGATCTTCATGAACTGGTTCGCAAATATCAACTCAAGGTGAGTGGCATTGCATTTAAATTCTGAATAGTTTGCAACACTCCCTAAACAACTACTTGATTGTATGATCTGTCCACTTGCTTTTACGGCGCTGCCAACTTGCTAAAATGCATATTTACAACTAATTCATTTGTTAATAATTTGCAACACATTTTAACTTCATAAGCAACTATTTCGTTGTAAGCTCTCTCCACTTGCTTTTAAGGCGCTGCCCACTTGCTGAATTGCATATTTAAAACTATTTAATTTCTTAATACTTTACAACACATTTTAACTTCCCAAAAAACTATTTCATTGTAAGCTCTGTCCACTTGTTGTTAAGGCGCTGCCAATTTGTTAAATTGCATATTTACAACATGAAAAGGTTGCATAGTCTGCAACACCTTTTGAACTTCTCAAACAACTATTTCATTGTAAGCTCTGTCCACTTGTTATTAAGGCACTGCCAACTTGCTAAATTGCATATTTACAAATATTTCATTTGTTTATAGTTTGCAACACATTTTAACTTCCTAAACAACTATTTCTTTCTAAGCTCTGTCCACTTGTTTTTAAGGCACTGCCAACTTGCTAAATTGCATATTTACAACTTTTTCATTTCTTAACAACAAACAATTATTTCATTGCCTAAGCTGCAGTTGAAACGTTGTAAGCTCTGACCACTTGTTGTTAAGCCACTTGCTAAAATGCATATTTACAACTATGTATTTAAGTTCTTAATAATAAACGACTATTTCATTGCTTTAACTGCAGTTGCAATGCGGCAAGCGCTGTTCACTTAATGAAAAGGAGATGCCAACTTGCTTGAAAGCTATCCATATCATTTGTATTTTATTACTGCACTTGTTTTGGCTTGATATTGAGCAATTATAATATTTCATCTTTAAATTACTTTTACAAATATTCAAAAAAGACGCAAATTTTGCTAGAAATTGTAATTTCATGTGATTTATTTATGTTTTCGCAGGCCAACAGCATGCGAGATGATCTGTTTATGCGCAACAATATGATCAATCGTGAGCAGGAACGCTCGAATCGCTTGGAAAAGGAGTTGCGTCGCTTTAAACAGGGTGCAATCAAATCGCACAACTGCGAGATCGTTGACAATGCCTTGAACGAGCTAAATTTGCTTGTGGCGCAATTGCGTTACGAGTTGAATGCGAAAACACAAGAGTGCAAAAACTATTCGGAACTGTTGCTTGAGAGTAAAACCGAACGCTTTCGAGAGATGAGAAAATTTCGTGAATGCTCGCAAGAATTGGCCAAGCAGCAGGTACAAAATCGTATATTGGAGATGCGTAATGCCGAACTGGAGGATATGGTTAGTTGGCAATAATTATTATAGTTATATGTGTTTATATTTTATAGACGTTATACAATTTACATCGGTACTCTAGCTATTAAATCTGAAGGATAGTTTTCAGCTGCAAAATGATGAGACGGCGGCGTCTGTGTTTGCGTCACAGGAGAAAATAGATAATGCTTACGAGACCCTCAAGGGACTCGAACAGGAAGCCTTCGCATTAGAAATGTGAGTAGCTTCCAATTTTCTTTTTTCAGCAGTAGCAGATGACTTTAAATAAATTCAAAATGTTTAGTTTTTGAGACAAGTTGGCAGCTCTTTGCCAACAAGTGGACAGTGCTTACAGCAGCGCAATGTGCAAATGACTAAAGAAATTGTATAGCAATGAAATAGTTTAGTTTAAATAAACTGAAAATGTTTACTTTTGAGACGAGTTGGCAGCTCTTTGCCAATGAGTGGACAGTGCTTACAGCGTTACATACTACAAAGAAATTGTATAGCAATGAAATAGTTTAGTTTAAATAAACTAAAAATGTTTACTTTTGAGACGGGTTGGCAGCTTTTTTGCCAATGAGTGGACAGTGCCTACAGCGTTGCAAAGTGCAAATGACTAAAGAAATTTTAAAGCAATGAAATTGTTGACTTTAAACAAATAAAAAATATTTACTTTTGAGTCAAGTTGACAGCTCTTTGCCAACAAGTGGACAGTGCCTACAGCGTTGCAATGTGCAAACGACTGAAATGAAATAGTTGCATTTCTATTTTTGAACTTGTATATCATTATTTTGTCCCTTTTTTTGCTATTCACTTATTATAACTGCAACTTTAGAATGATGCTGTAGACATCCCAACTTTGTTGACCATATATGAATAGCTTTTAAATATAGATTTTTAATCTTCGTATTATCAAAGTTTTATAATGACAGTTTAATCCCAATTTTGAATACTCATCCAATTACTTGATGCTAAAAAATCATCCTTCATACTTCAATAGCAGTGATATAAAAATGACTTTAATAAGAAAACTAGATCATTCAAAAAAATCTTCTATTTTCCCCTAATAGCAAAAACAACGAACTGATGAGAGATACCCAAGCAAATATGATAATGCAAGAGATCGAAGGTGTGCAACAAAATATTGGAATAGTTCGCTACTTGCTATGGTTGAGCTATAGATATTTGACATTCGAAATAGTTGCAAATTTACTCGGCTCAATGCTTCACAATATAACGTCACTCCGAGGAAAACCCATGACATCGTTGGGTCTCTGCCTAATAATCGTGATCCTTATAGGTGCCTTTTATTAGCAAGCAAAAGAACAAATCTCAAAACAAAAAAAAACTAGTTAAATGATGAAGGACCTTTCAAATTGATAATAATAAGCAAAATGGACAACGGTGATTGATGATGCTCGTTCTGATTGTTTATGGAATATTTTACAATTTCTAACTTTTCCATTTGAATTAACCACATTTTTTTTGTATTTTTAAGTTTACATCAACATCAAAATTGCGATCTGATTGAGTAAACCAAAATTATCGTTTTGTTAAAAATTCGCAACTACAACAAAAAATATTGTGTAACATATCAAAAAATATATAACAATGAAATAATAAGAACAACTCTCACACCGCGTCAATTTGTTGTGTGTTGTCAGCTCAATTAGTGCATAATACTAGGCAACAAAACACAACACAACACAACAATAATTATCACAATTGTCAGCTGAATAGCACAACAGTAAAAAAAAAAGGGAGAAAGGGGGAAAGATGGGGGTTTATACACCTTCTCTGTATAGTTGTAGATAAGTAGTTGACCACAAAGCAAACACCTTTTGACATTTGCACAGCTCGTTCGATGTTATTGGAACAACATAAATGGAGAGGGGACAATGGGGAAATGGAATAGGAAATTATATTGGTATTTTCATCAGCCTAATGCCAGAGCACAACAACAGCAACAACAACAATAATAATAACTACAAGGGGACAATGAAAATGTGAAAGGTGCAAAACCGCAACGCAACTTTAATTAAACAAAATAGTTTGCAATGTAATTCAATACACGCCGCATGTTCTCTCTATCTGTTTGTGTGTGTGTGTGTGTGTGTGTGTGTGTGTGAGACATATGAAGCCATCAGCAAACACCTGTCGACTGTTTACACTATGGAGTCGACAGCTCTTTGGGCCTTTAACCATGAATTATACTTTTGTCGCCACTCGGCTCATATTCATTTGCAATTTCTTTACAAATTTTCCATCAACATGCCAGTTGAACGACATTTTCCACAATGGGTGTGCTTAAAAATGCAAGTGTCAACAAGTTGGCAGCCCCAAAGCGTTAAGTGGTCAAGGCGATTTTCAGAAAGCTAAATTCGGCTCAAATTAAATTGCAACTTAAATGATGTATATATATTAATTAATTAGTAATTAGTTAATTTGGATTTGGAATAAGCTATTCAACACATTTCACAAGATTCGTTTCAAATTGTTCAATACCTGCGAAAACTAACTGTCTACAAGTTGGCAGCCCCAAACGTTAAGTGGACAAGACGAATTGCAGATTTGCTAAATTCGGTATGCTCAAATATTGCTGAAATTGTGTATGCATATTAATTAATTAGCAATTACTCAACTGTTATACAACAGAGCGAATAATTTGGATTTGAAAAAGTTACTCAAATTAATCAATATCAGTGAAAACTAACTGTCAACAAGTTGGCAGCCCCAAAACTTTTTTCAGAATTGAAAGCTAAATCAAAATATTGCTCAGATTAAATTTAAGCTTATATTGTGTATGCATATTAATTAATTTGCAATTACTCAACTGTTATACAACAGAGCGAATAATTTGGATTTGAATAAGCTATTCAACACATTTCACACGATTCGTTTCAAATTGTTCAATACCTGTGAGAACTTTTATCAAGTGCGCATCCCACAGTACTTTAAGTGCTTTGATTGAATTATAGTTGTGCATTCCCCTCAATGCTGTAATTCAGTGTTCGTTAAACTTTTCCTATTAATACATGTGCATGTGCATGCACACACACACACGCATATGGCTTTAGTTAAATACATGTGTGTGTGTGTGCCTTTGAGCAGCACTGTGAAGAAACCACTCAATCACTTAAAGCTTAGCTGCTTACAGTTTGAGCAGTACTGAACGACGCTGAAGAAGCACTCACCTGCGCTCTCTCTCTCCCAGTCTCTTTCTTTCTGTAGGCAACGGACACCTGCTTTTGTTGTTCTCACTATGAATGCCCGCTAATTTGTTGCATTTCATGTCTCACACACACACACACACAAACACACGTGAACGCGCGCACTCACTTGAAAAATAATACAAAAAAAAAAGAAACAAATAAAAAGCAATAATGAAAACGAACGCATTTCGAGATCAGCTAATCCAATACATATTGTATATACATTATTATTAATGCTACGCTTTTTTGTTAATATATATATGTTTTTGTTGTTGTATTTGAATTGACGCTGCCAAACAATCGAAACACCGAACCGAAACACGTTGCTGCCTGCCTGCCGTCGACGCCGTGACGTTGTGTTTATCGGGGTGCTGCTGCTCTGCTGCTGCTTTGCTTTGGGTGCGAAGACAAATGCGCGAATGCGACTATCACTGCGATGTGAGAGTGCGAATGCGAGCGAGCGCGCGCTAATGGGAAAAGCTTTGTCAAGCAACTGACCGAGCGAGCCAGCGAGCGACACAGAGCGACAGAGAGCAAGCAAAAGCAACAACAAGAAGAATGTGAGATACGCACGCCTTGCAATAATAACCGTTTATCAAAGCAAGAGAGCGTGTAATAAGACTTAGAGAGAGAGCACTGAGAGCGTTGCGTGGGTGCCGATCACAAGTGGACAGAATAAGAGAGAGAGTGAGAGTGAAGTGAGAGCGAAAACGAAAACGAGAGCGAGAGTGCAAATTTGATAATTATTCTTCTGCCAAACTACATATGTCGTACACATTGTTACATACATGCATGCATACCTATGCATGTTGATATCGAAGTGTGAGCATGTGTGTGTGTGTGTGTGTGTGTGTGTGCGATGAGTGTACGGCGACCGCGCGCTGTAGCAGCGGCAATTGTTTGTTATTGTAGTTTTATTGCACAATCTTCACAGCACGCAGCCAGGCAAACAAACAAATGTGTAATGTTCTTTACGGCAACGGGGTGACGCAGAAATACCCTCGAAATTTCACAAATCAAAGGAATCTTACGATGGGCCATAATGGATAATTTTAAACAATTAATAACTTTAATTTCATGTGTTAGAGTTAATATACCCCGTTTTACCATTTACAGGGTGTATAGAGATCAACGTACACACACCGTTTTGTTCGGCTTTTTGCAGTTGTTTAGCAAACGGCGCTGAAAGGCAACAAAGTGTCTGCGCTGCGCTGCTCAAACTTTGCCATGCAAGTCGTCCCCCTCAACCCCCTTCCCCCATCATTGGCCGATGAAGCGAATCTCCCATTCTTCTTTCGCAAACCCCCCCTTCCTGCGCCCTATACAACTCTCCCACCCTCTGGCTTGTTGAGTGCGTGTACATTTTTGCTTTAATTTTATGGCCTTTGCACAATTTACTTATGAGCTTTGCACAGCCTTCTCACACCTTCCTCTCTGCATCTCTCTCTCTCTCTGTCTCTCTTCTTCCCTAACCCTCACTCCTAGCTCTCTTCTCACATCTCGTTCGCGTTCGCTGCTCTGCTTTGCTTTGCTTTGCTTTGCAAGCTATTGTGTTTGCGTCGGCGTGCGCGTAAGTAAATTTCTTCTAATTTAATATTTTGTTTACATTATTTATTCATTTACTTATGTATCTTGTGTGTTTGTGTGTGTGTGTGTTTCTCTCATTCAGCCTCCCTTCCGCCACATTTGTTTATTTACGTGTTTCACCTGCCGCAGTCAGCACCAAACGCTGTCTCAGTCGAAGTCGCTGTCGCAGTCGGCGTCGCTGCTTATGCTTTGACTTGAGCTTCGGCTTAGGCTTAAGCTTGCGTGAGGATGCAGCTGATCTAACTGAGCTTTTGCCAGTCGCTAACTGTTCTTTTCCACTTTACTCTCTCTCTCTCTCTCTCTCTGCATTGATTTTGATTTGCGCTTTCTGGGATTTCCTACAATTTTATCTTTGACCAAACACAGCAAAGCTGAACTAGGAAATACCCTAAGTGATTATCAGGAATTTAAGATTTTGAAATTTAGCAGGTTTAATTTTGAGTTTTTCCCACTCTATACTTTAATTTTGTTTCTTTATCGTAATTGTTGTTTATTGTTTGTTGTTTCTTTTTATGTAATGCTTGATTATTACTTCCCAGTAATATTTTAAAGAAAATGAGAAGTTTTTTCTTGGGAAATAGATATTTTAAAATTTAAAATTTTGGGTTTTTTTTGCAACCTATTTTTATAATTACCAAACACTTTAAAACTCAACTGGTAAATACCCGAAGAGAATTCGTAAATTACCCAGAAACTTAAAAACTTTAATATTTGTCAGTTTTAATTATGAGTTTTATGTTGTACATATTTCTTTACATCATTTTTTTCACCTTCTATTATTCTATTTTATTTCAAACTATGTATTTTTCTTTAATTTATTTTTATAGTAACCAATTGTTATGTAGTATTTGATTTATTCTTTCCAGTTTTTTTTTATGAAATACAAAATTGTAAATTTAAAAATTTTGTGTAATTTCGCCTTTTATTTTTGTTTTTTTTTTCTACCATATAATACTACTTATAAAACCAGAAAAATTGTCATGTGTAAAGTAATCCTAATAATATTTTAATAAATTTGAAACGTTCTTGAATGAAATCGAAAATTTTCAATTCTAAATTTCGCGATTTTTTGCAACCTTTTTTTTATTATTACCAAAAACACACCAAAGCTTAACTGCTAAATACCATATGTGACTATTCGCAAATTACATTATTTTTTTACCCATTCTATTTATATTTCAAAGGTTGTGTTTTTATGAATTTATCTTTATCGTAATCAATTTTTATGCAGTATTTCATCATTACTTCCCAGTAATATTTTAATGCACTTAAAAAGTTTTTTATGATATAGAAATGTTTCAATTTGAAATTTTAAGATTTTTTGCAAACTATTTTAATTTTTAGCAAACAATACTTCTAAATAAAAAAAATTTCAATTGTAAGATATTCAGAAACTTAAGAACTAGAATGAGAACAACCTTTTTTATGAACCTCAAAATATTTAAAGAAATATTCTCATTTGTAAGTTATCCAGAAATTTATGGATTTCCAAAATTTATTAGTTTGCATTTTAGAATTATCGCAACTTGATTTTATGAATTTGAAAATAATTATTTGAATCCATCATTAATTTTCAGTTTTATTACAGCAAAAACTCTTTCGAAATTTTTATTCCACATCGAATGTGTAAGAAGTCCAAAAATAGATGAATCCGCAGAATATAAAGCAACATTTGTTGCATATATTTGTTGCATATAGAAGTTACAATCAAACCATTAAAGTTAATGGCATAAAGTTGCTTACTATAATAATACGTATAGTATTGATATCTTGGTTAAATACAACAATTACAAATTAAATATTAATAGAGTTGAATAACTAATTGCAATGACGCAAACTTCAATGCGAAGAGGAAGAAGTTTTCGAACTGATTTCACTCAATAAGCAACTTTTTTTTCAGAGTTTTATTTAAGATTGTTTGTTATTGTTGTTTTTTTTTTAAGCAAACCTTATCAATTAACGTGACTAAGTTGAACGCAAAGCAGCTTAGTCAGAACTCTTCCAATTAACTATTGTTTTGCGAAAAATGAAAAGTCGTAATCAGCACTTTAAGTGAAATTTCCCAATGAGAGCCTTTGAGCAAAGATTCTGGTTAACTTGATTCTAGAACAATGGACATTGGACACAAAAATTCTGGGGAATTGAAATTATAGAGCTGCTTATTCTGGGAATTGCAGATTGAGCTGTGGTGCACATCAAATTAATAAGCACAAAATTCCAGGATATTTCAATAAGCCGAAGAGAGAGGGAGGGAGAGAGAATGCGATTGCAATTTGTGTGGGCGTCAAATTGAGAGATGAGATGAGGGAGGGGAGGGTAGGGGGGAAATAATGGCTGCTGCTGTTGCTGACAGTTGTGGACATTTTAATTAGTTGTTTTTGCAGCGTGATTTTTTGTCGCCTGCATTTGGGAAGCGTTTTGCAAGGGCGCGCCTAAAAGCGCGCTGCAAAAAAAGAAAAAACAACATGAATTGCCGCATTCACACAAAAACACACACGCACACAAACACACACACACACACACAGGCAGGCAGGCAGACAGACAGACAGAAAGGCAAGCCTTAACACTAATACAGCGGCAGCCTCAGAGATAAAGCACAGCGAGAGAAAAAGAGAGAGAGAGAGGGAGACAGCTGTAAGCTGGAATTGTATGCAATGCAAATGTTTTTTGGTTTTTTGCTTACCGCTGTTGACGTCGACGCTGGCGTCGCTCCTGCGCTGCGCTGCTACAAATTGAAATTGTAATTTCTGTCTGTGATTTTGTTGTTGTTGTTGCCGTTGTTGTTGCGCTGCTGCTGCTGTTGTTGTTGTTGTTTATATATTCTTTTCTATATTTTGGTTGTTGTTGTATATCTTTTTTTTTACTTTTTTTTGTTTTGGGCACTTTAATTTACACGGCCGCCATTTGTTGTTATTACGAGCTGTGTGTACAGTAAACACATGAAAAAACTTGCAAAAAAACAGAAATCGACAAATTGTTTGGCTTGATGTTTTTATTTACACGCACCACGCGAAACACAGCAAAAAAAACAAATACAACGTTAAGAAGATTGTTGTTTCCTAGCAGGAACAACAACAAGAACAAGCATTTGTTATTGTAACTGCTGCAGGACAGCGAAACAAACCCGCAATACTGCTGCCTGTTGTTGTTGTTCTAGCTGTTGTTGTTGTTGTTGTAGGACGCCTTCACATTCAGAAAAAGGCTACCATCAACGGTTTTTCTTACTGCTGCTGCTGCTGCTCTGTCTCTACTTTTGTTGTTTATGGCACTTCTCCATGCAGAGTGTGTGAGTGAGTTAGAGAGAGAGAGAGAGAGCGAGCGAGTAGGAGAGTGTGTATTGCGCGCTCTGCATCCGCCTCGCACGAGTGTCGTTGGTGAACTGAAACTTGCGTTTTATTTACACGATGACGTTGTCGTTGGCCGTTGCCGTTGTGTCGTTGCAAAGCTTTCGCTTCAGCTTCTTCAGCCCTATACGCAAGCGGCGCAAAAAAGCTCTACAAGTGCGACGATGACAGCAACAACAACTACATCAAGAACAGCAGCAGCAGCTGAACATTTTATATGTTGTGCTTGTGCTTGCAGCGCTGTCGACACTCGCGTTCATGCAAATAGGAGCAGCAACATATGCATTTTATATTACTATGTTAAATAATTAGTCATTATTTTTCCAAATTAATAAATATGTTAAATAATTTAATAGTAATAATTGCATTGAATAATTTGCAACTTTTCGTTTAGCACTTGTAATTTTTTGTTAGTCTACTTTTATGCGCTGCATTGTGGCTGAGCCATCTTAGATGTCCCTGTATATGTGTGCGTGTGTGTATGTGTGTGTGAGTGCGTGTGCTTGTCTTGTTTTTGTTTGGTTTCCAAAGCTAATGCTGGCTGGCCCAAAGCTTGGGCTGCACTCAAGGCAAGGCAAGGCAAAGGCAAGGCAAAAGCGAAAGCAAGGCAGCGCAAGGGGCTTCGCACAGGTGCGAGTGAGATGCTGCACGTGCTTTTTGACACTAGTATTGAACAACGTGCGAAAGCACGTGAGAGCAACGCAAAAAATTTGCCGCCTTTGGCCGAGCGACGCAAGCTGCGATCTACCAAACGCATAAATATTCTATAGTACATAAAAAAAAAATAAAATAAAATACTATAAGTAGTTGGGTAAATTATTGTTAATCGCACTCTTGTTGCTCTTGTTGACCTTAACTTGTGTGTGTGTGTGTGCAAGTCAATTCATCGTCAGAGGCAGGATTATAAACGTTTAAGCTTTTGTGCCAATTGGCGTCATTGTTTGAGGTTATGTGAGCGCAGCACAGTGTGCTCGTGTGCTCCTTTGACCCTGACAATGAGCGTGAGGCGCCCTGTTGTGTGGCATTTTACTTGCTATGTATTCATTTAATTTAATTTGTATCAGCTTAAGCTATTTAACGACCAGCAACGGCAACACAAAACAACAAAACGGAAACGGAAAAGCAAAAGCACTCACACCACCACCAATAGTGGGCGACACAACGACAAGGGAAGGGCAGGGCAGTGGGGTAGGGGGAGGGTTACGCGCCGCGTCGGTAGCGGAAGTCTAGTCATACTGCTTATTGATGTTGTTAGCTGAGCGACTTGACTTTGTCTAGTCAGCGTCAGCGTCAGCGTCAGCCAAGGACATGGTCAACAACAATAACAATAACAAGAACAAGAGCGATTGTCAAGTATTTGTTTGTTTGCTTTTTGCTTTCACTTTAAATTGTACGCTAATTTGCTTCTAAGTGGATTAAGTTTTCTATGTTCGTTGTTATTGTTGTTGTTGCATTCTTTGCCCTGGCTTCAGGGACACGCAAGCACTCTTGACTTACCCAGAGTCACGCACAAGGTTAAGCCAGATTTGCGCGTAAGCTTAAGTTTACACAATAGATAACAAATGCAGTCACAAGGCGCACAACATAAAATACATAAAACAAATTAAAACACTGTGATTTCACTTGTAAATTTGGCGCGCGATTTCTTCAAACACCTGGCGCTGTTATCGATAACACATCAGCTGCTGCTACTGCTACTGCTGCAGCTGTTATCGATGACAACGATGATGGCCACACTGCGGCACCGTCAGCTGATTGCGGCCATATTTAGGACATTTTAAGTTGCCGCACAGCTTGCACAACAGTTTTTTTTTTCGCTGTCAATAATAAATTTACAACAATTAACTAACAAAATGCGTCTCACCGAAGTGCTGTTCAAAAAGGTCAAGAGCAAGTAAGAAAAGTGCATACAATTTAATTAATCATTTGCAAACCCAATCAATACAATTTCCTTCCAGACGCATTATGGTGTTGATGGAGAGCGTGGTCAGTGGCCATCAATTCAACACGTTTCGCGATCGTCTCGCCGACAAAATCGAATTAATTAAATTCGATCCGTACAGTAAGTTAATGCATTTCATATCAATTAAAGTAAGTTCTTATTTTCCCTTACTTTACTTTGCAGTTCAGAAGGAGAGTTTATATCGCGAACGCAAGCGAATTCGCAGCGCTTAAAAGTTGAGGAAAATATCGCTTCCACTTTGTATGGCAACTGAAAGAAAGCATTTTCCTCTGTTAACTTTTCCTTATTTTTTTTTTATAAATAAATTGTAGCTTAAGTTAAATACATATGTATGTGTGTTATCTACAATAAGGAATTTCTAATACTTCTGCAAATCATTTAAAAAACGAGTTGAAGCGGAAAAGAAACAATTCTCTATAATTTGGATAATATGGAATCTGTAATACTTTTTCTTCCATCTTCAAAGCATTTAAGAAATAGTCTAATCGGAAAAGCAACAATTCTCTATAATACGGAATTTGTAATACTTTTACCATCTTTAAAGCATTTAAGAAACGAATCTAAACAAAGAAGAGAACAATTCTCTAATAATATGGATTTTTTACTACTTGTTTAAGAATCGAATCTAATCCGAAAAGCAGGAATTATTTTCCTTTTGTGATAGATTCTTCTTTTGGAAGAATTCGTTGTGATGTACACAGAAGGCTTTTAGATTTCAGAACTGTAGCTAATCTTTTCTATAAGAACCACAAATTAGTTTTGTATATGATAACTTTCGAGTTCATGATTTATTTCCTTCTACGTAGATTTGTACATAGGAAAGAAGAGTTGTTCCTAGAGAGAAAACATGACAGAAGATTTGATAGATCAAATTTAGAAATTGAAAGAACAAAAGCTTTTATTAAGCTATTACAGAGTTTTAGATCTTATCTTGAAGTTTCGTTTGAAAATGTTTTCAAAAACTTAATTTGAAAATGTTTTCTAAAGTTTCGCTTCACATTTAAATTCCCTGCCCAAGCAGAATGAAGTATTAGAGCTGTAAAACAATACGATGATCTATACTATTTTCTTTATTTTCTGTTTAAAAAAAATTGGACATTTGTTACAACGACTGACGCACGCATCAGTTACAATTATAACAGAAAATAATGGTGTACAAATATATATATATATAACAGACCGATTTAATATAATGTAATGTGTAACTAAGAACATTGTTGCCCCCTTCTTAGCATCTTCTCTTCGTGTTTGGTGTGTTTCTTTTTTATGTGTTTCTTCTTTTGCGCTCTCTTACTTGCTCTTTTAATGTTAAAAGAGAAAGAAAAGAACTTTAGTTGCCTCTTCTTCTTTTTGTTACTTCTATACTGTGCCGAATTGTTGCTTTGTGTTTGTGAGTGATGAATCTTTCCCTTCCCTTTTCTGCAGTCTTTTCCTGTTCTATTCCCTGACTTGTGAATCTTTCCCTTCCCTTTTCTGCGCTCATTTCATGTTCTATTGCTATCTGTTTCGTTGCGTTCGATTCTGTTGTTTCTTTCCTTTTCTTCAATCTTTTCCTGTTTAATTTCTACCCGTTACATTGCGTTTGCATCTCTAACTGGTGAATCTTTCCCTTCCCTTTTCTGCAGTCTTTTCCTGTTCTATTCCCTGACTTGTGAATCTTTCCCTTCCCTTTTCTGCGCTCATTTCATGTTATATTGCTATCTGTCTCGTTGCGTTCGATTCTGTTGTTTCTTTCCTTTTCCTCACTCTTTTCCTGTTTTATTTCTACCCGTTTCATTGCGTTTGCATCTCTAACTAGTGAATCTTTCCCTTCCCTTTTCTGCAGTCTTTTCCTGTACACCTATTTCCTTACTTCCCATGGTCACTTCTAGTGTTCTTTGTGTTGCTTTTTTCTAGTCCTATTCTTTGAAGATTTTTACTTGAAGGGCTTCTTGGTCATGAGCAGTCCACGCTCCCAGAGTGCGGTGGCCACCTCAATGCGACGATCCTGACTGCGCAGCGGCAGCTTCTTGACCGACGTATACTTCGGATACGCCTTGATCAGAGCCTCCACAGCCGGCGCCTCATCGGGCTGGATTTCCATATAGTTGGCATCGAACTTGCAATACTCGAGCGCATTATCCAGATAGTAATAGATACGGATGGCCGATCCCTCGGCAATCAGACGCAAAATGTTGGCACGCAACAGACGCACCTTGGTGCTCCCAGTTAGATTATAATCCGGCAGACAATTGCCCTGTTTATCGGTCTCGCTGACCGAACCAAAGACGGTGCGTGCCTTCTCCTCGTCCTGGACGATTGGGGGCAAAGCCTCGTGTTGAAATCGCTTGGCCAACTGATCGACAGCCGCATCGATTTGTGCGGCACTGGGCAGCAAATAAGTTTGCACCAGCTTCGTGATGCCACCGATCAATTTGTCACGCTCCTCGGACTTTTCACCGCCAGCGGCAAGTCCCAAGTGACGCCAAGTTTCGAGCGGGAGACCGCGACGCAAATTCAAATGCTGACGTATGGCACGCTCCATGACAGACGGCATCAATTTCTCGATCAGATTGGCATACGATTGCTGCTGATAGACGCTCAGCGTGATGTGGAGCGAATGTTGTTGCTCCTCGGTCACCGCCTGATGAACGGTGCCCCGGGGGAAGTAGAGAATATCACCGGGTTCGAGGACCACATCGAGTGTCGGTGGTCCCAAGTCCTTTTGGCTGTAATTGCCAGAGGAGACGCGTGCCAAGATATCGCTGGGAGACGGTGGCATGTAGAGACGCCAACGTTTGCGTCCCTCCACCTGCAGGACGAACGCTTCGATGTCATCGTAATGCGGTGCAAATCCCTGACTGTTCGGTGGCGTCAAATACGCATTCGCACCGACCAGACAATGGAAGAACTCCTGGAGCCGGGTGCACAGCGCACGCAACTTCACCAGATAAGTGCTGGGATTCAAAATGCGGACACTACAACCGTTCGAGTAATAGCCCCAAACGGTGGGCGGCATGGCGCGTCCATCGGGATTGTGGGTCTCGCGTTTGCCATTCTCATAGCTGGTGATATCGATGTTTGTGGTGAACTCGAGATGATTCTTCAGCAGCATCTCCTCGATCATGGGAAAGGACATCAAATGCGAGAAGTAGTTGGCCTTGCGTCGCACCACCTGACACGCATTCTGTTCCCAATACTTTTGGAAGAACGTCTGCGGCTCGATGGGATTCATCAGCCAGCTGAGCGCACGTTTGCCTTCCTCCACGCTGTCCTGCAAATGCACCTCGTCACAGGCGGGTTTATCCAGGTTTCCAACGCGACGCTGCTTGGGTTGCGAGTTTCCAGTTTCAGTTGCTTTGGTGGCTTCTCCCTCTTCATGCTGGCGACGTCCGAGGAGCGTCTCCTTGGACTTGGTGGCCGGAGGTTGTTTCGCTTCCTGTTTAGTGCTCTTCTTCGGCTCCTGCTTTGGTTGCTGCTTGGTTTCCTTCTTAGTCTGTTCCATTGCGTCCTTCTTCGCCTGTTCCTTTGCATCCTTCTTGGCCTGTGCCTTTGTTTCCTTCTTCGCCTGTTCCTTTGCATCCTTCTTCGCCTGTTCCTTTGCATCCTTCTTCGTCTGTTGCTTTGTTTCCTTCTTCTCTTCGGACTTGGCTTTCGGGGGCAAGGGGCACGACTTGGCGCCCTCGGTTTTCTTGGGCAATGGACATGACTTCACTGTGCTTGTGCCTGGCAATGGACTCGATTTGACCACAGCTTTCAGTGCCGACATTGCCAGCTTCTCGAACGAAGTCAGCGCGGGTTTCTCCACATTATTGTTGGCGTCCTGGGAGCGACGTCCGGCTTTTGGCGGTGCAACAACTGGTGACTCGACTTCGTCGTCGTCATCGTTGATTGTGTACTCCTCGCTGAACTGATCCTCGTCGTGCATTTCCTCGTATTCCTCGCCATCATCGGAGTTGCCATCATCAAAGTCTTCTTCATCGGAGGCGCCATCATCAAAGTCTTCTTCATCGGAGGCGCCATCATCGGGGTCTCCTTCATTGGGGTCTCCTTCATCAGAGTCCCCATCATCGAAGTCCTCTTCATCCGAATCTCCCGTCATCGATATCTCATCTGCACAACCGTCGCAATTGGCGCAGCTATCGGCACAGTCACTGTCGCCACAGTCGTTGCTATCGACATCACTGATCTCACTGTCGCCACAATCATTGCTATCACCCTCGCTGCCTTCGTCATCATATCCACCGCCGCTATAATCATCAGAAGCGTTGTCATCCGACTCATCACTGTAGCTGGACATTTGCTTTTTCTTTCGTTGGGATTCATTCAAATTTGAATTTGCTGCTCTTTTCGCTGATCCGTTTGGCTTCAGCACTTTTTTGGGACTGGCCACCGGCGTTTTCTGCACTGCTTTTGTGCTTTTGGCGACGCCATTTTGTTTGGCACCGTTATCCTCGATTTCACCATTATGCTTTGCGGTGTGCTTTGGTGCATTTTTTGGCGACAGTGCTGCATTCTTTTGCTGCTGCTTCTTGGCTGATGAAGGTTTCTTGGCCTTATAGACCTGGTATGCTGATATCTCAGCCATTGCATGCGCTGCCTGTATTAATAGAAGCTATTAAAAAAAAAATCACTTCGTTTTACTAAACCAGCTAGTTTGTCTTACCACAAAATAAGAATAAAAATTTATTTGTATTCGAACCGGCTGCACGTGCTTGATTGACTAGCCGCCTGCTTTAAAATACGATTGAGCTGTCAGAGCTATCGATATATCGATAGAAAGTCGCTCAACTATTTGACATGCAAAAAAATTATTTGACAAATATACTAGTCTAATAATTATATATTAATAATAAATAAAAGCAATTACAAATTAACAATTTATTTAAAGCACTACAAATAAAAATAATTTTATTGTGCTTCATTGTTTCTTTCAAACAGCTGTTTGCCATTAGTATATTTTGGTATATTCCTCAGTTGTGTCGTGTGTGGGTTACTTGTAATCGATTACTTTGGCACTGCAGCCAAACAGCTGATGGCGGTTTGCTGTTGGTATATTTTGGTATATTCGTACTTTATGTCGTGTGTGGGCTACTTGTAATCGATTATTGCAGTCAAACAGCTGATGGCAGTTAGAATATCGTTGTTGAATTTACCGGCGTTTTATTTGTTTATGTTGTGAAATTATTATGCGCCATGTCTGATAATGAGGAGGAAAAAGCAACTGGCGAAGTGGAAAACACAGATGCCACAGAAGCTACAGCATTGCCCGAGTCAAACAATGAGACGCTAACCGATGAGGATTTGGCCAATCTGGTGACAGCCGAAGAGTATTTGCTGCGCAAAGATGTCGTGCTGTTGGAGTACGAGAAGCAAATGTTTCTGGACTTGATACACCAGGATGGACTCTTAGTGTGTGCCAAGTGAGTACTGTGGTTATAGGCGAGTGCAACAACAATTAACGTCTTTTGCAGGGGACTGAGCTATGAGCGTGTGCTAATCAACATTTTAAAGGTGTACAGCGATGCGGGCAATTTGCTGCTGGTGGTGAACAGTTCCGACTGCGAGGAGCAGTACTACAAGTCACAGCTGGAGGCCAAATATGTGCACGAGGTGGCCAACACAGCCACCGAGCGGTAGAGCTAATTGCGTGTGTGTGTTCCATAAAACAGTTTAATCGAGCAAGTTTTGTTTTTTTTTTTATCGTATTGTAGCGAACGCGTTTATCTCGAAGGCGGCATTCAATTCATTAGCACTCGCATCCTTGTCGTGGATCTGCTGAAGCAACGCATACCCATTGAGCTGATCACTGGCATCATTGTGCTGCGTGCCCACAACATCATCGAGAGCTGCCAAGAGGCGTTCGCCTTGCGTTTGTATCGTCAGCGCAATAAGACGGGCTTCATCAAAGCGTTCTCGAGCAGTCCCGAATCCTTTACCATTGGCTATGCGCACATCGAGCGCACCATGCGCAATTTGTTTGTCAAGCAATTGTACATTTGGCCCCGGTTTCATGCCACCGTCCGTGCAGCACTGCATCCGTGGCAAACACAAACGATCGAGCTCCATGTGCCGTTGACCACAAGAATCAGCTCGATACAGACGCACATTTTGGATATTATGAACTTTTTGGTGCGCGAAATCAAGCGCATCAATCGCACCGTTGACATGGAGGCCATCACCGTGGAGAATTGTGTGACAAAGAAGTTTCACAAGATTTTGCAGGCGCAACTCGATTGCATTTGGCATCAGCTCAACTCGCAAACGAAACTCATTGTCGCTGATCTGAAGATACTCCGCAGTCTGATGATGTGAGGCGATGTTTGATTATATTTGTTATAAATCTTTGTTTAAATCTTGCATTTACTTTATTGTAGTTCCACCATGTATCACGATGCTGTCAGCGCTTATGCGTTGATCAAACGATATCGGGGCACCGAGTACGCCATCAGCAACTCAGGCTGGACGCTGCTCGATGCCGCCGAGCAGATCTTCATGCTCTCCAAGCAACGCGTCTACAATGGACAGAACGGTGAGTGGAAGCTGATAGCTGATAGAATGACAGCAGATCTTCGGTCTGAATAGAAAGCAAAGCCATCATCAGCTTTAATTTAGTTTTAGTTTGTCTGTTTGTTCATTTACTATGCTTAAAATTAATCATAGAAGCGTCTTAAGACTTTGTGTAGCCAAGGAATACGGGCTTTGACTAACAATTTAATATAGTTTGTACTCTATGGTATATTTTGAATGTAATACTATGTCAATATACCAAATGTACCATTCTGTGTATTTGTAGTATTTTTGCGGTATATTAATTTGGTATATTTGAAAAGAGCACATTCGACTGTAGCTTTTCTGTTCAAATGAAGTAATATACCAATATACCAAATATAGCCTTCGGTGCATTTTAGTATTTTTGCAGTAGTTGGTATATTTTAAGAATAATTTAATTACCGCACTGCTTTGCTTTGATGCTTTATGAGTAGCATTAAATTTCTTACTTCGGTATATTTTAGTATGTTTGCGGAGTATTTGTTTGGTATATTTTAAAAAAGCACATTCGAATGTAGTTTTCTTTCTTTTTGAAGTGCAGTACTTTATCAGTATATTTTAGTATGTTTGTGGTATATTAATTTTAGTATATTTGAAGAACAATAGCGCATTTATTTTCTCCAATTACAAAAGGGTATCATTAACTTTGGAGCTTTGGTATATTTAAGTATTTTTGTGGTATTTTTATTTGGTATATTTTGAGTATAATACCGCAATGCTTTGTTCTTAATCACAATTAGTAGCATTAGCTTTCTTCGGTATATTTTAGTATTTATGCGGTATATTAATGTGGTATATTTTGAGTATAATACCGCAATGCTTTGCTCTTGATCACAATCAGTAGCATTAGCTTTCTTCGGTATATTTTAGTATTTATGCGGTATATTAATGTGGTATATTTTGAGTATAATACCGCAATTCTATGCTCTTAATCATAATTAGTAGCATTAGCTTTCTTCGGTATATTTAATATTTTATAGTATATTAATGTGGTATATTTTAAGCATAATACCGCAATGTAACTTTCTTACTTTTTGAATTGCAGAATTCGAGCCCGAACCTTGCCCCAAGTGGCAGCCACTGACTGAGCTGCTGACCACTGAGATCCCTGGAGACATGCGACGACGACGCGGCGCCGATCACCTGGAGCCGCCCAAGGTGTTGATCCTTTGCCAGGACGCACGCACCTGCTACCAGCTGAAGCAGTATCTGACCCAAGGCGGAGCACGCTTTCTGCTGCAGCAGGCGCTGCGTCACGAGGTGCAGGTGGGCAAGGTGAGCGAGCAATTTACACGCGACAGTCAAAGCGCAGCGATGGCCGAAACAGAGACGCAGACAAAGACGAAGACGAAGATCAAGACGGAGGCAAAGCAGGCGACAAATGAATCCAAATTGGAGGAAACATCAACGCAATTCGATGAGCTGACGCAGTTGCTGCTGAGCAATGATGATGCCGAGGCGCAACATTTGTTCGAGGAGAGCTACATGCTGACCATGACCCAAGGATTGCCAAGTGCCGCTGAAGCGGATGTCGATCCGAATGCCTCGATCTTTGAGATTATACCCGAGCTGGAGCAATTCGATGTCTCGGCTGCTTTGGCCGCACATCGTCAGCCCTGCATTTGCCTGCAAACCTTTAAGACGGAACGCGAGGGCGCCATGGCCCTGGAGCACATGCTCGAACAGATGCAGCCACACTATGTCATCATGTACAACACGAATGTGACGGCGATTCGCCAGCTGGAGGTCTTTGAGGCGCGTCGTCGTCGTCTGCCCGCCGATCGCATGAAGATCTATTTCCTCATTCACGCTCGCACCGTCGAGGAGCAATCGTACTTGACCAGCTTGAGGCGCGAGAAGTCCGCCTTTGAGCTGATCATCGACACCAAGAGCGTGAGTCTCACATTTTACAGTCTGTCTGTCTGTCCGTCTGTTTAAACACTTCTTTCTCAGTCACTAAGAGTGTTATTGTCACTGAATTTTCTGTTTTCTATAGATGTTTAGGTTAACTACATTATTTGATTGAATTTTGTCACGTTTTTAGCGTATTTACTGTCCGTCAGTCTGTCTGTCCGTCTGTTTAAACACCTATATCTCAGTCACTAAGAGTGTTAAGGGCTAGAAATTTGCAAATCGTATTCGATATTTTATTATCATTTAGAATTAAGTTTAAGACTTCCTTTTGTAAAGGATTTGCTGTCCGTCTGTCTGTCCGCCTGTCTAAACACTTACATCATAGCTAATATGAGTGCTATTGCCTCCAATTTTGCAGTATTCCATAGATTATTAGGATAGCTTTACTTGCATTGTCTTGGCAAACATAAACATATTAGTCTAGTTAGATCTTAAGGCTTTATTCCTCCTGCTTGTCCGTCGACTTGTTTAATCAGTTCTATCTCACTTACTAATATTAGTAATGTCAACAATTTTGCTGTATTTCACAGAATTTTAAGAAAACTCTGTTCTCAAGAAATGTCAATTAGTCTAACTTAATCATAGACACAAAAAGAGCTTAAGACTTCACTACGTCTGTCTGTCTGTCTGTCCGCTTATTTAATTACTCAGATCTCAGCCAAAAAACAAGCTAATGCTATTATAGTTACTGGAATTAGATTTAATCACAGGCCAAAAAAGCCACCTTTAAAATACGCAACAACAGTCATAAGAATTCAAACACAAATGACTAAAGTAACATATTAATACTTTAATCTCGACAACCAGCAGAAAGAAGTCACCTTACAAATTCGCAACAACAGTCATAAGACTTCACAGCACAAATAAATAAAGTATCAAATCATTATAATGATACTTTGATTATTACCCGACTGCCCGTCTGTCCGTTCGTTTGAACAACAAAATCTCGCAGCCTTGTAGAGCTAAAAAATTCAAATTTGCCCACAATCTTGCCAAGTGCCATACAAAACTTTGAGACTTTGACTTTGCATTTCACTTGCAGAAAATGGTGATACCCGAGTACCAGGATGGCAAATCCGATGAGGCCTTTGTGCTGTACAAGAGCTACGAGCACGAAGAGGACGCGGCGAGTTCTTCGAATGCCCAAACCCGTCGAGGAGCTGCCACTGGAGCAGCTTTGGCCGTCGCCGCTGTGACGCCCAAAGTGATTGTGGATATGCGAGAATTTCGGTCCGATTTACCGTGTTTGATACACAAACGTGGACTGGAAGTGGTCCCAGTGACCATCACGATTGGCGATTACATTCTGACGCCCGATGTGTGCGTCGAACGCAAATCGATATCGGATTTGATTGGCTCGTTGAACTCGGGTCGATTGTACAATCAATGCGTGCAGATGCAGCGATATTATGCGAAACCGATTCTGTTGATTGAATTCGATCAGAATCGTCCGTTTCACCTCCAAGGCAAATTCATGTTATCCCAACAGACGACGGCAACGAATGCGGACATTATGCAAAAGTTGCAACTGCTCACGTTGCACTTTCCCCGGCTGCGTCTCATTTGGTCGCCGTCGCCTTATGCCACCGCTCAGCTCTTCGAGGAACTGAAGCTGGGCAAAGCCCAACCCGATGCTCAGACAGCCGCCGCCTTGGGCAGCGAGGAAGCGGCCACCGGAGCCGGTGGAGAGCAATTGCAATTCAATAATGCAATTCACGATTTTCTCCTCCGTCTGCCGGGCATTCAAACGCGAAATGTTCACGGACTTTTGCGACGTGGCGGTAGCTTGCGAGAGCTGCTGAAGCGCAGCCAAGCGGAGCTTGCGGATCTGCTGCAGTCGCAGGAGAGCGGCAAGCTGCTCTGGGACATCCTCCATGTGGCGCATCTGCCCGAGAAGGATGAAGTCGCCGGCTCCTCGGCGCTGCTGGCGGCGAGCAAACAGTTTGGCAGCGGCTCACACAATCGCTTTCGCAAAGCGGCGGGCGAAGCGAGACGCGGGAGGCGATAAAACGCAGTTTGGATAACTTTGGATAAACCGTTTAAGCAGTGGTTGGAAAACCAGATAAGTCAATAAGTGGAGGAAGGAAAATTATAAGGATAAATTTATATATCCAGTGTAGAAGAGAATCGATATTATGGAAAATCTTTTAAAAGAGGAAGAAGAGTAGAAGATACCAGGAAGGAGAGGAACTTAGATAAACTGTTTAAGCAGTGGTTGGAAAACCAGCTAAGTCAATAAGTGGAGTAAGGAAAATTATAAGGATAAATTTATATATTCAGTGTACTGTTGAGTTAGCTTAATAAGAAGAGGATCGAGAGGAGGACTATTTAAAAAAGGAAGAAGAGTAGAAGATACCGGGAAAGAAAGAAACTAAGATATGAATAAACCCTTTAAGCACTGGTTGGAAACCCAGCTAAATCATGTGGATAAACCTTACAGAAAAGTGGATCAGTTGGAGGAGAAGCTAAATTATAAATTTGTGTATCTATAAGTCAAGTCAATAATAATTTTGGTTTACGAAACTAAACTTCTACTATCAAAGAGAGCAACTACGATATGGATAAACCGTTTAAGCATTATCCTGTGGATAAACTTTACAACAATTATAGCAGATTTAAGAGGAAAATGATCAATTTTTTTTATTATTGCTTAGTTCGAGAACAGCCCGCATTGTGTGATGAAAATGAGAAATATTATTAGGCATGCAAATTTAAATATAACTATTTTTTGTATGTAAGCAAATGCCACAAGTTAATAAATAGATTAAGTAATAATATTTAAGCAAAGCTGAAATCTATTGGTATCCTAAATATCTGTTTAAAATGTAAGAAAACATTTTGTACTCTAATGTTCTTTAATCTGTGTATAATAATACATTTGTTATTTTTTTTTTCAAAGGTCTAATAAATCTATTGTATTTGCTTTTCTTTACAAAATTTGTAAAGTATTTCGATGATTAATATGTCTAAGGGAAAACATTCTCTATTATTATGCTCGGAAGTCTTTCAAGTTAGTATTTTATTAAAAAAAATTTAATCATTAACATAAGATAGTACAATCAATCTATAAAGTATATATAAGAGAACAATTTTAGACTATTAAATTTCTAAATTTTACTTTGTGAAACTCTAATGAAAATGCAAATGAGCAGAGTTCCCTAAGAAGTAACTAGCTAAAGTTGCGATTTTCGGTACAATAATAACTACAATATTTATGATTCCAGTGATGCAAAATTGTAGAAGTTATTAATGAAATACTATTGTATGGGGAAAAACGCTAGCTTACTATGGATCTTAGCTGCTTTGGCTGACAATCTGTTATATTATATACTAATATTATCTGGTATATATCATTTGGTATATATTTAGTATTTTTGCGGTATATTATTTTGGTATATTTTGAATTTTGTACTGTACTTTTTCGTTTTTATTCAAAATAGGTAGTATTAACTTTGGTATATTTTTAGTATTTTTCTAGTATATGAATTTGGTAGCATAAAAAATGAATACTGTACTCTCTTGCTCTTATTAAAAATGTTTCGCATTAACCTTCTTACATCGGTATAGTTTAGTTTTTTTGTGGTATATTGATTTGGTACATTTCTAGAATAATACAATAATGTTTTGATCTTATGCTAAATGGGTAGCATTCGTTTTTTACTTCAGTATATTTTCAGTATTTTTGCAGAATATTAATTTGATATATTTCTAGATCAATTTTCTTTTTAAACAAGTAAGAAAGCTACAGTCGAGTATACTCGACTGTGAGATACCCGCTACCCATTTTGAATAAAAGAAATATACTTTGCGGTATTTTTCTCAAAATATACCGAATATACTACAAAAAAACTAAAAATATACCAAATGGTACATTTGGTATATCAATATAGTACCGCGTTCAAATAAACGGCACAATATAACAGATTGTCAGCCAAAGCAAGTAAGACCCCCAGTAAATAGGCGTTTTTATCCATACAAAAGTATTCCTTTAATAACTTCCAAAATTTTTATCCGATCGCTATCAAATTTTCAGGAATCATAACTACTATAGTTATTATTGTATATACCAAAATTCGATTTTTTTGATTTGCGTGGCAAAAAATTTGAAACAAACTTGATCTCTATCTCTTATAGTCTCTGAGATCCAGTGTTTCACACGGACAGACGGACAGACACACAGACGGACAAACGGACATGGCTAGATCGTCTCGGCTGTTGACGCTGATCAAGAATATATATACTTTATAGGGTCGGAGATGCCTCCTTCTACCTGTTACATACATTTCCTGCCGGCACAAAGTTATAATACCCTTCTACCCTATGGGTAGCGGGTATAAAAAGGAATGTGAGTATCTCAAAGTGGAGCTGTAGGTTTTATTTATTTGTTTTTCCCTCATTTTCGCATTTGTAAATGCAAAATAAAATTGCCTAAACAGCAGCTTTTAAAGCTGATGTTTTGTGCTTACACAAAAAGAATATGCGATTGCATTTTGCATTTGGATTTGGATTTGAATTTGCATTCGCCAAAAGGAGTGCAACAAAATGCGGCAAATCAAAGAGCTCATTGAACAACTGTGTGTTTGCTGTGTGTGTGTGTGTGTGTGTGTGTGTGTATTTGTCAAAAGGGAAAAGGGTGAAAGGGGGAGAAAAGAGAAAGCGAGATGCAGATTGACCAACAGTTGGCAACATTGCGCTCAATTGACGTTTGCATTGTGGCCAGAAGCGGGGCGCAAAAAAAAGCGAAGAGCCCCGAAAATGAAGCGCATTGTGCCGTTGGCAGTGGAAAACAAAAGGACACGCAGGACTAGGAGTCGAAAGCTGAAGGACTGATGAATGGACGAATGGACAGATGGATTGGTTAACTGAGCGACTCCTAAAGCGATGTTGCATTCGTTGGCCACAAAACCGAATCAGAATCCAGAATTCCAAATGCCGCCGACAACAACAACAACAACAACAACAGTTTTTTGCAATTAGAAACAATGAGAGAGAAAATATCTCTAAGAGAGAGAGAGAGAGAGGGAGGGAGAGAAAGTTTGGAAAACCAAGAAATCAGGCAGTGAAATGTTGTTTTAATTGCGATTCTCGCAGGCCCAAAAAATTGGTTTTCGTTAGGAACGATTACGACGCCTCCACTTCAGCTGCATAGAAGAGAGTTTCCATGTGGTTAGGAGATTGGATGGTTGCATAGTTGGATGGCAGTGCACAAAGCGCAGCCAATTGGCAAATACGCTTTGACATTGGCCCCGCGGCTACAAAGCCATTGGCATCCGTTAACAACAACAACAACAACGACAGCAGCAAGTGCATCATTAAGCTTTCACTTTGCGCTTAAAAGTATGCAACACACAATACACAGACTCATTACTGACTGCAGTCGAAGCAAAGCTTTCGCGGTAAAGCTTTTTTTCACTACTATTTGTCCGTCTGTCTGTCTGTCCATTCGTTTGTTAGTCTATAGCTCGGAGACTACAACAGCTAAAGTAGCCAAACTTGATGACAGTATTTTATGAAGTTAACTCTATAATTTATAATTAAAATATTTTAAATAAATATCTGTCCGTCTGTCTGTCTGTCCATTCGTTTGTTAGTCTATAGTTCGGAGACTATATCACTTAAAGTTATCCAACTTGTCAATATTTTATGAAATTCGATCTATAATTTATAATTAATATATTTTAAATAAATGTCTGTCCGTCTGTCTGTCTTTCCGTTCGTTTTAAAGTCTATATCTCAGAAAATAAATCAGTTAAAGTTGTTAAACATGATGGCTATGTTTTATGAATATTATTATTGTAGTTTTTTATGATAGTTAAATATAATTATATGTTTGTTTGAAATTTAATTAGTTATAGGTATAACTTAAAAGCAATTGTTTGGGGTTCAATAGGCTTCTTAGTTGCATTTATTGATTTATTATATTAGGAGCACTTTTGCTTAATGAATGCTTTTGTGGCAAAGCATTTTTTATATCTCCTTGTCTGTCTGTCTGTCTGTCCATTCGTTTGTTAGTCTATATCTCAGAGACTTGACAATATTTTATGAAATTCGATCTATAATTTATAATTATTATATTTTTAATAAATGACCGTCAGTCTGTCTGTCCGTTCGTATCATAGTCTATATCTGAGAGACTAAATCAGCTAAAGTTGGCAAACTTGATAATAGTATTTTGTGAAGTTAACTCCATAATTTATAATTAATATATTATAAATAAATATCTGACCGTCTGTCTGTCTGTCCATTCGTTTGTTAGTCTATAGCTCAGAGACTACAACAGCTAAAGTTGTTAAACTTAATGACAGTGTTTTTTATTTTATAATTAATATATTTTAAATAAATGTTGCCATACTTGGTAGCAATATTTTATGATAAATATAGGATAATCCGTCTGTCTATCCTTTGCCTTGTTAGCCTATATCTCTGAGACTAGTTGTTAAACTCAATCATAATATTTTGGCTTTAGTTTGTCAAAATTGAACAAAATTAAGTAGTAATCAAAGGATTACTTCTAATTTGAACTTTAGTAAGCAACTGGCTCAACTGAAAAGCCGGTTTTTATTGTGATTCGATAGATTTCTGAGTTGGTTTGTATTCAAAGGTGCATTCATTGTGTTTATTCATCAAATATACGCACTACGCTTTTCCTTATTGAAAGCTTTCGTTGCAATGATTTTTCGCTACTCGTCGTCAGTCTACCTGTCCGTTCGTTTGCTTGTCTATATCGTAGAAATTACAATAGCTTAAGTTACCAAATTTTATGACACTATTTTATAAAGATAGTTCTATAATATATGATTAATATATTTCTGATAATTTACCGTCCGTCCATCTGTCCGTCCGTTTATTTAACTGCATAATATATATGTATGTCAGAGTTAAGGACAGTTAAATATGCCAAACTTTGCCTAATAAAAGTATTAAATGCTTCTCATATTATACTGCATTTATTTGCTTACTTCAAATCTTGTTGGAACTTTAATAGTTAAAATTTAGTTTCGACAAACTTAAAAGCCAGCTATTGTTATGGTTCAATAGACTACTGAGTTGTGTTTGGTATTTAGAACTGCTTTCATTTCTGTTTTTAGGGTACTTATACTGTCAGAATTTTTGCGGTTCCTCTTAATAATTGACCTTAAGTCCGAGTACTCCGAGTATAGCAAAGATAGAAAGGCATTAATTAGAAGGTTGTTGTTCTTGATCGTTACCCTTTTGCCATAATCCAGTTTATTTCTCTCTCTATTCTTTTGTGTATTCTTTGTTACCTGTTTCCCCTCGATTAAACAAGACTGAGCAAACAATCGATTTAATTGGCATTCGAATTGTGGCAGGAATTCGGCAATGTGTGCTGAATGAACCACAAAAGCGAGAACCAAGACAAACATGAGACATGAGACAATCAACGAAAGCCTAAACGACGAAGCATAACAAAATTGACACTAAAGTAGAAAGTAAAAAGGTTTAAATCGATTCAATGAACGTGAAACAGACTCTAATCAAGCGTCAATTATATAATAATAGTGAAATCAAATTACATAAATAAACGCAAAATTCCTTATGAATAGTAAATTGGAATTTAATGTTTACTCACATGAATTATGGCAGCAACAACGAACTGAAATGAAAAGAAATTATTAAATAAATAAGTTTTAATACGAAAATTGTAAAATTTTATTTTTCATATTAAGCAATTTAAAAAATGAATTTGATGTAAGGAAAGAAATCATAAATTGTATTAGTAATAAAATTTTAAAATTTTATATTTTACATATAGCAATTAAAAAAATTAAATTAAACGAAGAGAAATATATCTCTAAAATGTTTTATTAGAAGTCGAGCATACCCCATTATCTTTAAATCTGCAGAGTGCTTTATTGAATTACGATTAATGCTAGGCAAATCGCCTCGAAATATCTCAAATATTTTAAATTGACACACTCAAAAGGCAGGCACACACACACAAGGGGGGGCGTGGCAAGAAGATGAACAAGAAGAAGAGTTGATTCTCACTTAAATTAGTGCAAGGCAAGCAATTATTTTATTACACATCCTGCACGCCAATGGAATTCCATTAGTCAAAGTCAAAGCCCAAACCATTTATCAGGGACGCAGAGCGTGTTAAGGGGACCATTTCGCTTCCCCTTAGAGGGTGTCCAAGAGAGGGGGTCGAGAGGGGCCACTGGGGGCATGCCCCAATCGATTTTTGGGCTCAAATTCATTAGAGCTCATGCAAATTGTTGAGCAATTTGACACATTTTAGCCATTTTGTTGCGACAGCCATTTCGCAAATATTCAGTAGAGGAATGCCTCATCGACTGAGTCTGTGAAGCCAGCTTGATGGCTCTACCGAAGAGGCTCTGAACAGAATTAGCATAGTATAAACTATTTCACTACTAGAGACAATGGTTTAATGTGCAAATTATGCGACCTTCTTGATGGTACAAGCTATCTAATATTTGTATTTCTTCTGGTAGTACCTGAAGGCTGCATATAGTTTTTAAGGACTGAAACTTCTTGATTGAGATTGTGAAGCCAGCTTGGTGGCTCTACCGAAGAGGCTCTGAACGAAATTAGCATAGCATAAACTATCTCACGTCTAGAGACAATGGTTTAATGTGCAATTTATGCGACCTTCTTGATGGTACTGGCATTCTAGTATTTGCCTTTATTTTGGTAGTACCAGCAGGTTGCTTATAAAGGACTGAAAATTCTTGATAAATTCTTTGAAGAGAGTTATTTGCCTAATGTCTATGCAAGATGACAACTTGTTGTGTGTACCCAAATATTAAAGCTGGTACCTATATAAAGCGGTAGTACTGGAAGGTTGGTTAGTTATTCTTAAGTGCCATTTTGTTGCGACAGCCATTTCTCAGATATTCAGTAGAGGAATACCTTATTGATTGAGCTTGTGGCTGTACCGAAGAGGCTCTGAACGGAATTAGCCACTAAGCTGTTAAAGTGTTGACAACGCTTCAACTATTTAACAACTAGAGACAATGCTTTAATGTGCAATTTATGCGACCTTCTTGACGGTACTAGCATTCTAGTATTTCCCTTTATTTTGGTAGTACCATAAGGTTGCTTATTAGGAACAGAAAATTCTTGATAAATTCTTTAAAAAGAGTTATTAGATTGTTTTGTATGGCATATGATACCTTGATGTGGCAAAGCACCTAAATATCAAAGCTGTCACCTATGTGAAACGGTAGTACCGGAAGGTTTGATAATTAGTCTTTGAGCTGTACTAGGTGTGTAACTTAAGCTACCTTCTTGACAGTACTAGCTTTTTAGTATTTATATTTGTTATGGTAGTACCAGAAGGTTGCACATTATTATTAGTGACTGAGACTTTTTGATTACTTCTTTGAAATGAGTTATTTGTTTGTTTTGTAAACATTTTATCAAACAGAACCATGGCAATAATGGTGATACCCCTTATGAAACGGTAGTACCGGAAGGCTGTTGAACTATTTATGAGACTGTTATATTCAATGCACTGTAAATACTTTAAACTATAGTGGGTGTCTATGATACCTTCTTGTCTGTAGCTTTTTAGTATTCTTTTTTGTAATGCTAGTGCCAGAAGGTTAACCAAAGCCTCTTGATTAAGTCATTAAGTTATGTGCTTATTCTGTATGCCAGATGATACTATACTTTGTTATGCTAAAGTATTTTAATTATTAATTATCTTAATGTTTCTATGAAATGGTAGTACAGAAAGGCTGTTGAGTTATTTAAGAATCTGCAGTATTCAGTTCTTTAGAAATGCTTAGAATAACACTATTCAATATTTATTTCTCTATGATTAAGTTCTTGTTCCAGTTTGTGTCAGTAATCAAAGTATGCAGCCCCTTTGTAAAAGTAAAAGTTTAGTACCAGTAGAGAATGTCGCTAAATTCTACGGACTAATGAATTATATTTGTGCTATATTTTTGTAGTAAGTTATCTCCTATTCTAAGCTACAATTTCAATTTGAATACTATACTTTCTTAAAGCAAAAATTTCAATTAAATAACTGACATCAACTTTCTGTTGCAGCAATTGAATGCTTAAAGGCAAGCAAGCTCAATTGAAGAGCGCTTAAATTATATTTTGCGTAAACTGCAAAAAACTTGCTTTAAAATTTGTTTGGCAAACTGAATGCAAAAGCCAGGGCCATATCAAAGAAAGCACTTTTAAGGCACTCTAACTAAATTTTGTGTTGGTTAGAAGGAGGAGTGAAGGAGAGGAGAAGAGAGGCGGAACTTTTGTGCCCAAGTTGTTGCCAAGAACTTTAATTATTCTTTTTCAATATAAATTATAATATTGTTGATATTTTTGCATGCTCTGTGTTCGCTCTTTAGCATATTAAAAGGGATTTTCAAAACAGTTTAGCATTTATGCAACTTGTCTCGTCCCCTCTCTGTCGCTCTCTCTCTCTCTCTCTCTCTGTGCGTCAAAGCCAATTAATAGTAGATGGCTAAGCAAATTTTCAATTACATAAAGTTCAAGTGTAGTCTACAGTCTGAAACAAGTAAAAGCGTTTCACTTGCCAGTTTTGTATTCTATACCCTGTAAGTTATGGTAGGGTATTCATTACCATACATACTCTTTATATATTTTTGCTAGTAAATTTACGCTTGGTTATGAATTAATTTATAATCTACGTCTTTTGCTTCAAAGTTCAATGGAAAGTAAAATGTGGAATTCGAAAGCATACCCCATAACTTTAATGCAATTACAGGGTACAATGGAGAGTGTCTTTAAAATTTCAACTTTTCAACATTCTCTTATCGCAAATGACAAATCTTAAAGTCGCTTTTTGCAAACGGCAATCACAGTGAAGAAGGAGAAGAACAACAACTTTGTGGAGTAAATAGGCCAATGGGCAACAACAACAATAACAATAGCAACGAAAAATGGCCCAAATGGCGTTGGCCTCCAATTTAACTGCATTTGGTGTAAATGTTAACGAAATAATCGTCCAGCGCCATCTAGCGTCGAGGGGCTGACTCTGTGTGTGTGTGTGTGTTTCTCCCCAAAGAAACAAGAAACGCATAACCATGAGCATAAACATTAGAGTTTCCACGGGGTTCGTTGGCCACCAGAGTCCTTGCTCTCTTCCTTCCCTTCCTTGATAAATCTGGCAAGCAAAGAGAGTTGGATGGAGAGGGAGAGGGGGTGGAGGGGGATTTCCCCCCGCTGCAAACTAACGAGCGAATTGCGAAACACAACACAACAGCAGGTAAACTAAATGTATGCATATCTCTCCAAAGAAATTCCCCAAGATGGATAACCTGCGCATTTCACAAAACCAATTTAATATTGAGCAACTAAACGCGCACTTTAAGCAACTACTTAAAGCTGGTAGAAAACTTACTAAACTATATAAGAATGATTAAAAGTTTAACTTAACATTTCTATACAATAAAACTGTGAAATAAAAGTTTCTTTTTGCTTTAAATTTTGTTTAGTTTCTTGCAGCAAGTTAAATTTCTAAATATTTCTCAAAGATATAATAATAGGTAAGAAATTTTCCTTACCTTTGCGATTCTTTTTAATTAAACTTTAACTTTAACTTTACATATACTATCTGCCAATATTAATCATATTTAATAATAGAGAAGTTTAATTTGAATAGATTTTAAATTCATTGTAGATATGCAAAAACAAGTATGTAGTATAGAAAATTATTTTAATAATTAAAATGATTTATGAATTTAATGAAATCAATTAGATATTAGTATATTAATTTATTTTAACATTCTCCATTAGTCGAAATGGTTTATGAATTTAATAAAATCATTTAGTAGATTATTGTTGGACAGTATATTAAATATACTGGGACTAATCACATAATGGTATAAACTCACTATGTGAATTATTGTGTGACAGTATATTCAATATACTAAAATTAGTATAATATGGTATAAAATCATTTAGTAGATTATTGTTGGACAGTATATTAAATATACTGGGACTAGGATCATATTATGGTATTAAATCACTTTGACAGTATATTTAATATACTAAAATTAGTATAATATGGTATAAAATAATTTTGTACATTATTGTTGAACAGTATATTAAATATACTAGAACTAGAATCATATTATGGAATTAAATCACTATGTGACAGTATATTTAATATACTAAAATTAGTATAATATGGTATAAAATCATTTTGTACATTATTGTTGAACAATAAATATACTAGGACTAGAATCATATGATGGTATTAAATCACTATGTGGATTATTATAGCATAGTATAATAAATATACCAGAATTAGAATAACATAATTGTACAAAATCATATTATGGATTGTTGACGGGTAGTATATTAAATATACTTGAATTGGTATAATATTATGGTATACATCATTTTGTGGATTACTAAAAGGCAGTATATATTATAAAATATACTATAATTATTATAATATTATAAAACATACATTCTTTGAAGCTATTCAGTAAAGAACGATGTTCACTTAGTCTACTACAAAATATGATTTCCGCAAATGCGATAATTTGATAACTTTTAAAATAATATAGATTAAAAAGTATGACAATATTATATAAATATACATATATAACTATATAACAAATATAACTACAACTATAAATAACATAACAGAAAGCTATCCAATAAATGCAGTATTAAGATGATCTATATAGTGATCACTGTTCTATGATTATGCGAACTCGGTGCTTAGTTAAACTAATTCCGTGAAACTTGTATATATCGTATATCAATTTGTTCTTAACTATACTTAATTTATATTCTATAAAAATGCCTTGGTTTTGATTATTTTTTTTTTATAGCTTTTTATGTGAATTTGAGTTGAAGTTCTTAGTTTTGGGTCATAGAAATTAATGTTTTATCTTTAGTTATCTTGATATATAGTATTTATTAATGATATATTCATTTTAATATGATTTTGTCATAAAATTTACTGAGTTTCTAAACATTCTAAGTAGCCTTAGAGAGTTAACTCTAGAGTTCTGTAAACTCATCAGTTTAGTTCATCAACACAAAAAAATAATGGTATTAAGGCAGTCTCTAAAAATTTAGTAAAGTGTATTTCGATATGTCGCGATATCTCTATGGGGACTTGATACTGGAGGCCTTCATGGAGTTTCGACGACCAATGAGCATGGATGAGGTTGTCGAATATGTGGCTGAAATGACAGATAGCACATATCTGCAGGTGCGACTGCCTGTGGACAACACCTTGACAGCTGCCTGGATGCATGGCTTTGTGGAGCGTAACAATGATCTTTATACGCTGCAGTTGCCCGACTATGCAAAAGAGCATCGACGACAT